>NW_006791814.1:4177401-4178145 GCF_000442215.2 Lipotes vexillifer | reverse complement strand
AGGAATGCGTGTTTAAACCAAGGCAGGGTCACGCTGTGATACTGTTTTGTAAACCAAAGCCACTATTGAAGAATCACCTTAAAAGGACCTTCACAGCCTGGTCTCTACAGGGACACTGATTTCTAGGATCAGGTCTAGAGCTGCATCAGACTTGCCAAGACAGGACCAGGGACAGCACCAGGCAGCTCACTGAAATAGCCACGATTCATTTTTTCCCCCTGCTTTCCGCTCCTGTTCTTGTAAAAAAAATAATAAAATAAATTTAAAAACTGACAGACCTACCCAGGATTTTATTCCATGCCTGGCCCGGCATTTAAATGCAAGAAGCAGAAGGCTTGCGAACTATAAATAGACCCGGCTGCTTCTGAACAGTGGCAGGGAGAATTTGTAGGTCCTGTTTCCTCCGAACCTGGTGACCTGGATTACCTCCTTCCTGCAGCGGTTGCTTTCCTCTCTGTCTCTTCTGCCCATCCTTTGTGGAGCAGAGCAAGTCCCTCTCTGCAAATGCTTGGTGACCGTCTACACTGGGCCTAGGTCCTGAGCGAGCCACCACCAGCCCCATCACAGCCTGGGGTAGCAGGGGTGGACATGGGCACACATGTCCACAAGTGAAAATCTTGTCATTGGAGAAGCCCAAAGAGGGGTCCCTAGTTCTGGGAGGCAGGAGAGGCTTCCTGGAGGAGGGGATGCTGAAGCTGGAAAAGGGAAAGGGGACACAGGGAACCCGGGGGAGGGGGGGCCTGG
>NW_006791814.1:4158384-4177318 GCF_000442215.2 Lipotes vexillifer | reverse complement strand
GGGAAAGAGGACACAGGGAACCCGGGGAAGGGGTGGCCTGGGAGAGGGAGTCTGTGGGGCCGTGGGTGTAATGCTTGGCACAGAGCAAGTTTTTGTGGTTAGCAAGCGATCACACGCTTCTTGAGGGCACATCCTGGGTTCCTTTGGTGGCTCCCATGGCTTCTAGGATCCAGCAATGCTGAGTACAGAGGCTCCTCAGCATTTCAGTAGCCCAGTGATTCTTCACCTGCTCTGCCCATGCTCTTCCATCTGCAACCAGGATCCTGAGCGACTCACTTGAAAACCTCAGCTGGAACCTGGAAATCTGCTTCTTTACTAGCTCCCCAGTTGATTCTGATGTTCTACCTCATTTGGGATTCGTGGTGCTGACCCAGGCTCCTATCTGGGCACCTTGCCTCGGACCCCCAGTCCAGTGGGGGTCCACCCTCAGATGACAGTGAAGGGAGCTCATACCCTCTCAGGGCAGTTCCTTCCATTGACAGAGCTCGACTGCAGAAAGGCCTTCTCCCCTTGTGCCGAGTCACCATCACCATTAATCCTAACACAGCAATGATGTGGAAAATCTAATTTGTACAGTCCTTTGCTGTCTACAAAGTACTTAGATAATTCGAGAGGCGATAGATTTTAAATTCAGACAGACCTGCATTTAAACCCTGCCCCCTCCCTTTTTTTGTCCTACCCTGTTGGCTGTGTCCGTAAACAAATGACTTCTCCATGTCTCAGTGCTTATGTCTTAAATGGAGATAATAATAGTACTTACCTCTCAGGTCATTGGGAGAGTTGAGTAACGTGCATGCTCAGTACAGTAGTAAAGCACTGACTCCATAATAGTTTATTATTATCATTATTACTGCTACTACTGTTACATAAAATATTTACATGGTAAATTCAATATCCAAGAGGTTTTTATTGAGCGCTGAATGTGTACCCTACTATAGGTGATGAGCTACGTCGTCAAAAAGTTCTCACTAAATGACAGTCATCATTGTCAGTATTATTAGGATGATTTCAGCCTTACAGAGTTGGAGTAGGTGGTAAAATCACCCACCTTTTACGGATAGGAAGATGAAGCTCAGAGGGTTAAGGGGTTTCTAAAGCCTCCTCAGCTGATAAGAGATGGGATGGGAATTTAATCCATGTCTTCCGTCTAATCCTCTTCTTTTCTCCCACTTTCAGTAGGCTTTTGGAACAGTTAATTGTGAAGGAAGGAAGGAAGGAAGGGAAGGAGGGAGACCATTATATTACAGGGTTAAGGGGCTCCTCCAGCCTTAGCCCCCGTGGTTTTCTCCACGTCAGGCAGGTCCGCAAGGTCCTCTCTCTTCTCTCCCTCCACAGTGTTCCACCAGGGAAATCCAGCTTTGTTGTGTTTGAGCATCTTGCAGGCATAAAAGAGTACTTGGGGAGCACTGTGTGGCCGGGCAGCTCAGCACGCTTACCCCAGGCTGGTTTTGCAGCCAGAGTGCGGTTTAGGTCTTCTCATCTGCTCTGGCAGCTGCGGGTGCCATTGACACCTTGTCCACTGTCTGCAGCCCCCACTCCACCCTGAGTCACTGCCCGGTACACCCACCAACAGATTTGTTGGGTCCAGGGCTTGCCCTGGCTGGCTGCAGAATGCCCCCTGCTTTCAGTCTCCTTCCTGTCCCAGGAAAGTGCTTCAGCCACTGAGTTCTCTCTGCCAGGGAACTGGCCGTTCAGCTGGACCACTGGATAGAAGGCCCTGTCCCTGTTAGAGAAAGTGCAGACTTCAGCAAGGCAATGGGAATTGTTGTAGCTAGCAGAGGGTCCCCGTAACCAGACATACGGGCGGGTTCCTTGCCGGCAAGGTGGGTCCCAAGCCAATGGCTCTTGTGTCTTTCATTCTGTACAAGATGTCGACTTAAGCTTCCCTCTTACAAGCCTTTCTGAGCTTGCTCTCTCCCTTGCACGACTTCAGCTGCCCTATTTCCGTCTCCCTTTCCATTCACTTCAGTAATCAGGCAAATCTAATTTCTAACAGCCTCTGTAGGTAGGAAAACGCTAGGTTCAGGGACAAGAGACCAAATTCAAGACCAGTGCTGTCCGAGAGCAATTTCTGCGATGGAATGTTCTGTTTCTGCGCTGTCCAAAATGGCAGGCACTAGCCACATGTGGCTGTTCAGTACTTTAACTGTGGTTAGTGCAACAGTGGAACCAAATTCTTAATTTTTTAAAATTGTAATTAATTTAAGTGGTCGCGTGTGGCTCATGGCTACTATATTGGGCAATACAACTCTAGACCCTGCTCTAAATATATTGAGCTCTGAGACCTTGAGCACGTTTCTTGCCCTCTCTGGGAAGATGAGGGGTGCAATTCGGGAATCCAGAAGGAGGCTGTCTGGAATAGAGACTGAGGTCAGGGGTCAGCTACAACTGGAGTAGGTTCCAGTTCTGCCAGATACCAACATGTGATCTTGGGCAAGTCACTTAACCTCTCTGTGCTTCAGCGTCCCCATTTGTAAATGGGGCATAGTAACCATCACCTCACAGTGTTAAATGAAATACCACGAATCTCCCAGTAGGCTCTTGACAACCTGTAGAAGCAGGAACACATGCTGTCCTCCTGCCTCTTTGGACAGCTCTGACGATTCTTGCTTTAGCTACAAATGTATATAACGTGCTTCCTTTGGGGACCGGAAGTCATCACCTTGACCTCTTGAAATTACGAACAAGTTGTGTCATTGTGCATCTATGTTTTTTTTTTTTTTTTTCTGGAGAAAACCAGAATTTTTTAAAAAGAGAGATAAACAGCTTTCAGAAGATTAGTAAAAGAGTCCAAAAGGTTTAAAAAGTCAGGGAGGGAAGGAAACTGGTACTCACTCACTCGCAGGGCCTGGGCAACAGGGCTGGTAAGATCAGAAGACATCAGACTCTGGCCCCAGACTGCCGGCATTCCGGTTCGAGCCCTGCCACCTCCAAGATGCATAAACCTTGTTGAACTTCAGCTTCCCCATCTGTAAAATGGGGGTAATATAGGAGCTATTTCATGGGTTGTTGTGGGGATCAAATAAATGAGTCCATGTTAATTGTGTAGCGTAGCACACAACACACAGCCAGTGCCCGGTGCATGCTAGCTGCTTTATCAGCGGCATCATCGTCGTCATCACCATCATTTCCATCCACTGTGTGCCAGGCTTGATGCAAAGTGTGTTTGTTTCCCCAGGTCTGTGCTTTCTCACCTGCCACGTCATCTCAGACTTCATCTCAGACCGCTCCCCTTTCTCATTCTGCTCCAGCGGCCCTGGCCTCCTTGTCTGTCAGACATACCAGATGTAAATCCATTTGGGGTCCGTATGTTTGTGTCCTCTGTGCTGGGAGCACTTTCCCCCCAGATATCCAGGTGGCTCATTTCTTTACCTCCTTCACGTAGCATGGTGACGCCTCCCTGACCTCTGTCTAAAACCAAAACACCCACCCCTGCGCCCATCACCTTCTAACACCCGCTGTGTCTTCACGTATTTGTGCACTTTGGTGTTTGCTTGCCTCCCCTGGATCGGAGCTTCAGGAGGACAGATGGTTTCCCTTATTTTTGTTCCCTGCTTTAGCTCCAGTGCCTAGAGCAGTACTTGACATATAGAAGGTGCTCAGAAAAATGCTTGGCGAATGAGTGAATGAGCGAATGAATCTCATTCTGCCTGAGATAGGCTCCTGTGGGATCCTCAAACCCCAGGCGATGTCTCCTGTGTAATATGTCCAGTCAATAAGTATTCCCTGTGTGAACCCTCCTCCGTGCCAGCTTAATCCCTGTGCCAGGGATAGAAGGATGAAGAACACCCCAGCTCTTGAAGAACTCATAGGCCTGGGGGTGGGGGTGGGGTGGCCACAGCCATGTCCTCTTCCAAGCACTTACTGCAGTTGTAACTACCAAATTGTCCTGCCATCCTGTGTGTGGTCTGTCTTCCACCCTAGACTGGAAAGGCTCAGTGGACAAGGACCCCCATCTGCCTTGCTCGATGCTGTGTCCTCAGCACTAGTACAAGGCCCGGCACGTGTATGTGGACTGGATGCATGACTGAACAGGATATAGGGTGTGGTGGGATAGGAACGGGCAGAGGGTCTGTGGTTGTACCAAGGAAGGGCGGAGCCGTGGAAGGATTCACATGGGAGGTGAGGAACTTTCCCCGGTCCCTTGGCAGCTTGCCTTGACCTTCACTTGGCCAACGATGGAGCATCTTGGGAGGATGGGAGGGTGGTGGCTTCCCCTCCCTCAGGAGGCTGGGTGGCCCGCCGCAGCCCTTCTATATTTCAGCTTCTGCCTGCGCCTCTGTCCTTGGAGTTAAAAATAACCAAAGATGAGAGTGCAAGGACACACTGTCCTTCTTTGCTGTGGAGCAGGGATTCTGCTACCTCGTCTCAAAGGGGGCTGCAGGGTGGCAGGTTTGAGAAGCCAGCAGCTTAAAGAATTATCCCTTCTTGCTCCCTTGAGGACAAGCACAGACCTCACTTTCCCCAGTCTAGGATGACTCTAAATGAGTTATGGAATGTCACAGCTAGAAGGGCTCTCCAGCCTCCAGGTAGGCTGGTTACCTGGCAGGAAGCCCATAGCCCTCCAGGCCTGGGACCTTGGCAGACATTACCAATCAATTAAGCAACCCCCCCCCCCTTCCTGGGACCATGGCAGGCGTCACCAATCAATCGCAGCACCCTTTTCTGCCAAATCCAGACATAGTCTAAGAATTCTTAACACGGGATATTTTAGGCAACAGCTACCAGAGTTGGCATAAAAAGAGAAAACCTGTTTATCATCGTAATCTAGTCCATTCCCCTCATGGTAGGGAAACGGAAGCTCAGAAAGGTGCAGAAACTTGTCTGATTTTACACTGCAGGTCCATAGTGGAGCTAGGACCAGACCCAGGAGTCCTAACTCCGTTGGGACTTTTTTCCCTCTGTCCCCTACTGCATCCTCTTTTCCGTGAGAACTAAGGTTTGTCCAAAGGAAGGGTTTTTTAACCCATGGCCTGCAAGCCTCAAATTTTTATACAACGTACTGTGTGTATGTGCTGACAGGTACTTTTTTTTTTTTTTTTTTTTTTTTTTCCGGTCCGCGGGCCTCTCACTGTTGTGGCCTCTCCCGTTGCGGAGCACAGGCCCATCGGCCATGGCTCACGGGCCCAGCCGCTCCGCGGCATGTGGGATCTTCCCGGACCGGGGCACGAACCCGTGTCCTCTGCATCGGCAGGCGGACTCTCAACCACTGTGCCACCAGGGAAACCCTGACAGGTACTTTTCTAAGGAAAGTGAGAATGGCTTCCATCAGCTTCCCAAGAGTATCCTTGCACGACCAAGAAAGGCAAAGGAATCAGAAAAGTGAGTGGAGTGGATTAGCGTCTTGCTACTCAGAGTGTGGGCTGCAGACCAGCAGCATCTACCTCACCTAGGAGTTGTTCGAAATACAGACTCTCAGGCCCCACCCAGACCTACTGAATCAGAATCTGCATTTTAACCAGATCCCCAGGTGATTCATTTGCATATTAAAGTTTGAGGAGCACAGGGCTGGAATTGGGAAGTGTAGCCTTTGGTTTCCTGCAAGTGTATGGAGTACTTGCCGAGTGCCAGACACCCTTGCCAGTCTACAAGAGGACCATGGTCCTTGCTCTCATTTGAGGGAGCAGAAAGAAACGTAGGCTTCTTAGCCAAGATGGGGCCCAGCTGCTCTGCAGCTCAGCTAAGGCCAGATCAAAGGAGGGATTTGTTTCAACTGTTTGAAGGTAACGGATGGAACTTCCATCTAGCGAATATGAGACCCCAGCGTGCATTAAGTGAGTGTGTGGGGAGGTTTTCGCCTGGAAAGCGTTAGGTGGGTGCTGGGGTAGCTGGTCTCCTGTGCAGTGGTGCTGAGAGGGACTGGTTTTTGAGCAGTCATGGGATTTGGATGAGTTGAGTGGCAACTGAGAAGGTATGCTGCTTGAGGCCAGCTTCACCAGCAGCCTCTGGTGCCGAGAGCCACTCATCTAAGGTAGGTTTGCTCATGAGGAATGGTGCCAGGTGGTTCCAGCTGGTACCAGTGGGTCTCAGGTGATCCTGGCTAGTTCTTCTGGGTCTGATAGGCTCTGAAGGAAGCTGACCACGTGTAGAACGGGGAAGGTGGTATTGCCGGGGTGGGGGTGTAGGGGGGGTGCCCAGGGGCACAGAGGAAAGTTTGCCCTGGTGGGACTGTCATTAAGGAATTCGACCCCTGTGCTCCACGTAACCATCGCATATTTCATCCATGTGCCATTGTGGGGATCCGAGCGCATGTGGGTGCTTTGAAGATGGCACACCTGGGGTCCAAACCGCCGAGCCCAGGCCTCGTCTGGCCTTTTCAACAGGCTTTGTGCGCTGGCCCCTTGCTCAGCTGGAGCCCTTTGCTGCCCCTGGCAGAGGCCAGTGCTGACCTGAAAAGCCTACTCACCCGACACTACTGGGTCCTTGATTCTGTGATGGTCAGTGTAGAATGAGGGTTAACAGCAGGGCCTGGGAAATGATACACACACACGCACGCACACACGCACACACACACACACGCACGCACACATGCAGAGCTTTACTGAGATAATTCACACACCATACAATTCACCTATTTAAAGTGTACAGTTCAGCGGGTTTTACTATATTCTCAGAGTTATGCAGTCATCACCACAATCAGTTGTAGAACATTCCTCCCTCCAGACCCCCCAAAAGAAACCTGTACCCATTAGTCGTCACACTCCAGTCCCCCCTCACCCCAGCCCCTAGCAACTACTACTCTGTTTTTTCTACCTCTGTGGATTTGCCTCTTCTGGATATGTCATATAAATAGTCACATAAATAGAATATGTGGTATTTCATGACTGGCTTCTTCCATTTTGCATATTTTCAAGGTTCATCTCTGTTGAAGCATTTATCAGTAGTTCATTCTTTTTTATGGCTGAATAATATTCCAATAGATGGATATACTGCTACATTTTGCTTATGGAGTCATCAGTTGATGGACATTTGGGTTTTTTCCAGTTTTTGACTGTTATGGATAATGCTGCTGTGAACCTATGTGTTCAACTCTTTGTGTGGACAGGATGGGTTTGTTCTGCATTGTCTCCACCACTCACTTGCTGTGGGACCTTGGGCAAACTGCTTCAGTTCTCAGAGGCTCAGTTTTCTGAGAATTTCTGGGAGTTAGGGATGCTGCTGTCTATCTCAGAGTATTATTGAAAATAGTGGCTATAATTTACTGAGTGCCTCTATCTTTTTAAAAAATGTTTTTCTTTTTTTTTGGCCATGCCACGTGGCTTGTGGGATCGTAGTTCCCCGACCAGGGATCGAACCTGGGCTCCTGGCAGTGAGAGCGCCAAGTCCTAACCACTGGACCGCCTTTATCATGATAACATAAAAGCACCCTGAGTGCCTTTATCTTATCATGACAGTCACTGTCCATATGCTGTGTTCTTGAGTTCAGCCCCACAAGGGGCATGAGAAGATTTATTTCACGTTAATGTGAACTTGTGCTATAATAGGCTGACATGCTGCCTTGTTACAGCAAATCATTTTGGTAGCTTGATGAGTTCTCTTTCCAATGTATGTGCCTAGGGAGAAAACTTCCTTACCTCCCCTACACCTTTGGCCTTTTTACATTATTAGGGGCATTTTTTTTTTTTTTTTTTTTTGCAGTACGTGGGCCTCTCACCGTTGCGGCCTCTCCCGTTGCAGAGCACAGGCTCGGGACACGCAGGCTCAGCGGCCATGGCTCACGGGCTTGGTCGCTCCGCGGCATGTGGGATCTTCCCGGACCGGGGCACGAACCCAGACCGGGGCACGAACCTGTGTCCCTTGCATCGGCAGGCGGACTCTCAACCACTGCACCACCAGGGAACCCCAGGGGCATATTTTTATCTTTACTTTTGTATATTAAAAAAAAAATTTTTTTAAATATAGAGAAAAGTGCAGTAATTAGAAGAGCTATCTCTTGGTTCCGTCATTTCTATTTTCTCTCTGCCATGAGACTAGCACGTTCTAGATAGGGCTTGATCCTCATCATGGATTCCAGAAGAATCCATGGAGTAGAGCTATAGCTAACTCACAAGGGACATTTAATATGAGCAAGAACTAAACCATGGTTGTATAAGCCACTGAGATTTGAGGGTCACTTGTTAGTGCAGCACAACCTAGTGAGAGCTAACCAATACATTTAATCCTTATGACAAAGTAAGGTGGGTTTTATTACTATTTCTGTTTTTTGAGGGAACCAAGGCTCAGAGAAGTTCAGTAACTTTCTTTAGTTTGCTCAGATAGTCTTAGAGGGCTGCTTCTAGTCCCAAATCCAGTTTTTCAGACTCCAGAGCCTGTGCTCTTAAGAAGATGGAAGTACATGGGCTGTTTGGTGAATGATGAGTAATCCAGTGTGGATGGAACACCTGGTATGTGCATGATGTCAGACTTGTAGTATAGATTTGGGGCAGATCCTGGAAGCCTTGAAAGCTGTGTGGATTATGAAGCTTCCTAGTGCCAGATGGGACCACAGACTGTACCTTTTGCTCACAACCCAACTTCTCCCAACGCTTGCTCAGCTTGTCCCAAGAGCTGGTGGGAATGGCTTCCTGGGGAAACTGGTGGGAATTGTAAATTGTCTTCCTTCCAGTGATTGCTGAGATGCCCCCTTCTCCAGAAAGTCTTACCACTCTGGAGTCTTCCCATGCTCTTGGTAGACCGGGAGCTGGAATAGAGTGAATGACGTTCCCCTGGCCATCCCTGCTAAGTGTAGGACCTCCCCCTGCCCCAAATGCATTTACTCTGCGTTCAGAACTATTTGTCCTCAGTTTATATTTTGGTTCCACATTTTTGCCCTCTCTCTACATGTTTCCCATTTGTCAGTATAGCCTTTGGTTGTGGTCACCCAAAATGTAGCACTTCCATCTACAATAAAATCTTACGATTTTATTTGTAGTCAAGTATAACTCAGCATTGAAATAATTCTCCCTACAACCCAGACTGTGCCTCTACTTCCAGTGCTGTATTAATTATCTTCTCTTCGGCTCTCATAATATTGTGTATATCTTTGCCCTTGAACTATCCTATCTTGTAATTATAACACCTTGTGTTAATATTGTCCCTTTACTTGGCTGACTCCTGGTAGATTGGGAGTTTCAGCCAGGCCTGGGTTTAATTCATCTGTGTTAGGAGTCTCCAGCACAGGCCCTGGCTCTGAATAGGCACTTAGTAAGAGTTTTTTGAATAAATGATAATTATTTATCTGTTTCATCTCCTCTCCCCATCTATTAACTGTAAGTTCCTTAAGGACAAGGACTGTGTCTTATTAGAATCTGCAAGATCAAGAAAAGCATGGTCTAGGAAATGAGCTCAATAAATATATACTTCACTGGATAAGTGAGAATAACATTTCCTTCCGGGAGCAGAACCCTTTAGAGTCGCAAAGCACATTTATATACCTTACCCAGCTGATCCTCTCAAATCTTCAAATTCTCCCTGTCTAGTGTTCTCAAACCCCTGTCATGTGCTCTTTGCCTCCCTTGCGCCTACCTGTTTCATCTGGGCATCTTCATGATTTCTCCCTCTTCCGCCTTCAGATCCTCTTGGATAGAAGTCTTCGGGACCCTGCCCCCCACCACCCCCAGTGAAAAGTGGCCTAAAGGGCAAAAGTTACGCTCTGGTCTGCACTGAACCAAGATCATGCTCCCATTTAAAGCTTTACCATCTTGGGCAGGTTCACTAACCTCCCTGAGTCAGCTTTCTCTTCTGAAAATGGAGACACTAGTGGTTGTGAGGCTTGGATGAAGTAATGTCTGCTGAGCACCTATCATAGGTTCTGGCTGAGCCCAGTAAGTGGGAGTTCCTGTTTTTACATGGAAGGGTGAAATTTGAGACATCAGCAAGCCCATGGGAAAGAACTGTGGTCTTAAAACAAACAGGGGATAGGGTTGCTTTGTTCTGAGATCTCTGCTCCCTGTGAGGTGCTACCTCTGTTTCAGCACCACGGACAGTTCCTGCTGCATCTGGATGTCCGGCTAATTGCAAGTCGCAATGTTATTTTATATGCCACCAAGAGAAAGAAAAACATGTCAGGATTTAACTATGACATGCTATCAGTTGTCATTCACATCTTGATTTCAGAGATGTTGAAAAGTGTGTCTTAGAATCCATGAAATAGTGACAGTTTTGTGAGAGATGATATCAGTGACTCTTGAAGAGGTTAATTATAATCGCTAGCACTTTTTGAATGCCTACTGCGCTCCAGGCCTTTTTCACTCCTCCCTCTCCTGTCCTGGGTGCTGTTTGCCCTCTATACATTGACTTAACAAATACTACATTTGGGGAATATAAATGTAAGCCACATAGACAGTTAATCAACAGTTTTCTCAGTCCTGAGCCTCATTGTTTCAGAGTATGCTTCCTGCCGAAGGATAATCTAAGTCTTACTTTCCAGTCTACATCTTGCTTAACCCATTTAAAGAGCATGTCAAATGCATGTCCTGTGGCCCAGTAATTTCATTCCTAGGTATGTGCCCAGAAGAGATGTACACAGATGGTCACCAAAAGACGTGCACAAGATTGAATCTGGCAGAGCTGTGTGTAATATCTCCAAACTGGAAACTACCCAAATGCTCATCAACAGTAGAAAGAATAAAAATAATTTTGATATATTCACACAATGTAAGACAATAAAGCCCCAAGAATGAATGAACTGCAATGAAACAATCAACATGGGTGAATCTCACAAACATAATGTTGAGTGAAAGAAGTCAGACACTAAAGAGTATATGCTAGATGATTCTATGTATATAGAAGTACGAAATAGGCAAAACCAATTTGGGCTGTTAGAAGCCACGATAATGCTACTCTTGGAGGGGAAGTAACTGCTACTCACGAGGGGCTGACTTCTGGGGACACTGGTAATGCTCCGTTTCTTGATCTGGGTGCTGGTTCTGTAAATGAGTGCAGTTCGTAATATTCATCAAGCTATATACTTAAGAGTTGTATACTATGTAATTGTACACTTTGTATATTATGCTTCAAAAAACAGTTGTTTTTAAAAGCATCTTTCTCCAGAGAAGAGAATGCTGAGAATTTCCTATGCAGGATGATAGGTAAGACATTTGGAGTAGCCAGTCACATGGAATATTTGGAATTACCTGAATTATTCAGTGTGAGTGGAATGTAGAGCACATTGGGGATAGGGGGAAAAAAACGAGACAGGAAATGTAACTTGGGACCAGGTCGGAAAGGCAGTGTGTGTTAAGGCCATTGGAATTTATTCTGCAAGTAATGCGGTACCGCAGTGGAGGTTTTATGCAGGCCACAGAGTGGAGAACTGATAGAAGAGGACACCAGTTAGAGTAGAGGCTGACCACCTGACCGAGTACTTGAGTTACCAGGGGATTTTCTAAAACTACAGATTCATGAGCCCTGCCCTAGACCTACTGAACCAGAATCCCCAGGAGAGAAGACCAGGGAATCTGTATTTTAACTAAGCTCCCAGCATATTCCAAACTGTCAGACTCGCACTGGCCTCTGAGCAGGTGCTTGGGAGCCTCTGAGTTAATTGACTCTTACAGTCATCCAGGCAAGAGTAGGTGGGGATGTGAGCTGTGAACTTGGTGATGCAGAGCAGGCTCAAACTTGTGTCCCCAAAGGAGGCAGGGAGACAGTTTACTTAATTAATTAACAAATATTTATATGTCATGTACTAAATAGTGCTTACTATGTGCCAGGCCCTATTCTAAGTACTTTTTAAAAAAGTATTAACTAATTTAATCCTCACAGACATCCTATGAGGCACATAAATTACATTCTCCATTTTCTTGAAGGAGAGGAAAGTGAGACACAGAGAGGTTAAGTAACTTGCCCAGGACAGCACCACTAATAACGTGACTGGGGCCAGCTTTACAACCCAGGCCGTCAGACTCCATCATCCATGCTTGTAACCACTAGGCCTTGCTGCTTCCTGAATATGCTTCAGAAATAGTCGTGAGTGGCTGTTTACTGTGAAATGGAGCTGAGAGGTTGGCACTGAGGAGACCTGAATCCTAATGCCAACATGGTCATTACCTCACGTCCCTCTTGGGTCTCAGTTGCCATTCTATACAAGGAAGGCCTTGGTTTAGATGACCCCTAAGTTCCCTCCAAAAGGAATTTTCTCTGATTTTAAGGGAAGGCAGATATTGACAGCTCTGGAGAAAAGGGGGGGAAGGTAAAGGGTTCTCACTCAGGGTTTGTGCTTCCTTGGCCTATCCTTGGAGATACAGCCAAAGGCAGCATCAGGGCTGTGGAGGCCTGAGTGCCTGCATGTCAACTCAGCCCTTGGTTTTCAGATGAGTTTTAAGACCTGGGCAGGGGAGACATGCGGCGCTTGAAGTCATTGGGAATAGCTAGGCCAGGAGGAGGCTGACCATGGAGGAAGAGGAGGCAGTAGCCGCCAGGGTATTTATCTTGGAGGGACAAGAAAGGCAGTGGCCGTGGGAAGGGAAAGCAGTGAGCCCCCACTGACCCAGAGCTCTTGTGTCTGGAGGGCTTCACAGGCTGTGAGATGGACCTGGAGGAGGCCACTCACAGAAACGAGATTATACTCCGGCCAGTGACGTGGTTAGGGATTTTAGAGCCTGGGGACGTGCGGCAAGTCATATAACCCCCCTCAGCTTTGGGCTCCTCATCTAGAAAACAAAGCTGTAAAGACCCATTTTGGATGAAATGTCGAAGTGGAGAGTGGTAGCGTTCTTTCCCTCCTCTCTCTTCCACCACCACGTTACTGAGATCTCTAGTGGTTAAGAGTGTAAGATCTGTTTTTACAAAGATCTGGATTTCAAACCTAGCACCCTCTTGTCTGGTGTAACCTTGGGCAAGCTGCTGAACTGCGTTGAGTCTGGTTCCTTTTAGTAAAATTAAGGTAATGATACTTGACTCTCAGAGTTATGGCTAAATTTTATATATGCATAAACACACATAAAACATGTAAACAAATATACATTTATAGAGTTATGATTTACATGTAATTTATATTAATTTAATACATCATGTATATGAAATACTATATATAAAAATATTATATGTATATAATAGTGTCTGGTAAAGGGTAAGTGCTAAAAGTAATGTCATCTAATAATTTATTATCATTTTATCCTGTTCCTTTATGAATACTTGCTTTTGGGAGAAGATACATTAAACACATTTTATTCAGTTATGGACAACTGAATGAGACTTACTTGTTTTCTTCACTGGAGAATTTGCACTTTTCTTGAAGACACATCCTAAAAATAAAAGCAATTCAATTAAACACTGTTAGTGGGATGGGCAATGCTGGGTGCTGTCCGTGGTGCGGAAGGGAAATGATGGCTGAATGAGCTTACACAGTAGACAGGGAAATCAGTAGGTTGACCAAGGACTGTGTTTCAGGGTGCAGTGGAATAGATACCCTAATAAAGTGAAGATAAAGTGCCCCTGGGACTCAAGGAGTCTGATCAGAGAAGGGTTTGTGGAAGAGATGGCATTTAAATTCTGTGATGGAGTGCAGTGAGTTTAGTTTAGTGGTTCATTAAAAACATGGTTATTGGAGTCAGAAAGACATAGTCTTGAATTCTAGTTCTGCCATTAGTAGTTTTGTGTGTCCTTGGGAAAGTTACTTAACCTTCTTTATCCTCATTTTCTTACCTTATAAAATGGGGTAGTAACTATCTCACAACTTAATTGTGAGAATTAAAATGAGAAGATGCCTATGTAAAACACTTGGCATAGAATCTGGCACAGTGGTAATATTATTAATAATAGCCACCTTATTGAGTGCTTACTGTGTGCCACAGCCCACCTAGGATGTCCTGAGGATTAAATGTCATTATATTATTACATTACCTTATTATATTTAATCCTCATAACAGCCCTAAGAGTTGGGCGAGTTTCTGATAAACTGTTATTTAAAACTTAACTCTGGAGTATGGTCAGAATTTTGATAGGGAAGGTTAGGAAGGCAGGAAAGTAAAGGAGAGAAAATGGGGATGAGGCAGTTACTGAGGATATACATGGAGCAAAGAGGTACCTGGCTGGGCTGGAGTGTGGAGACTGAGAGGGGAATCAGGAGCAGAAGGGGAGGAAATCAGATAATGGAGAGTCGTGAATGCCTGAGTGTGAAGGGGGTAGCTCATTGGATGGGCAGTGGAGAGCTATTCTAAGGTTTTAAATAGGATCATGGCATGAAGTCATTATTTATAAATTTATATTTTACCTTCATTTACGTTCTAGAATTAATACATTTAGCCATAAAACATTCAGAAGACACAGCAGCCTACAAAAGAGAAATAAAATCTCCCCAATGGGCTGATTGGAGTATAAATTGGTACAACTACTTTGGAAAATCATTTGGCAGCATCTGCTAAAGCTGAACAGATGCCTGCCCTATGACCCAGCTGTTAGGTATATTTCTGCCCTTAGGTATATCTCCAAGAGACACAGGTACAAATGTTCACCAAAGGCCATGCACTAAAGCAGCATTATTCCTAATAGCCCCAACCTGGAAAAAAATGAAATGCCCGTCAACGGTACAGTGGATAAGTAGATTGTGGAACAGTGTATTCACACAGTGGAATACTTTATAGCAGTAATAATAAGCAGTCTGCAACTACACACAACAATATGGCTGGATCTCATACAGTCAACATAATACTGAGCAGAAGAAGCCAGCACCCCGCCCCCACCAAAGGCCATGCTCTGTATATAAAGTTTAAAAACAGGCAAAATATTTGATGTTTGAGATCAGGATAGTGGCTACCCTTGTGGAGCAAGATAGAGCCTGGAAGACTGGGCACAAGTGGGCTTTGGGGATCCTGGTAATGCTGTTTCTTCATCTGGCTGCTGGTTACATGGGTGTATTTACCTTGTGAAAATCCATCAAGCTGTACACTAAAGGTTTGTGCACATTTCTGTATATATCTTTTTTTTTTTTTTTACTCTTAATGTCATCTCTTTCTTTTCTGCCTGGTAAACACATGGCCCTTCATCAAAACCCACCTGTAATAGCACAGCTGTTCAGCCACCTTTCCCGCAGGCTCAGCGGCCACGGCTCACGGGCCCAGCCGCTCCGCGGCATGTGGCATCTTCCCGGATCGGGGCACAAACCCGCGTCCCCTGCATCGGCAGGTGGACTCTCAACCACTGCGCCACCAGGGAAGCCCTGTATATATCTTATACTTAGATTAAAGTTACAAAAATAATCTTCCACACACACCCTCTAGCAATCTTTCCCCCTACAGTTATTCCCCATTAATGGTTTGGGTAATATCCTCCCAGATTTTTCTATGTCTATGCATGAAGAGAAAGATAAAGCTACATTATCTATAGCTTTACAAAAATGGTCTTATGCTTTACATGGTGTCCTGCAACATGCTTTTTTAACTTCACAGTATGTTGAAGCCATCTTTTATATCACTGTAGTTGTAGGTCTAGATGATTCTTTTTAACACTTGCACAGTATTTTATTATGGGGATGTGTCACTTAGTAAACCCATCTCCTATTGACAGTTAATTTCAGCATTTCATTGGTGTAAATGATGCTGTGGGGAGCCTCTTCATGCATAGCTTGGTGTGCTTTTCTGACTATTTGTGAATTTATAAATTACAAGGAAGGGAATATCTTGGTCTGAAGTGGTATTTTAAGATAGTTAATCTGTTAATGACTTGCTGAGTGGGTGGATTGGAAGCAGGGAGACCAGTTAGGAGGCTATTAAAATAGTTTAGACTTGGGGTAGTTGGGGTAGTTGGCTGTGAAAATGGACAGAAAGGGAGAGAGATAAGAGATGTTAAGGGCAGAGACTTTATACGACCTGGTATCTAATGAGAAAGGGGGAAAGGTCAGATAGGTCCTCGGGGGTTCTGAGTCTGTGGCTGGGAAAAGTGGGAACGTAAGTCAAGAGGATTTCACTGGGGGAAGTGGGATGGGTTTAGTTTCGGCCAGCTCCTCATCCAGGTAGCGACGTCCAGAGTGCAGTTGGAAGTATTGGGTCTTGACAGAGTTAAGGGCTATAGATTGAGGTATAGGATTCTTTTGCTTAGGGTGGTCCTCACGTTGTGGGAGGGGAATGAAATCAGCGATGGGAAGGCTCTAGAGAGAGAGAGGAAGAACTGAAGGACTGGAGAGCGAGGGCTCAATGTGTAGGGATGGCGGCAGTGGTCAGAGATGGGAGGGGATCTACCAGAATTCACTATCACAGAGGCCAAGGGAGGGATCTGAAGTGACTGTCATTCAAAGGACAAAATAGTCAATAGCCTACATTAGTGTCCCTCCCACTGGGCCGCCAGTGGGTGCTGTCATTACATCTTTTACTTACTCCTCAAAGCCCTTAACACACTTGTGATTAATCAATGTGATCATCTGTTTAACGTCTGCCTCCGCCTCTGAACTGTGAGCTCCATGGAGGCTGGGATCACCCCACTGTTGCTCCCTCTTCTGTACTCTCCATCAGGTGTGTGCTTGGCACACACTGGTGTTGGTATCCCAGGTTGTTGCTGTGTTTTGGTGGGACTCCAGTTGTCCACACACCTCTTGCCTGATGCCTACCCACCCCCTGCCACACACACACTCTCTCTCTCTCTCTCTCTCTCTCTCTCTCTCTCTCTCTCTCTCTGTCAGCACGGGTTGAGAGAGGAGGGACTTAGAACCCACAGGGTGCAGCAAGTGGGAGTGGGTAGCCAAAAGTAGGTCATCCACACACCATTTACTTGTACATCACAGTGGCCAGCCTTGAGGGCAGTCTCACAGTTGGTACCCAAAATTTACAGGACTCAAACTCTAGGCCTCTCCAGTGGAGCCTTAGGATAACCACGGACAAAGGAGCCTCTTGTTTGATCCTTAACTATCCCTTCAGAAAGGGTGCCCCCTTCCATGCCTGCATTGTTGTGCAGCTGATCTTTTTATCACCACACTTCTTGGAGGGAATGGTATTTTCACTGTGATGCTGGAACCTACCTGTGCAACTTTTTTGAACCTTGACTTCCTTAGGATGCCAGCTAAGCCAGGTGTCTTAGGTCAGGTTTCCCCAGCAGGGCCCAGAGATGAGATTCGTGTGCAGGTGACGTACAAAGGAAGTGCTCCCCGAGGAGGCTGGGCACCCAGGAAACAAGCAGGGATGTGTTGTTGGGCAGATCCCACAGAGGGCGGCTTCAGCCCCTCCTGCAGGCTTCCTTGTGAGCCTGGGTTATGCCCCAGAGTTGTTCTGACCTGAGGCAAAGGACCCGAGGGTTCATTCTCTTGTTCCATTTAGGCTTTGATTAAGGGGCTTCGGGGCCACAAATTCCCAGGCACTTCTGCCTATGCCTGTGTGGGGACAAAGTGGGCTCAGTAGCTCAAAGGAAGATCTAAAAACAGACCCCCAAAAAGTTGGCTTGTTGTGGCTTTCAGAAGCCAGTGTGGTGGGACCTCATGAAAGTGGGAAGAAGGGAGATGTGTGGGGATGTGGGCGGAGCATCAACATTGTCCAGTGCAGTGGGTCACACCAGGACCTATTTCTGGGCTCCTATGGACCGGAAGCAGGGTCTCCCATCCATGTGTGTATTGTCAGTGGAGACCAGCACTTGGGAGTATGTTTAACATCTTCAGGAGGGCTCCCCACCAGACATGAAGGCACTCAGTAAATGCTTGTTGAGTAAGCAGAAGGGCCATACTCTGGGGTTGGAAGCTGAGATAAGGCATGGTCATGAGCATGGTCATGAGCCGCCATTGGAGACTGGTGTAGTCAGTCCTGCGGTTGGGCATATGGTGGCCAGAGGCTGTTCTCTGAAGGAGTGTGTTTATTGAAGGGAGTGGGGAAGGAAGTGAAGCCTTACGCAGTCTTGCAGGAGGGGTGGAAGGAGCCAGAAGGTGGAGAGGTGGTAGATTCAAGGCCCAGAGAGGATACATGGTGGGAGGAGGTCCCAGTGAGGGTGGGAGAAGGTGGGATGGGGAGGACAGAGGGCAGATCAGGCTGGGCCAGGTCAAGGATCGCTCCTTCCTCTCAGAGAGGGAGGGAGGGTCAAGGGGCAGGTGGAAAGGTCTCAGGATGGTGAAATTTGGAAGCAAGAAAGAGCAAGTCCAAGAGATGCATCTTTTCAGCCAAGTGGGAGAAAGGTCACTTGTTAGGATGGATGGGATTATGAGATGGGGAGTGGGAAAGCATTGGGACAGTCACTCTGGGGACATCACTGAGTCAGCAAGAGATGACAAAATGAAGAATTGGACCATGACCGAGTCAGCAAGAGATGACAAAAGGAAGGGTTGGATGGACAAGGTTACGTGGTGGCACTGTGTGGTATGGTTGGGTACAACGGTGGTCCCCAGATTGGCGACTCTCGAGGTGGGGAAGGTGGCATGTCACGGTGCCACCTGACTTGCCTGAGGTCCCACAGCTACTGGCTGCAGTGCTGGGACTCTGCCTGGGCCACCTGATTGCAAAGCCAGGCTCACCTGCGTGCTGAGCTAGGGCTGTTCTGAGGCCCACGGCGGGTACTAGACGTGAAATGCTTTGGGCCTGTCGAGTGCTACACAGACGTGAATCATACTTCTCCAAACCTCCCCCCGCCCAGTCCCCTTAGGGACTGAGTTGTTTGTCATGCTTTGGTCCGCCCTCTTCCTGGGGAAATGTGTCAGACCTTGCTGAGTGAGGATGAGCCAGTGTGGGGCTCCAGAACAGGGCTCAGTGGGGAAGTGAAGGTCCCAGGCAAGGTATCTGCAGCCTGCCTACAGGGTAACCAGGTTGTGGGTCTGTATCCCCACTGTAAGGAGGGGGTTGTCCTTGGAGGTGACTCTGTGTGTGTGTGTGTGTGTGTGTGTGTGTGTGTGTGTGGGAGGGATGTCTCTGCCTGTGAGTCTGGGTTTCTGAGTGAGCATGTGTGTGTTTCTTGAGTCTTTCTGTGCCTCTGACCCTGCTATACACAGAGAAACAGAAATGTTGGGAGGGGGACTTCAGATACAGAGTAGGGGAAGAACAAAGTGTGG
>NW_006791814.1:4145131-4158240 GCF_000442215.2 Lipotes vexillifer | reverse complement strand
AGGGAAAGAACAAAGTGTGGAATGACGGGAAACAGACACAGGGACACACACATTCCCCCACGTGTTCAGAAATAACCCAGGGTGACACACACACATATACACACACATACACGCGCGCTGTGTCGGTTTCTCTGTGTGCTTTCTTGAGTGGGTTGGTGTACACTTCTTACAGCCACGTGTCTGCATGTGACTGGCACATGCCCAGACACACATGCCCATTTAGCCTCAGAAGCACAGAATGACAGCTGTGTGGAGACCCATGGCAACACACAAATATAGACACTTAGACATACATTAACATACTGTGTCTTTTCACATTTTCCTGTGTGTGTGTGTGTGTGTGTGATTTTCTGAGTATGTGGACATCTGTGTCTGAATTACGCAGATATATGTAGGACAGAAACATGAGGGCACACACTCTGAGAAGCACACACAGAGCACCTGTACCTCTGCGTGTGTGTGCACGTGTCTGTCTGTCTGCTGGCAAGTCAGGGAGGAAGGGGACACCGTCGTTGAGTTGGGAGGAGGGAAGCCAGGAGAAGACCAGTAGGAGGCGTCCTGGCCTCGCCCTGTTTCCTGGCACACAGGCTCCGCCCCCATCCTCTTGCTGAGCAGGATCGCGGGGTTTGGGTGGCACTGCTGTCCCCTGATGGGTCAGTCAGCGAGCACTGGTCAAGGCCCTGGGGTCTGTCAGCTCATCCCGGCCTCTGTGGGGAGACGGGGAAGGTCCCACTAAAGATCCGCCTCCACCTCTAGCAAACCCACACCCCCTCCAGGGCGGTGGGAGACGGAAAGCCTGCCGTGATCTCAAGGATGTGGAGCACAGAGCCAAAAGGCCGCCCCAGGGTCAAATGGCGCCCCGCGTCCCCAGTCCCGCCTTCCGGCTCTACGCGCAGGCCAATCCCTTACCCTCGCGCCTTAATCCCACGTGCTCGGTGTGAAAGCTGGGAGAGCAGGAGCCGCCGCTTCCTGGGCGGCTGAGGATTAAGACCAGTCTCAGGGCAGACACCCATTCATCCAGCAGTTATTAATTAAGCACCTACAATGGCTGGACTGTGTTCTCAGCCCTGAGGCTTCAACACGCCACACAGTGAAATGCATTGTCCTCATGGAGTTTACCTTCTGCATGGAGGAAGCTAGTCAATAGACCAGTAGTGCAGAACATGTCAGGGGTGGTAAGTGTCAGCAAGAAAGCCAAAGCAGGGCGCTGGGTGGAGAAGGGCCGGGGGTGGGAGGGGCCAGGAGATGATCTAGGAGAGCTTGGTTAAGATAACGTCTGATCACAGAGTGGAAGCGAAGGTGTGAGCTGCTGACGGGAGAGGGAATAGAAGGGCAGAGGGCCGTCGTCCTCATAATGACCCTGCTCTCCCATTTTACAGTCGAGGAAGTGGAGGCACAGGGAGACTAGTAATTTGCCCAAGGTCTCACAGCTAGTAGAAAGAGATCCAGGATTTAAACCTGGGCAGGGTGCCAGTGGTCTAAATCGGTGGTCCTCAATCAGGGGTGATTTTTGCCCCCCCACCCCCCAGAGGATATTTGGCAGTGTCTGGAGACTTTTTTTTTTTTTTTTGGCCCCCTTCTCCGCTCTCGGGATCTTAGTTCCCTGACCAGAGATTGAACCCAGGCCACAGCAGTGAAAGCACTGAGTCCTAACCACTGGACTGCCAGGGAATTCCCAGGGGCAGGCCTCTCACTGTTGTGGCCTCTCCCGTTGCGGAGCACAGGCTCCGGACGCGCAGGCTCAGCGGCCACGGCTCACGGGCCCAGCCGCTCCGCGGCACGTGGGATCTTCCCGGACCAGGGCACGAACCCGTGTCCCCTGCATCGGCAGGCAGACTCTCAACCACTGCGCCACCAGGGAAGCCCTGGAGACATTTTTGACTGCCATGACTGAACTGGAGGGAGGGTGCTACTAGCATCTAGTGGGTAGAGGCCAGGGATACTGTTGGACCTTTACAGTGCACAGGACAGTGCCTGACAGCTAAGCAATAATGCATCCACATGGCCAGTTATGCCGAGGTGGAGAAACCCTGGTCTAAATCCATGAAAAGCACTTGACAGAGAATATGACACATAGTAGGTGCTCGGTAAATAGTAGCTGAAAAGGAGGAGGGAAATGATTTGGAGAAGGTTGCAGGGAAGAAGTGAGTTCAAGAAACAGTACATGTTGGATGGACCTAGAGAATAGTATACTTACGTAAGACAGACAGAAAGAAAAATACTATATGATATCACTTATACGTGGAATCTAGAAATAATACAAATGAATCTACATACAAAACAGAAACAGATTCACAGACATAGTCTTATGGTTACCAAATTGGAGAGGGAGGGAGGGAGGGACAAATTAGGAGGATAGGATGAACAGATAGATACAAGCTATAGTACATAAAATAGATAAGCAACAAAGACTTACTGTAGAACACAGGGAATTATATTCAGTATCTTGTAACAACCTATAGTGGAATATAATCTGAAAAAAAAATAACTGAATCACTTTGCTGTACACCTGAAACTAACACAGTATTTTAAATCAATTATACTTCAATTAAAAAAAAAAAGTACATGTAAATGAATCTGCCAGCTAAGAGAACTCATGTGATTTCTGTTTGTTGGGTGGGTGTAAAGGGCAGGGTTGTCCCAGGGAGGGTGGGTGCAGGTGAGGCCAGTGGTGGGAGGAGGTTGATGGACTGGGGATGGGGATGGTAGAGGCCGAAGCTGGGCCACCACCAGCCTTTGAAACACTAACCAGAGGACTGGTCTCTCTGTCCCCTGCCACCCCATGTCTCTCCCCCCATCTCTCTTGGCCACTCTGCCCAGAAGGGGACAGCCGGAGGTTGAAGGGGGCCATCCAGAGGAGCACGGAGACGGGCCTGGCGGTGGAGATGCCCAGCAGGACGCTGCGCCAGGCCAGCCACGAGTCCATCGAGGACAGCATGAACAGCTACGGCTCTGAGGGCAAGTGAGTGTGGGGCCCGCAGTTGTCTTGGGCGTGGGACGGGGCGGGAGGGACAGAGCAGCGCCCTCCAGGGTCCCTGGGTCAGCCTCAGGCTGGGAGGGCTGCTAACTCAGGGCTCCTGGGTCATCCTCATCCTCAGAAGGAAGTGATGAAGCAAGGGTGCTCTGAGGGAGTGTGATGGAGCATGGACTCTGGTACCCAGCTGTCTAGATCTCAGTCCTGGCTCCACCGCTCACTGGCTGTGTGATCCTAGGCAAGTCACCTCTCTGTGCCTCAGTTTCCTCGTCTGTAAAATGGGGAGAGTACTGCCAGCCTCATAGGGGGTGTTATGAGGATTAAATGGGTTAATATTTATAAAGCACATGGCACAGTGGCTGGCAAAGCAGTGTCAGTAAATGAAGAAGGGGCTTGGAAGGGGTTTTGTTAGGATCGTTGTTATTTCCTCTTTACTCTCTTAGTTCCTTAAATCCCAATTGGTTTTTAAAAATGTGTACTACTGCTTGATGAGGAGTTTCACACACATCAAGTCATAAAACATTAGGTCCAATTGGCTCCTTGCCTGTGTTTCTCTCCCCCAGCTGTACATTAGAATCGCTGGGAACTTGCTACAAATACAGATCTCAGGGCCCCAAGTCCAAGCTGCTGAATCACATTCCTTGACAGTGGAGCCTGGGAATTCCATTTTTAAAAGGCTCCCTGGGAGAAGACCAATCTAGACTGGGGCTCTCATTGTTGGAACAATCATGGACCCCTCTGAGAATTTTGGGAAAGCTTTGAGCCTGCTTTCCCCTGATAAATATACACATATGCACCCGAATACAAACAAACACTCATTTTTTAAAAAAATTTTTAAAATTTCATTTACTTATTTTTTTGGCTGCATCAGGTCTTAGTTGTGGCACGTGGATCTTCGTTGTGGCATGCGGGACCTTTTGCTGCTGCATGTGAGCTCTGTAGTTGGCGGCACGTGGGCTCTCTAGTTGAGGTGCTCGGGCTCAGTAGTTGTGGTGCGCGGGTTTAGTTCCCCTGAGGCATGTGGGATCTTAGTTCCCTGACCAGTGATCAGACCCGCGTCTCCCGCATAGGAAGGCGGATTCTCAACCACTGGGCCACCGGGGAAGCGCCCACAGACACTCATTCTTACCCGCACAGTCATACAGACACACTTCGTGTAACTGTAGCGGGTTCCTACATTCTCCTAAACCCCATCCCTGGCAAGGAAACTTTGATCCAAAGTGACTTCTTAATTGTACAGATGACCAGGGCACTCAGAGAGGTTGTGGGGCTTGGCCTGGATCACACAGCACGTTAATAGGTCTGGAACCCAGGAGTCCCAACTCTCAGCCGGGGCTGGTACCACAGCACCCCATTGCTTCATTGTCTCAGCCGTCCTTGGCCAAGGAGGACAGGGGTATCACCATCCTTGTCAAGCACAAGAGGAGACTGGGGCTTGGAAAAGTTAAGTGCCCTGCTGTCCAGTATGATAGACCCTGGACGAATGTGGCTATTTAAATGTAAATGAATTAAGATTAAATATTCTTTTCCTCTGTTGCATTCGCCATATTTCAAGTGCTCAGTAGCAGCATGTGTCCAGCACCAACTGTATCGGACTGTGCAGACGTCGACCATTTCCGTCATCATAGGAAGTTCCATTGGACAGTCCTGGCTGAGTGGCTTGTCCAAGGCCAGACACCCAGCCAGGCTGCTGGGAGGTGGGACTGGGGCTCAGCTGCCACCTTCTGCTCCCGTCCTGTTTCTGGCCCTGCCTCGCAGCTAGGGGCTCTGCCACCTGAAAGCCTTCTCCCCCTCAGCCCCTCCTAAACGGGGCGTCTCCGATCTCTGAATGGCCTTGCCTTGGCAGATTCTGCCGGTCCACCCACCTCCTAGGGAGACTTTCCAGAGGGCGAGAAGAGGAGGAGGACAGGCGGGAGGGAGAGGGAGGGGAGGAGGACGAAGGAGGGAACAAATGTTTTCTCTAACCTAAGAAACTTGGCAAGGCAGCAAAACTTGGAGGAGGATATTCTAGGCATCTGGGTAGCAGTGGGTCCCTGCTGAGTTTCAGGGAGTCAGGAGATCTGGGTACTAGTCCTGGCTTGGCCACTGACCCCCTGAATGGCCTTGGCCATGTCTGTAGTCCTCTGAGCTTTAGGGAGGCGGATAAATATCTCGTCTGTTGGCCTCGCAGACAGGTCAGAAGACCAGGTCACGGGGGCGGCAACATGGTGCAACGAACAACAGCAGGGGGTCAAACCCATATTCCCATTTTACAGAAGAGGAGCTGAAGGCTCGGAGAGACCACATGACCTGTCCAAGGGGAGCAGCATAGGAGGGTGTCGTGAAGAAGAAATGAGATGATGCCTGCACGTGACAGGTGCTTAGGAGGTGCCTCTCGTTGTCATTTGCTGTCGTGTGATTTAAGGGACCAGAGAGTATGCTATATTACAGATGTATTCAAAGCCAGGACTCTGGAGTCGGACAACCCTGGTTTTAGCCTCACTTCTGCTTCTTAAGAGCTGTGTAGCTTTACAGAAGTTACTTTACCTCTCTGGTCCCAGTTTCTTCATCTATAGAAAGGTGTCCATAATAGTACAGACCACTAATAGAGTTGTTGTGAGGATTCAGTGAGTTAATATATGTAAAACACTTAGAACAGTGGCTGGCACATAGCAAGCATTATTATTATTAGCTATTGTTATTGTTGTTTGTTGATTCAGCCACTGTAAGTTGAGTATTTTGCTCCTCGTGGCCAGTTGCATCCTAGTAGATAGAGTGAGCCACCCCCATTATAATTGTGTCTAGAATGTGCTTAGCACAGGATAAGCACGGGATAAATGTTGGCTGTGATGATTCTGGTTATTAAAAGGTTTGCGGTGGGTGTCTTGAGACAGTTGAGCAAGGATCAGGGAGAGCCTTGCCCTCGCAAGGGGGGCTGAGTCTTCGTGGAGCCCAACCAGGTGCTACCCCCTTCCTCCAACACCTGGGTGAGGAAGGGAAGTCGAAGGGACAGGTGGGGACATTGAGCTGTGGTCAGCCTCCTCTTTGTTCTGGAGGTATTTTGGGCACTGGCGGGACCCAGATGCCAGGCTCTGAAACAGGAGGGGGTGTGACCGTCCTCCCCCTGGGCTCTTGCCAGCCCAGCTGAGGCTTATAGGGAGCCGGCATGTTTGAGGAGCCCCTGCCAGCCTGCAGCCCCTGGTGGTGCCAGGTGTGTTTATTCCTGCAAGTGGGCACAGGGATTTTCATTTAGCACCTACAGTGGATTTTCATTTAGTACCTACAGTGTGCCAGACAATTGGGCCGGGCCTCTCAGAGACCCTGCCTTCCACTGGCAACGCAACTAGCAGTGTGGTGAGAGATGCAAAGGGCAGGCACAGAGAAATTTGGAAATGCAGCATGCAGCCAGGTCTCAGGGCTGAGGAACAAGGGCTCCCCACAAGGGTTGGGCCATTCTGCCATTGACAGTGCTTGGGCTCCAGGCTACATGATACCAGTTACAGTGGCTTTAGCCCTTGCTATTCAAAGTGTGGTCCACGGCCCAGCAGCATCCCCCGGGACCTTGTTAGAAATGCAGCATCTCTTGGGACTTCCCTGGCAGTCCAGTGGTTAAGAATCCACCCTTCCACTGCAGGGGGCACAGGTTCGATCCCTGGTCAGGGAACTAAGATCCTGCATGCCACGTGGCATGGCCAAAAAAAGAATAAAAAGAAATGCATCATCTCAGTTTTCTTTTCTTTTTTCTTTTGCTATTTAGCAAGGTAGTATTTTTATTTATTTATTTTTAAACAAGTTTCAAAAGATTTTTTTTTTTAATTGGGGTATAGTTGTTTTACAGTGTTGTGTTAGTTTCTGCTGTACAGCGAAGCAGAGCTCCCTGTGCTGTACAGCAGGTTCTTACTAGTTATCTATTTTATACATATTAGTATATATATATATATATATCAATCCCAATCTCCCAATTCATCCTCCGCCCCACTTTCCCCTCTTGGTGTCCATACGTTTGTTCCCTACATCTGTGTCTCTATTTCTGCCTTGCAAACCGGTTCATCTGTACTATTTTTCTAGATTCCTCATATATGCCTTAATATATGATATTTATTTTTCTCTTTCTGACTTACTTCACTCTGTATGACAGTCTCTAGGTCCATCCATGTCACCACAAATGACCCAATTTTGTTCCTTTTTATGGCTGAGTAATATTGCATTGTATACATATACCACATCTTCTGTATCCATTTGTCTTTCGATAGGCATTTAGGTTGCTTCCATGACCTGGCTATTGTAAATAGAGCTGCAATGAACATTGGGGTGCATGTGTCTTTTTGAATTATGGTTTTCTCAGGGTATATGCCCAGTAGTGGGATGGCTGGGTGGTATGGTAGTTCTATTTTTAGTTTTTTAAGGAACCTCCATACTGTTCTCCATAGTGGCTATATCAATTTACATTCCCACCAACAGTGCAAGAGGGTTCGCTTTTTTCCACACCCTCTCCAGCATTTATGGTTTGTAGATTTTCTGACGATGCCCATGCTAACAGGTGTGATGTGATACCTCATTGTAGTTTTGATTTGCATTTCTCTAATAATTAGTGATGTTGAGCATCTTTTCATGTGCCTCTTGGCCGTCTGTGTGTCTTTTTTTGAGAAATGTATATTTAGGTCTTCCGCCCATTTTTTGATTGGGTTGTTTGTTTTTTTGATATTGAGCTGCATGAGCTGTTTATATATTTTGGAGATTAATCCTTTGTCCGTTGATTCGTTTGCAAATGTTTTCTCCCATTCTGAGGGTTGTCTTTTTGTCTTGTTTATAGTTTCCTTTGCTGTGCAAAAGCTTTTAAGTTTCATTAGGTCCCATTTGTTTATTTTTGTTTTTATTACCATTACTCTAGGATGTGGGTCATAAAAGGTCTTGCTGTGATTTATGTCAAAAAGTGTTCTTCCTATGTTATCCTCTAAGAGCTTTATAGTGTCCAGTCTTACATTTAGGTCTCTAATCCATTTTGAGTTTATTTTTGTGTATGGTGTTAGGGAGTGTTCAAATTTCATTCTTTTACATGTAGCTGTCCAGTTTTCCCACCATCACGTATTGAAGAGACTGTCTTTTCTCCATTGTATATCCATGCCTCCTTCGTCCTAGATTAGTTGACCACAGGTGCGTGGGTTTACCTCTGGGCTTTCTATCCTGTTCCATTGATCTATATTTCTGTTTTTGTGCCAGTACCGTGTAGCCTTGATTATTGTAGCTTTGTAGTATAGTCTGAGGTCAGGGAACCTGATTCCTCCAACTCTGTTTTCTTTTTTTCCAAGATTGCTTTGGCTTCATCTCAGGCTTCTAACAAGAACCCCAGGTGGTTTGTGGGTTAAGGTTGAGAAGCTCTGGCTTAACGGTAGTAATGTTCTAGAGCTAACACTATACAGAGCACTTGCTACGTGCGGGCACTGTGCTAAGTGTTTTTACACGTATTGACTCATTTAATTCTCCCAGTAACCTGATAGCCCTGGAACTGTTAATATCCTCATGTTACAGAGGAGGAAATGAAAGCCAAAAGAGGTTAATTAATTTGCCCAAGGTCACACAGCCAGTAAGTGACTTCAATTTTGGGGATTCAAATCTAGCATTTGGAGTCTGCCCTTGCCCATTCTACTCGACTCTTTCCCCCCTTTAATGGCTGCATCTGTCAAGATTTCTGGAGGTGGATGCTTCCAGGATGGTTTGGTAGCTCAACGAGTCTGTCTTTTCCCTCCGCAGGCCTCAGCATGGTGAACCAATTCTGGTTTACCCCCTGGGACTGGGGAAGGGTTTTCTCTTCCAGTGCCCCTTTCTGCCTGATTGAAAATTTGGTTCTGTATGTTAAGGATGGAAGGGAACAGTTGTGGGTTGGGCAACCATCCAAGCTCCCACTCCCACCCCCGCCCCAAGCAGGCCCATCTCCCCTAGATAAAGGGCAAGGATTCAAGCCCCCTGAGAATGGACCATGAGGACACTACCTCCCCAGACCCCTCATCAATCCTGAGATACTCCCTGGTGACCATCTGCTTCAGTTTGGGTTCCCCAGAGCCAGACCCAAGACATGGATTTGAGTGCAAGCAGTTTACTTGGAAGGTGATTCTGGAAAACCATGGTGGAGGGGCCCATAAGAGAGATAGGGCAGGGGAGGCATCCAATAACATGTGTGTTGAGAAGCCAGCTGCCACTGTGGGCATCTAGAGCTTAATCCTGATGGGGACTCTAGGAGTCAGTGTGGAACAGGTGCCTGAGAGTCATTTCCTGGGAGGCCAGGGAGCTGGAGTATTTATACTCCCACTTGTGTCGGTTACTGGTTGATGGATGTTCACGTTTAACTCTCCTGCCCTTCCTGTGGCAGCGAGGGCTCTGGAGACCAGAGAAATTTCTTAGGGGCCAGAGAAACATAGCCAGAGGAATGAGGGTGCCAACAGTTAGAAGTCACTGAGCACTGACATGGTGAGGGTCAGGGCATGTGGGGGACAGCAGCAGCGTCTGCTGTGCTTTCTGAGTGTACAGCGCCACCGTCTCCCAGCTGCCCGAACCAGACGACTCTCCCAGACACCTCCTGCTCTTTCGCACTCCGTATCCAGTCCATGATGGGGCTCTACCATTTCACTCCTAATTGTCTTTGACTCCATCCACTCCCCTCCCCTCCCCCAGCCGTGAGGCCACTCATCACTCTTGCCTGGATACCTGCAAGTCTCCTTTTTGGTCTAAACTGTACAGTCTGTCACTCAGCACTTATTTCCTCTGGATTCTGCCAGCTTCCCCCAGTCCGCAGCTGTGTGCCCCCTGCTCCACCACTGAACCTCTTACACTTCCCTCCGTCTCACCTCCAGATCTTTGCATACATTGCTCCCTCTACCTGGTACTCCCTTTCCTACCCCTTCTCCCTCTTTGCCCTCTGACTCATTCTTCCTCCAGATCTCAGCTAAGAACATAAGGTATATCTCATGTGCCAACTTCAGCTAATCGATAGTGGCTCCCTGGAGCACTGTGTTGAGAAGGATTCTGAAGTGCGGTCCGGGCTTGGCAGGAGTGTTGAGGTTGATTGGCAATGTCTGTCCTGGGAGTGGGCAGGGGAAGTGGAACGGCACAGGTCTGCCATTCCTCTGGCTGCATCAGCAGCTTCCACAGCCTGTTCTTCCCCCACCACAGCACCCAGCAGTCTGTCTTACTTCTCACATGTGTGTCTTTTCTGTCCTACTAGACACTGAGTGTGGTGCCTGCTCCGCACATGGCCTGGCCCACAGGAGATGCCCCACAAATTTGGATGAGTAACAGGTGGAGACTACATGCAGAAGTACATAAACACATGTGCCTCTCCTTCCCGCCCCTCCCCAGCCTCCTTCATCACAGACCCAGGGTCTCAGCATCCTCCCCATAAACCCCGAAGCTGTCCAGGCTGGCTGCTGGCGCCCCTCCTCCTCCTTCCCTCTGCCCCTTGTTGTCCTGTGGTGTCTGGGTCATCAGCATCCTGCTCCCCGGGTGTCTGGGTCATGGTGCCCACAGCCCTGGAGAGCAGAGTGTGAGCCGATGGCAGGGCCACTGCACCCAGCCTCAGGGTGGCTTCCTGTCAAGGCTGTTTCAGTCATCACCGAAGGCCCAGGAGGATGGGTGGGTGGTCAGAATCCCCTTTCCCACCTCTGCTACTTAGCAGTCATCGTGCCTGAAGGACAAGCAGGACAGATGTGGCCATGGGCTAGGAGATGGGGATTTGTTTGCTTCTGTTTTATAAGCACCAGTATTTGTTGAGCACTTGACTGCACCAAATTCTGTTCTAAGGCGTTCATCTCATTTAATACTCACAGTAGCACCAAGGGTGGCCTATCATTGTTCATTCCTACCTCACCGAAAAGGAAACCCAGGCTCTGAGTGGTGAAGAGCTTGTCTCTACAACCAGTGAGTGGGGGGAATCAGGATTCAAATCCAGGCCTGCCTGGCCCCAAAGCGTGGACTGCAAATCCCTGTGCTCTGCCCTGGGCAAGGCTAAGGTCCCCTCGGGACACAGAGACAGTGTAGCAGAGAAGCAGAGTAGGTGAACCCCGAACCAGACTCCCAGGTTCAAATCCCAGGTCTGCCACTTACCAGCAGCATGATCTTGGTCGGGTTACTTAACTTTTCTGTGCCTTGGTTTCCCCTTCTGGAAAGTGGGCATTAATAATAAGTACCTAGCTTGCACAGCATTGTTAAATGAGGTTTAAATGAGTTAATATGGATAACTTAGTACTATCAGTGCTTGGCTCACGGCAAGCTTTTGATCAATAAAAAATAAATCAAATCCCTGGCTTCACGCCTAGGAGCTACGCTCTCGTGGCCCGGGGTGGGGGAAGGGGTAGGTTTGGGAATGTCTTGAATACTTGAGAAGCTGGAGTCAGGACTGTGTGATGCTGTGTATCCTGGCATACAGTCAATTCTGCTGCAGTGCTTGTTTTGAAAACGCAAATTTGTTCCAACACGATGGAAGTATTCTGGAATAATTTGAGCACAATATACATTTCGCCTTTGCTCAGGTGTGATTTCATCCACGAGAAACACGAGGTGAACTCGGGAAACTGCACCCATGTAGGAATGCACAAAACATACTCCTCGCTTCCTCCTGCCCCCGCTCCCCACACACCTGGTGTTAACAGCTTCCCACCCGTCCATTTCAGACAGCCCTCCGTCACCACATTGCAGCAACTCACACTGCAGACCTGCTGACACTCATTTCCAAAAGCAAGCATCAGGCTGTCTTCACGGTAAAGCACCATATTTATTGTAGTATCTATGTGTTTCTTAACCATTTTACAGGTATAAGACTGTGTTACCATTTTTATTATATCCCTGTCCTTTTTTTTTTTTTCTGATACACTTTTTGGGTGTTGTGCCCCTAACCGTATTTTCCCCATAAGCTCTGTGTTTGACTGCAGGACTTTGCACTGCACTGTGGTTTTTAGGAATGTATGTTTTGCATTACAGCAGAGCCGACTGTATTGCAGGCTCAGCGAAGCTGTGGGAGGGTGGATGGATGGACGATGGACATGTAGGGGCAGGTGGTGAATGGATGGACAGAGAGCCCGTGAACCTTTCAGAACCATATAACCCATACTCACCACGAGGGCTGGGCTGCCTTTTAATTTCTGATGAGTTGAGACAGGCGATCCATCTGGAAAAGAGTAGAAGTCAAAACCCCCGAATAACCCAATTATTTCTTTAACCATTGAGAACCCGGGAAAAACAGAGGCCAAACTGAGCTCAATGGTTAATAATAAAAGACAAATGGGTTTCAGTTCCACAAACAAAACTAACAGGATTTGAAAGGCAGGAAATCTCATTTCACCAGTAACACAAAATAAAAGGCCAGCAGAACAGAGGTTTTAATCCTGTTTCAGGTCTCTGCCTCTGCCTGGTGGCATGTGTCCCTTGGAAGAATCAGCTGCTGTAGCCACCCTGCTCCCCCTCCCACCCCGCCCCAGATGACCTGGCCTCTTTGTCTCAGGCATCCAGATGCTGCACTTCCTAATAGGTCTGGAATTGGAAGTGCCATGAAAACACCACAGAGGGCTTCCCTGGTGGTGCAGTGGTTGAGAGTCCGCCTGCCGATGCAGGGGACACGGGTTTGTGCCCCGGTCCAGGAAGATCCCACGTGCCGCAGAGCGGCTGGGCCCGTGAGCCATGGCCGCTGAGCCTGCACGTCCGGAGCCTGTGCGCCGCAGCGGGAGAGGCCACAACAGTGAGAGGCCTGCGTACCGCAAAAAAAAAAAAAAAGAAAACACCACAGAGAGGGAGAAGAGGCTCTCCCAGGCCAGGCAGCAGGGACCCGCTAGCCACGGCATCTCAATCCTTTACTCATTCAGCAGATGCTGTGTGCTAGGCCCTTTGCTAAGCACCTTGCCTGCGTCATCCTGTTGAGTCTCCCCAACAGCTCAGCCAGGTGACTATAATTTATTTCCATTTTATACATGCAGCTCAGAGAGTTTACCAAACTTACCTCAGGTTGCACAGCCCTGGAACCCAAGGTCTGTATTATGCCGAGTTCAGTCTCAACCAGTATATTTTCCCAGTTTGGAGGCAGCCCAAAGGTTTGGCAGTAAACATCTATTAGTTCCTACTGAATAAGGCATGGTAGCAGCAAGTTTGTGGCATTTACTAATTCAGCACACTC
>NW_006791814.1:4138795-4145004 GCF_000442215.2 Lipotes vexillifer | reverse complement strand
CTCTTTCCTGCCCCTTTGGGAATGGATCCTATAAGCAGAGATTTTCAAAACATTTAAAACTGGTACAGCACAGGCACCCAGCAGTGGAAGGGCTGCACTCTGTCTCTAGAGTAGGTGTGGGCTCGTTTGCAGGTAAGAAGATTCAAGTGCAGAGCCACCAGCAGCTGGCCAGAGGCCACACAGCAGGCACTTGACCAGCAAGGAGTAGGATCAGCTCTGACTTTGTATCCTCTGCCTCCCGCCCTTCTCCAGGGGAGTCCCCGAGGTGGAGCGGGGTCTCTGATGCAGTTGGTCCCCTGGCCAGCAGGGACCTACCTCCATTTTATTCTTCCTCCCTTCAGCCCCATGGAGGATGGGGCAACCCGTTCAGGGTTTCTGGGGAGTCAGCCTGGTTCCTTGGCAGCCAGCGAGGCACCCTGGGACGGGAAATCAGGCCGCCACCCAGATATTATAAACAATCACCGCTGGGCACCAGGTCTGCCAGTTCCCCATTGTCTGCTCAGAATCGCACCAAGAACTGAGGGGCAGACAATGACAATCTTGGAGGAAATTTTTAGTTTCAGGCTGCAGAAGGCCTTGCTCTGCCTTGGGGGGCTGGGCCCCTTCAGTGCCTTAGATCCCACAAGGTACCGCTATTTCTCGAGCTTTTAGAGCCCAGACCCTCCTAAGAGAATGGATTCCGGACCCTCAGGAGGCTGGGGTGGAAAAGAAACGGGTGTGGAGGAAAGGCCAGGTCACCAGCTGTGAGCGAGTCTAGGTCTTAGCTTCCGTGCTGTTAATTCAGGTTCTTTGGGTTTGCAAGCATAGCGGGTATCCATTTCTGTCCCCAGGTAATTTATTTTTTCCATACTTTCTCTATAACACCGTTGCATAATTGTAGAGATAATAGATTCGGAAGCTTGACTGCCTGGGTTCCAATACTACCCTGCCATATCTTAGTTTGGCCCTCTCTCAGGTGCGGTGGGAACATGTGCTCCTCTCCAGGGCGTGGAGGGACACACAGAGCCTCAGGGATGCTCCAGAGTCATTTGACAAGACACGAGACAACATTTCTGCAAAGCATCGTGCCCTTTTCTCAGCTCCACCCAATAAGAAGCATGGGCATGAGTCCCCTCTGCTTTCAGAGTCCCCAAACCTCTGTGGAGTTTCCCATCATCCCTTAGCACTGTCAGCCCAGCCTGGGGACCCAGACCTTCCTCAGTTCTCTTCCCTCCCTGCCTGACTCCCTCTGCTCTCCCAGTCTGGGGATTTGGGGTTAGTTTGTTTACTCACGGGCAGGACGGCCAGGTTTTGCACCTCTCCTTCCAAGACTGCTGCTTCTTAGATTTGAAACTCAAAAGCTAAGAATCTGACTGTCTTGTTCTCTGCATCCTACAGGGTCACCCCTTCTCTGAGGCAGTAGACCTAGGATACCGTGGCTTCTGCCTGAATGGGGAAAGGGTGGCAGCAGGTAGTAGGAAATCATGAAAACGAAAAAGTACTCAGGCTAAAATCTCAAATTATTATCCTTCCATTGACTCTGCCAATAACTTAAGTCAAAACAGAATTTGTTGGAATGATTCTGGGACATCTCACGTGCTTGAGGAAAGAACTGGGTGGACAGGACTGGGTGCCTAGTAGTTTGGGGCTCTTTTTGAGGACAGGCCATTCACACGGCTCAGTTCTCATGACTGTTGGTCTCCAGGCTTCTATTTCCCAGAGAGAGTCTTTGCTTGACTGAGCTTGCGTCAGCTGTCTGACCCTGGGTCCATCAGCTCTGGCCAGGGGACAGGGTCACTGCATTCATTAGTCAAACCAGTTGCTGTAACTAGCCTCTTCAATCAATGACTTATGGCTTAATGACAATGACTTAATACAGACATTTGTATTTTGCTCATGCAGACTTCAGTGCAGGTGTTTCTGGTCATTGCTCCCAGCCAGGCTCCTTTATTCTCGTCTTTTTTTTTTTTTTTTTAATCCAATACGTGTTTATAATTCCTCTACTGTCAGATATTTAGATTGTTTCCATTTTTACTATTATAAGTCATCCGTGGCTAAATACAGTCCTTTTCTCCTCAATGTCCAAAAGCTTAAAACAGTTGATTTCCCTCTTTGCTTCCTGGATCTCTGTCCTTTCCCGTCTTCTGTGACGTTGTATACACCTGCAACATAGACCTTCTCCAAGGTCCTGAACTAGACTCTCTTGCCCCTGCCTTGTCTCAGTCACCCTCCTGGGTGAGAGACAAGTACTTACTCTCTCGAGCTCTTCACTAGGCTCCTTTACTCTTGTGGTTTCGCCATCCTGAGGACCTCAGGACCCTCTGCTGCTGACTTTGGTCAGGATAGAGGGAAGGTAGTATGTGGGAGGTGGCCTTCCTTCCTCTCCCCTTGTTGCTGGACCCTGTGTATCCTTTGGCCCCCAGTTCACATTCTCCTCTCCTGGTCCATTCTGGGCCACTGCAGCCAGCAATGCTTCCTCTCTTCTGATGACCCCTGGGCTCTCACAACCCGAGGTGGGCGGGTAGAGGACCGGTTGTGCCTCATAAGAAGACAGCAGTCTTTTTTAGTTGTTTCTTTGGGGGGCAGTATGTTTGTTTGCTCAGCAGAATGGTAAGTTGTTTGTGCACGGAGTCTTCTCTTGTTTCTTCCCCCAGCTTGCTTGGAATTTTATACATAAAGGTCAAATAGTCTTGGGTGACATGGGTTGGGCAGTGGCCTCGTAAAGTAGCAGGCACTGCCATCATATAGCCCTCGGACAGGTGTCTTTCTCACTCCTGGCCTCAGTCTTCCAATCTATGAAATAGGGCGTCTGCTGGCTTGGAGGACACCTTCCGGTAACTGTTTGCAGAGCCAGCAGGTATATCCTTTGCCAACTGTGAGGTTTTGTGAATTAACAAGGAGGTGTAAAGGCGGGCAGCTGTGGTTCAGGCACCAAGGAGCATGTCTAGGGTGTGAAGAGCTGGGTACAGGCAGAGGAGACCATGAGTGAATTGTTCTCTCTGAAGAACTGGGGCAAAGGTAGACTAGCAGAGTGGTTTGGAAGCAGAAGGGGGCACCCTCGGAGTGGAACCAGAGACCCCAGAGGCCGAGAGCCCAGCAGCTTCCCTGAGAAGGGAGCTGGGGGCAGGGTGGCAGCTGCTCTCAGGCTGGGGAACAAAGTGTACAGTGCCCTTGAGGCCCAAGGCACGCTCCCCTTCCTGTTCAAAAAGCCCCTGGCTGCTGCTGTGAAACCCAGCTCACAGTATGTGCTTATTAAAAGTTAGCTGTTCCTCTTGGAACATGCCCAGGTGGAAAGTCACCTGCGGTTGGCCTTAGAAGTGTTGTATCCAAGTGCTGAGCCTGCCCTGTCAGTTCTGGCTTTAGGTTGGCCTGAACCTGCTTCTTCATATGAATAATGCTGATAAAGTCAAAACAGAGCAAAGCAAAACAAAACCAACCTCCTTTGTTTGTGGCAAGGTTCCTATGAGAATGCTTTGCTCCTAAAGGTAATAGGGGCACATCAGGCATGGTACTTAGTGCCTGATCTCATTAAATACAACAGACCTAGGAGATGGGAAAGAAAAAACTAAAATTGGTTTCAGCAAAATAATATAATAATTGTTGTTGTTGTTGACCCTACGTAACAACAATAACAACAACAACAAAGTATCTCTTGCTTCAGGCAGGGTTTGATCCAGGAGGTCACGCAGTGCCACCTGTGTGATGTCTTCCTTCATGGGCTCCAGACGGCAGCAAGAGAGCTGCCAGAGGCTCCAGTTTTCTGTCTCGGGTTCAAATCTGAAGGGAAGAGAGAGCTTCTCACTTCCCACAGTTAGAAGAAATCTTCTCGGGCAGATTCTTGTGAGCTGCGTTGGGCCACACGCCCAACTCTGAGCCAGTCACTGGCTAAGGAAGGAACGGCTTGATTGGCTAGGCTGAGCCTACGCCAGCCTCTGGAACCAGGTCTGCTCTGCTCCATGGGAATCAATGCCTTGGGGGAAGGGGCTCCCCAAAGGAGATTTGAGGTCTTGTTCCCAAAGGAAGGCGAGTGGACATTGGGCAGCTCTATAGCAAGAGCAAGTGTGAACCTTGGAGGCTGAGCCACTGGCACCGTGCATCTCAAACTGTCCAGTGCAAACAAGTCTTCTGGGGCTTGTGTTAAAAGCCAGTCGCTGATTCAGCAACTGGGGAGTGGAGTAGGCCTCAGTTCCCTTTCTAATTAGCTCCCGGGTGACGCTGCTGGTGTCTGGACCACACCTTGAGTATCACAGCTCTCACCCATAGAGCCAGGCATTGACAAACATCATCTCCCGTGACTCCTACAGCTACCCCGAGAGGTGGGTGTCACCATACCCATTTCATGGAGGGGGAACCTGAGGCTCGGCGAGGAGAGGTAGGACAGGGAAAGGTACAGGCCACAGAAGCTAAGCCCTGGAATTTTGGAGTCAGAGCTGAGATTTCAGGGCTATTAAAGTAGAAAGGAGGCAGAGATAGGACAGCAGTCTGCCTGGGAGGCTGGGTGATGGATGTGGACAGAATCGCTGTGGAATGAGGGCCTTTCTGGAGCTGATTGCCTGAGTCATCAGAGTCCTCAGTCGGCCCCTGGGAACGTCTGCTTTTGTCTCATTCTTTCTTCTTGCAGCCTTAACTATGGGGGAGTTTGCCTGGCATCGGACGCCCAGTTCAGTGACTTCCTGGGCAGCATGGGGCCAGCACAGTTTGTGGGCCGCCAGACCCTGGCCACCACGCCGATGGGTGAGTGTCCCAAGACCTGTTCCAAATGTTGGGGGCGGTCCCCCCAGAAGCCCCGTGTCCCTCCCTCCTTCCCCTCTGCCCTGGCTCCATCTGCTGAGCACCCAGCCTGGAGCCCAGTTCATACCTGCCAGGTGCTCCGCAGAGCCCGGGCGCTTGGTGTGGGAATCGTTCTGGTCTTGTTTGGGGCTGGGAGCAGGGGGAAGGGATCTCATCCGTCAGAGGAGAGGAGGAACTGAGTCCTTGATGGAGGTCCCAGGCCACTTCCCAGTCTCAGCTCTTGGGGCCTGCTGCAGGGGATGTGGAGATCGGCTTGCAGGAGCGGAACGGTCAGCTCGAAGTGGACATCATCCAGGCTCGGGGACTGACGGCCAAGCCAGGCTCCAAGACACTGCCAGGTGTGGAGGCTGCCCTCCCGTCTGCAGGGTGGGGGGTGGAGGTCGGGGGGTTGTCCTGAGGGCTGTCTGGGTCTAGAAGAGAGAAAATTGGGTCCAGCTCTGAGGGATCCCTCAGTCCCAAAGCGAGTGACTCTTGTGTAACTGGTGATTTAGGATTTTTTCTGGAGACCCAGTTGAAATTGTCCACTGACCTTGTCAGCCTTCCCGACCAGACCGAGCTCCTGGGGGCCAGGGACTGTCCTTCCTGTTTATGGTTCTACCCTAGCGCCTGGTAGGGCTCATGGAGTACCGTGGGTGCTCGGCAAACATCTGAGTGAATGGGTCAACCATGAATATATAAGCCCGGGAAGGGTGGGCAAGCCAGGGACTGAGAAAGGGAAAGGGTGAGCAAAGGAAGGGGGAGGCAGTCAGGACCACCCGAGGGGGCCGAGTAGGCCCCAGCTAACCCTGGCTGCACCCCACCACCTACCCCCACCCACCCCTGTTGCCTCTTCTGCAGACCCCCTGGGGGGACTCTGATCCCCAGCAGCGGGTCCCTCTGCTGCACCCTTCGCCCACCATTTGGGGCTCAGGCTAGAACTCATCCTGCTGGCCTCTGTCCCCAGCGGCCTACATCAAAGCCTACCTGCTAGAGAACGGCGTCTGCATTGCCAAGAAGAAGACCAAAGTCGCTCGCAAGTCGCTGGACCCACTGTATAACCAGGTGCTGCTGTTTCCCGAGAGTCCCCAGGGCAAAGTCCTGCAGGTGAGGGGCTCGGGGGTGGGGCGGGGTGCAGTATCAGAGGGAGAAGGAGGCCCTTCTTGGGGGTGGGGGGCTCCCTGCAGGGCCTCATCTGGAGGAAGGAGAGCGCTGTGGTTAGTCTGAGCACCACAACTTGCTGTGCGACTTTGAACAAGTTCCTTTCTGAGCCTCAGCTTCTTTTTTTTTTTTTGCGGTACGCGGGCCTCTCACTGCTGTGGCCTCTCCTGTTGCGGAGCACAGGCTCCGGACGCGCAGGCTCAGCGGCCATGGCTCACGGGCCCAGCCGCTCCGCGGCATGTGGGATCTTCCCGGACCGGGGCACGAACCCGTGTCCCCTGCATCGGCAGGCGGACTCTCAA
>NW_006791814.1:4128840-4138667 GCF_000442215.2 Lipotes vexillifer | reverse complement strand
GGCAGGCGGACTCTCAACCACTGTGCCACCGGGGAAGCCCCGAGCCTCATCTGCTTCATCTGTAACATGCGGATACTAATAGCACCCGCTGATAATGTTACTGTGAGAGTGGAATGTGTGCTTTGTGCAAGAAGAGTATTTGCAAGTTTGGCTGTACAAGTGGCTGCCGTTAACATCGTCATCATCGTCATCATCACCATCACCACCACCACCACCAACCTCTGGAGGCCAGGGGCTTGGCATGGAGCACAGTGGCAATAGACTGAGAGCCTTTGGAGGATCCAGAGAGGTCTTTGGCTCTGTGGCTTTTAGGAGGATCCTGGAGCTAGAAATAGTTGCCCATCATGGGGTGGGCAAGGCCCGGGTTGGATGCCTGCAGGAGCCATATGCCTGCTCTCTCAGAGCTGCTATTTGGACACCTCTAGCTTATACCTCAGTTTCTTGCTCTTAACCTGGGCAGGCAGAGCAAAACAGGGGTAGGGCCACGGTGTTACAAGTCGCCAAGACAGTGGGACTTTGCCAAACTGGAAAGCCCAGGTCCTGTCTAGGGCAGTCTTTCAACTTGTGGGTTGAGACCCATCAGTGAGTTGTGAAATCAATTTAGTGGGTCTCAACAAGTATTTTTTTTAATGGAATGGAATAGGAAATAGGAAAGAAATAGGAAATAGGACTAGGAAAGGTAAGTCTTAGTAAGATTAGTCTTATTTGGTGGAGCACTTGCTTCAATTATGAATCCCATGTGTTTACTGGGTGAAGATATAAATGTCTGTCTTGCTGTATATACTGGTCAAAAAAGTTTGGAAAAACCCTTCTGGTCTAAAGACATTCAGAGACAATTTAAAACAACCAGAAGACCATCTGGGGCCCACATCTGGTCCACTGGACAAAGGTTTGTGCATTTTGGCTTGAGCATCTTTGGAGAAGCTCCAGAGCACATCCCTATCTGGGATGCGGAGGGAGTGGGGAAACAGAAATCTGACGTGGGGTCCTTGCTACTGAGCCTTCTGACTAATGTCAGAGCAGGATAGACCCACTGCAATTGAGGAATGCCAGTTGTATTAGTCTTCTAAGGCTGCCATAACAAAGTACCATAGACTGGGGGGCTTAAACAACAGAACTGTATTTCTTACAGCTCTGGAGGCCAGAAGTCCAAGATCAAGGAAGGTGTCACAGGTTGTGTTTCCTGAGGCCTCCTTGGGCTGCAGACGGCCACCTTCTTGCTGTGTGCTCACATGATCTTTTTTCTACATGCAGACATCCCTGATGTCTAGCTGTGTATCCTAATCTCCTGTTCTTATAACAACACCAGTTAAAACCACAACCACCCTGATGGCCTCATTTTAATGTAATCACCTTCTTAAAGGACCAGTCTCCAAATACAGTCACATTATGGGGTTAGGGCTTCAAGATGAATCTGAGGGAACACAGTTCAGCCCATAACACCAGTGAAAACAGACCCATCCGCACACCAGACATGAGCTTCTGATCAGCTGCCTAAGGGGTGTTGAAGACTTATTAGTTGAGTGACCTTGGACAAATGATTTAACCTCCCTGAGCCTCAGTTTAAACAGCTGTGAAATTGGAATCCTTTTTTGTAGGGTTGTTGGGAAGGTTGAATCTAAGGCTGGTTTAGCCTTAGAACAGTTCCTGACATGCAGTAACCAATAGCAGTGGCCCATGTTGTTTGCATATTACCCTGCATGCTTGAAGAACGTCTTACAGCTTATAGCGAGCTTTCACATCCATTATCTCCTGTGATCCTCGCTTGCCAGGTAAGCTGAGTGCGGGTGATTCCATTTACAAACAAGAACTCTGAGACTCTGTGAGGTTAAACAAACGACTTTGCCCCAAACCACCCAGCCAGCGCTGGGATTAGAACCTGCGCGTGTCTGACCCTAAAGCATGTGCATTAAGACAACAGGCTCTATGCGTGATAAGCCAGCCCACCTTTGGAGAGGGGCGGAGTTAGAACCTGAGGTGCCGGAGAGCAAGTGAGGGTCCTGTAGCCACAGACCTTCCATCTGGCCACTCTGAGAGAGGAGGTTGACCAAGAAATGAGGAAGGCGCTGCAGAAAAGAGTCTGTTGGAAGGAGGCTACCATGTACACTATACACGTAGCAGCCACATTTGTTTAAATTGAGGTAGAATTGACTTGCAATATTGTGTTAATTTCAAGTGTATATTAGCAAAGTGATTCAGTTATTTTTTTCAGATTATATTCTACTGTAGGTTATTATATGATATTGAGTATTCTTGTTGCTTATCTATTTTACATATAGTACTTTGTATCTGTTAATCCCATACTCCTAATTTATCCCTCTCTCCCTCCCTCTCCCCTTTGGTAACCATAAATTTGTTTTCTATGTCTGTGAGGCTATTTTTGTTTTGTAGATAAGTTCATCTGTATCATATTTTAGATTCCCCATATAAGTGGTATCATATAGTATCATCTTTGATTCACTTCACTAAGTATAATATTCTCTAGGTCCATCCATGTTGCTGCAAATGGCAATATTTCATTCTTTTTTATGGCTGAGTAACATTCCAGTGTGTGTGTGTGTGTGTGTGTGTGTGTGTGTGTGTGTATGTGTGTGTGTACACCACATCTTCTTAAGCCAGTTGTCTGTTGATGGGCACTTGGGTTGTTTCCATGTCTTGACCATCGTAAATAGAGCTTCTATGAACATTGCGGGTGCATGTGTCTTTTCAAATTAGAGTTTTCATCTTTTCTGGATATATACACCCAAGAGTGGGATTGCTAGATCGTATGGTAGCTCAATTTTTAGTTTTTTAAGGAACCTCCATACTGTTCTCCATAGTGGCTGCACCAATTTACATTCCCACCAACAGTGTAGGAGGGTTCACTTTTCTCCACACCCTCTCCAGCATTTATTATAATTATTATTTTATATATATATAACTTATTTTATTTATTTATTTATTTATTTTTGGCTGCATTGGGTCTTCGTTGCTGCGCGGGCTTCTCTCTGGTTGCGGCAAGTGGGGGCTGCTCTTCGTTGCGGTGCACGGGCTCCTCATTGCGGTGGCTTCTCTTGTTGCAGAGCACAGGCTCTAGGCGTGCGGGCTTCAGTAGTTGTGGCGCGTGGGCTTAGTTGCTCTGCGGCATGTGGGATCTTCCCGGACCAGGGCTCGAACCCGTGTCCCCTGCATTGGCAGGCGGATTCTTAACCATTGTGCCACCAGGGAAGCCCGCATTTATTATTTGTAGACTTTTTGATGATAGCCATTCAGACCAGTGTAAGGTAATAGCTCATTGTAGTTTTGAATTTTTCTAATAATTAGGGATGAGCATCTTTTCATTTGCCTATTGGCCATCTGTATGTCTTCTTTGAAAAAAAAATAGTGTATTTGGGTCTTCTGCCCATTTTTTGATTGGGTTTTTTTTTTAATATTGAGTTGTATGAGCTGTTTATGTATTTTGGATATTAACTCCTTGTCAGTCATGTCATTTGCAAGTATTTTCTAGATTTCTGTAGATTGCCTTTTTGTTTTTTTGATGGTTTCCTTTGCTGTACAAAAGCTTTTAAGTTTGATTAGGTCCCATTGGTTTATTTTTGCTTTTATTTCTCTTGCCTTGAGAGACTGATCTAAGAAAATATCTCTGCAATTTATGTCAGAGAATGTTTTACCTAAGTTCTTTTCTAGGAGTTTTGTGGCGTCTTGTCTTACACTTAGGTCTTTAAACCATTTTGAGTTTATTTTTGTTTGTGGTGTGAGAGAGCGTTCTAATTTCATTGATTTACATGCAGCTGTCCTACTAGCCACTTTTTAAAACTTTGTTTCCGAGGATCTGGAAGCAGAGGGCCTTTTGGGGGGTGGGGTGGCAGGTAGGACACTCATAATGTAGGGTCAGCCCTCAAGGCTTGGGCTCAGAGATGGGGCGTGTGGAGGATGGAAAGAAATGGCAAGACCAGAGGCAGGAAGCCAGTCATCCAGGGACCAATAATGGTGGCACTGGAGCCAGGAGAATATGGTGGGACTCGAGCCATTTTAGGCGGTAGAATTCCCTGGACTCAGAGACGAATGGGGCGTGGGGTGACCCCAGGTTCTGGTTCTGGGCCCGTGAGTAGCACTGACAGGGTTTGAACCACTGTGTCTCTTGCCTCGCAGGTGATCGTGTGGGGGAACTACGGGCGGATGGAGCGGAAGCAGTTTATGGGTGTGGCCCGCGTACTGCTGGAGGAGCTGGACTTGACCACCCTGGCCGTGGGCTGGTACAAGCTCTTCCCCACCTCCTCCATGGTGGACCCAGCGACGGGCCCCCTGCTCCGGCAGGCATCCCAGCTGTCCCTTGAGAGCACCGTGGGGCCCTGCGGCGAGCGATCTTAGTGCCAGGGAGGGGGAGGGGCTCCCCAAGATGGTCTGGAGACCGCCCAGCCCCGACCTGGGACCCCAGGCCCAGGGGCACATTGAACAGAGGAGGATGGGGTTCTCCCCCCACAGCGGGGAAGCAGAACGGGGAGACCTGCCCCCTCAGGGCCCCTCCTCACCCCTTCTTTTCCTCCTATCCCCTGAGACCTTCCCTCTCCCGATGGGATTGGCTGCACTTTTGACTTGGCTGGTTCTTGACCTGGTGGATGTGGCTGCAATCCGGAGAAAGGAAAGACCGAGGTGGCAGAGCACACCATCCTCCTGCCCCAGACAGTGTCCGACCGCTCCCCCTTTTTGCCTCCTTGGAAGCTCGCTGCCCGGAGCCAAGTCCAGAACCCAGCGGCCATCTCCATGGTGCCAATTACCAGCAAGTGTCTTTCCTGCGGCACCGGGTTCAGGCAGCTACTCCTGCCCCAAAGCCTATGGGGCAGCTTTGCAAGGATCCGGAGCCAGCTCCGGGGGGCCCCAAGCCCCTGACTTGAAGAGGAGCTCAGGCCTCCCTCCACCTGCCCGTGGAAGGAGCTTTGCCGCAGCCTGTTCGAGTCCATCTGTCTGTCCCCTGCCTGCCCCTCTTATGGTAGCTCTAGGACTTGGGGTCCTTCAGGGACCAGAGGACAGGAGGGGTGCCCTGGGCCTGGCACAGACCCCCCAGGGTACCTGCCTCTGTGGGATTGCAACAACCTAGTTTGCAAACCGTTAGTGGACTGGACAGAACTCTTGTCGCCTGTGTTTTAGCAGAGGAGCTGTGGGACCCCCATTTTTGAGAACCCCAGCTCCAGAGAGCTCACCGTCTCTGAATTTTGGGGATGCGGGATTGGAGAGGGAGTCTGAGGAAAGCTGGGCTTGGGACTGGTGGTGCCCAGGCGAGGGTTTCCCAAGTAGGAGAATCCCTCCTTGCTGGATGAGTTCAAAGGTTATCTTGTCTGGCCCTCTGCCTCCAGGCTAAGGGTCTGGGGAGGCAACAGAGCTCCCCAATTTTAGTCTTTTTAAACAAACCATCCTGTACTAAGGGCAGAACCCACTGCCCCAGCCTCAGTGACCTTGGCTCAAGGAGAGAGAGTGAGGAGAGGCATGAGTGTGAGAATTGGGAGATTCCTTCTTGAGCAGGCCTGGGGCCCTCCCCGGGGCCTTCACAAGCCCTTTTGCATGCTGGGGAGGATGCAGGCTGGCCCCCCTCTCTAGAAGCACATTTCTGCCACCTTCACCCAGCTGCCCACTCCCCATACTCCCCTCACTCCCCTCATTACCCAGTCCTGCTGTGTAGGGCATAGTCCTGGTTAGCCGGGTAGGGTTAGTGTGCCAGGACCTGTGCCTGGTCTTAGCTCACATAGAGTCCTTACAGAGTCCCCAGACAGGGCGAGAGGAGATGGAGTGCATTCCAGGAGACGGCCTTTCCCTCCTCGATGGCCTGGCCTGGGCTGGGCCTCGATCTGGAGCCTCGTTCACATGGGAGGCTGCCCTCCCCCCACCAGCCCCTCCTCCTCCCCTCCCCTCCCCCTTCTCCCCCTCCCCCTTCTCCCCCTCCTTCCTCCCCCTCCCCATGTAGGGTTGTAGCCAGAGCTGCCCATGATACTCAGATGTTCTCATTTATTACCCTTGGTACTGATTTTATTTAGGAAGCACTCCTGAGGCTGTGAGCCTTGGCAGAGGGGGCCTGGGCTCCATCAGAGGAGGTCGTTTACCACTGGGGATGCCCGGCTGTGTTGAGACCCACCTTCCTCCCAGTTGCCCTCTAGGCTGTTGACCAGGTGATTCCTTCCACCTGGAGCCCCCCCTCCCCTCAGCCTGTTTGAGCCCTGGGCACCCTTTAAAATTCTGGAGGAGGTATAGCGCCCCCATGCTCTGGGAAGGGGAGATGGAGGTGCCCCTTTGATCCAGGAGGCCTTCAGACCTTCCTGGGATTGTGGTGGCTGGAATCCCAAGGCTGGGGCAGGAGGCAGCGGGGCTCTGGAGGCCCAGAATCAGCGCCTCCCCCGTGTGTTTTTTTTAAACCAGTGTGATTTTTCTGCCGTTCGTTTATTACTCACCATTCGTAATATTTTGAGCCAGGAGAGCGCCTTCTCTCTCCAGCTGTCACTGCTCTGGTAGTTCAGGGGTAGCTTTTCAAAGACAGGGCGGAGCCTGGCTGTTTCAACCAGAGAGGGGGGTGTGTGTGGTCTGTGCGCCCCAGCGTGATCCTGCCCTCCGGTGTCTGCACAGCCTTTATAAAGAGAGAGAGCGTGCTCCAAAGCAATAACATCCAGAGGGTGGTCACCGAGGGCCCCCCTCAATGACTTTCTTGTTTGTTCTGTGAATTCTCAGCTCACCTCCTGGAGGGGTGGACTGGGGTGAGGGCTGGAGCCCTCTTTCTTTGTATCATCGTTGTGAGCACATGGCCACCTTCCAAGGGGCCCCAACCATTTGGCGTGGGAACCACCGTCTGTCCTTACCAAGGGATGGGGGTTTGGGGAGGGGTGACTATTCTCATCATTAGCTTTGGGGAACCTTCAAGCCTGCTCCTGTCTGATCCTTTGCCAGCTCAAACTCCCCCATTTGGAGAAGAGCAGAGAGGGTGGAGTTGGGGGGATTAGGAGTCGGGGGGCTGGGGTCTCCAGGGGACAATTCTTTTTTCAATCCCTGGGCCAAAGGTCACATGCAGGGGTACGGTGGGAAGGAGTCATCTCCACTTTCCTTCTCTAGAATCTGCCTGTCGCACTAAAGCGAAAGGGGCTTTGGGACCATTGGTGAAATCATTTCCATTTTACAAAGAGATCACAGGCCTCTGGGGTCACCTGTGAGTTTATGGCACCCCCAGCCTGGGCCTCCTCTTCCCACCAGAGGCTGAGCTGGAGCCAGGGCAGGACCAGCTGGAGCCACCATTTCCCACAATATTTCCTCCGCCCTTCTCTCTGTGGCCTTCTCCCAGGGGCCTTGGAAAGATGGGCAGTGCCAACTGTAGCCCATCTGAGAGCGGAGGAAACTGAGGCTCAGAATCAGTAAGTGACTTGCCCAAGATGAGACCCCTCAGCAAGTGAGCCAAAACGAGGGCTCCACTGTCCCTCCTTTGTGGGACAGAAGACCGTCGCTCCAGGGCACATCTGCCATGATAAATATTTGTGACCTTTAAGCCCTGGGCCACCCAGCCCTGCTTCATTCCATCTTGATGGGCCAATAACTTTTCTGGCCCCGGGTCTGGAGGAAAGGGTTGCCGTAGAGACCTCGCTCTCCTGGGGTTCTGGCCTGACTAACTGAGGCTGTGCAGGATTTGGTCCAGGCCTTGATGTCTAAGTGGGGACTCCCGCCAAGGGGCCACAACCCCTCCGAGACCAACCTGAGGGAGGCAAGACACTGGTTCCTCCCTGGGGCTGTGCGGGAGTGAGCTGGCTGTGGTACACCTCATCTTAAGGAAATCCTCTCCAGACCTTCAGATATAATAGCAGCTGATCTTCCTGTAGTGCTTTTCAAACTTTTTTTGTTTTCAAAGTGCTTTTACCTTGCGTGTAACCTCACAAGAGCCCCTGGGCAGTCGGTGGGCACCTGTGTTATCAGCCCCATTTTACAGAAGAGGAAGCTGAGGCCCTGGGAGGGGGAGGCACCTGCTAAGGTCCCACTGTGAGCTGGTGGCTGAGCCTGGATGCGAACTCAGTTCTCCAACAGTTCAGAGCTCTTTCTTCAACGTGGGGTGAAGCAGAGAGTTGAGGTCATGCACTTTACAAGCTGATCCGCCATCCGACTCCTTATATCAGGAGCTCACGGGCACACCTCAGTGTTCAGAGTCACCTCTGAGCCCCGCTGCCCTTGGAGCACGGCTGTTGCGTCAGGCAAGGCCACCTGCATTTATTTATTGAGCAGCAGCCCTGTGCCAGGCCCAGGGGACTGGGGTGCCCCACCTCCATCCCCCGTTGCCCTGTAATGACTCCTTTGGGCTCGGGGAGGCTCTGTGTCTGTATAGCAGCGTCTCTGAGTGGACGGGAAACGTTCATGTCCATGAGCTCATCTGACTCACAAACTCTGACGGGGAGGCACTGACTGTGTCCGTTTGACGCATAGCTTCTGTGAGGGCAAAGTGGAGACTTGAACACGGGGCCTCAGGCGTCACCTCTGGAGCCCTTTCACTCTGCCACTGCCTCCTGAGGGGCGGCAGGAAGGCAGGACCCCTGGTCCTCAGGCCCACTCTCCACTCACTCACCTTTCCCCCCCTTCCCTCTTTGGCAGCAGGAGCCCCTCAGGCTTTTGGGGAGGGAGGGTTTCCTGGGCCCCTGGGTTGAAGCGGGTCACGTTGCATTGTGTTCATGACCATGTAGCTCATGTTGAAAATTAAAGTTTTTGGCTTTTCTAACGTGGCTTGCTCTGCTGTGTGTTGATGCACTTCTCTCTGGGACACTAAAGGCCCTTAGTTTTAAGGATCTGAGTGCTCCGGGATGTCAGCTTTGTTAACGTCTCCTTATGGGGCTAGGGCCTGGCCCAGGAACCCTCCCAGAGATGCACAGGAGGGAACAGGGTACTGGGTGAACCCAGTCATTTTACAGATGTGGAAACTGAGGTCCAGGCAGGGGATGAGACTCCCCGAGGTCACATTGTGGGTGATTGGCAGTACCCAGGTCTCACAGTTCCCAGAAGAGACTGTGGTCCAGGTGTCCCCATGACACGGGTGTCAGCAAGGCCCCCCCTTATCCCAAAGTGGGGCTGGCCAAGGACAAAGAGCATCAGATTGGGGGGTGGGGCCAATTCCACTCTGCGCGCCGAGTAAGAGAATGAGTAATCATTTAAACAGTGCAGAGATTTGCCCACTGGTCCACGCTGGACCGTAAATGTTTCCCTTCAGTCCGTCCGATCCCTGTGCTTCTCGTAGTGGGAGCAGCTGGCCTCACTGGTAGGATTCCAGTGTTGGAAGTCATGCATTTCCCCACCACACGGAAAGCCCACCTCTTCACACAACAGATAAAGGGGTACCTGCTTCCGTTCCGCAGGGCTAGCTAGGGACATGGGCCTGTGGCGAGCCTCTCCTCAGTGGCGGGTGTGGCCACGCCTTCTAAAACAATTTGAATCACAAGTGGTTTGCACCTACAGGGCGAGTTTAGAGTCATGCTTGTGCTTATGATGCGACTTTAATACATTTTTTGAGAGGAGGGGGGGGCTTGCCACAGAAGGAAATAAGAAACTACTCGTGGCAGAGGATGGCATTGAGGCTACGGCCCCTCACCCCTCTCCGAGGTCTGGGGAGGGTGTACTGACAGGTGAATCCAGACCCTCCGGCTCTAGGATCGACCCCCAGCCAGGGTAGGGCTGTCAGATGGACTTACGCCGGGCCAGGGGCCTGCCTGCCCAGCAACCGCCGCCGCCGCCGCCGCCGCCGCCGCCGCCGCCGCCTCCAGCCCCAGGGCTCGCGGGGGGCGAGAAGCCCAGATTGTCGCTGGCCCGCAACTCCAGCTGGTGGATGCGGTAGGAGATGGAGG
>NW_006791814.1:4126173-4128744 GCF_000442215.2 Lipotes vexillifer | reverse complement strand
GGGCAGGGCGGGGCCGAGGCTCTCGGGCGCCCCCCGGCGGAGCGGGCGGGCAGCACGCTCGGGCGCGTCCGCGCTGGCCGCCAGGAAGCGCAGGACCACCAGGTTGAGGAAAGCGCCGATGACCGTGAGCCCCAGGAGGATGTAGAGGAAGCTGAAGACCACGTAGGGCGGCTTCGTCTGCAGCGCCTCGTCGTTCTGCAGCGCCACGAAGTCGCCGAAGCCGATGGTGGTGAGGGTGATGAAGCAGTAGTAGTAGGCGTGGAAGAAGGTCCAGCCCTCGAAATGCGCGAAGGCGGCGGCCCCGAGGGCCAGGGTGGCCGCGCACACCAGCAGCCCGGCCACCACCATATTCTCGGTGGACACGTGCGGCCGCCGCAGGCCCAGGCAGCGCTTGGCCGCCAGCAGGAGGCGCCGCATCAGCGCGTTCAGCCGCTCGCCCAGGCTCTGGAAGGTGACCAGCGTCAGGGGGATGCCCAGGAGCGCGTAGAACATGCAGAAGACCTTGCCCGAGTCCGTGCCCGGCGCGGCGTGACCGTACCCTGAAGGTAGAGAGGAGGGGAGGGTTGATGAGGGTCCAGCTCCATCTCACACTCTCGCCCGCTGCCGGGTCTCTCTCCCCATCCCCCATAGCCGACAGAGCATCTTGAAATGCTAGTTCGAACTAGGTCGTTCCCCGGCTTTAAAACCTTGCGTGGTTACTCATAATCGACCCAAATTGTAAACAATCCAAACGTCCCTCAACTGGGGAATGCATAAACAACTGTGGTACATCCATACAGTGGAATTCTTTTCAGCAAGCAATACGAAGGAATGAACTACTGTTTCCTCAGCAACAAAGGATGGGTTTCAAATGTATTATGCTGAGTCAAAGGAGCCAAGCTCAGAAGGCTACCTATTGCATGGTTCCATTTAAATGACATTCTGGAAACATTCTGGTAAAACTATAGGGACAGAGAACAGATCTGTGATTGCCAGTCCTCAGAGTTGGAGGTGGGGTTAACTAACTAAAAAAGGGCATGACAGGGGACTTCCCTGGTGGTCCAGTGGTTAAGACTCTGCCCTTCCAATGCAGGCGGTGAAAGTTTGATCCCTGGTCAGGGAACTAAGATCCACATGCTGTGCAGCCAAAAAAAAAAAAAAAAAGGCATGACAGAATTTTGGGGAATGATGGAAATGTTCTATGTCTTAATCGTGGCTGCAGTTACAAGACAGGTTTTCATTTGGCAAAACTCGCAGGAGTGTACACTGAAAAATAGTGAATTTTAATGTCTGTAAGTTGTGCCTTGAAAGGAAAAAAAAGCAAAATCTTTTGTGTCTCCCCAGTCCCCATAGGGTAAAGTCCCAGTTCTCAGATGATGTCCAAGCTCCTTCATGATCAGGACCCCCCTCACCTCTCCAGCCTTGCCCCATTTTGTTTCCCCAACCAGGTTGTCCTTTTCTCATGGTTCCCCTCCCCACCACAACCTTCTCCCCTGTCCCAGTCCACAGTTTCCCTTCCCAGATCCTGCTCCAAGCCAGCTCTCACAAAACACCTCTTCAGTCGGGTGGAGCTCCTCATTGAGTCCCCTCAGCTGTTGTAGGGGACGTAAACATGAGGGGGCTTCCCTGAGTCTTGGCACACCATGCCATCACCGTGGAATTAGTGGATATGTGTGTCTTCCAGGATTGAGAAGCGAAAGCTTTCATGGTATTCTCAAAGGGTCCCATAACCCAGGAAAAGTCAGGTGGCCCTTCCCCAATAGAATATGCCTCCTGTAGCAAATTAGCTCCATCTGCCAAAATGTAAATACACCTCTGGCCTGTGCAGTTCCACACTGAGGAAGGTAGTCCTCCAAAATACATACACGTGCAAAGTGATGTATGCATGTGAGTTGTCGTTGCAGCACTGTTGGTCATAGTGAAAACTGAGAAACAGCCCAAGTGTCCCATCAAAAGCAGCCTGGTTAAATAAGCCACAGCACCATTCAGACGATGGCTGTGGTTCCCACTGGGGGCAATTTTGCCCCCGAGGGCACAATTGGCAATGTCTGGAGACATTTTTGGTTGTCACAGCTGGGAGGTGGTGGCTGTGTGCTACCGGCATCTAGTGGGTACAGGCCAGGGTCCCGCTTAGCATCCTTTGATGCACGGGACAGTCCCCACAACAAGAATAGCCAGCCCAGAATGTCGCCGGTGCTGAGGCTGGGGGGCCCTGCTAGTCCGCCATGAAAAAGAGGACACAATTCTTCAGGGACTGATGGAAAAACATCACCAAAATATATGAAGTGAGAAAAGCAAGAGGCAAAACAGCATGTATAATATAATGTATTATAACATGTTTGTGTGTGTGTTAAAGGAATATATAGAGAAGATATTTGGAAGGATCCTCAAAAAACTGATAACTGCATTTGATCCAGGGAAGGGATCCAGGGGTTGAGGGACAGGGAGAGAGGGAGACTTCCTTTTCATCCTATACCTTTTGTACCCTGTGTGCATATATAACATTTGAAATATCAACCATATATATATTTGTGTGTATATATATATATATATATATATATATATATATATTTAAAGATCTATGGCTCCACT
>NW_006791814.1:4105733-4126162 GCF_000442215.2 Lipotes vexillifer | reverse complement strand
GGCGGGGGGGACTCTGCTGCCACTAGACAACCGTGAGGTCTGTGAGGCCAGAGACCATGCTGGTCATTTCTCTGTGTCCCTGGTCACCAGTGAATGCCCTGCACAGAGCCTGACACAGACTAAGGTCTCAATGAAAGTTTAATCATCAGTGATAGGGACTTCCCTGGTGGTGCAGTGGTTAAGAATCTGCCTGCCAATGCAGGGGACACAGGTTCGAGCCCTGGTCCGGGAAGATCCCACATGCCACAGAGCAACTAAGCCCGTGCGCCACAACTACTGAGCCTGCACGCCACAACTACTGAAGCCCACACACTCTGGGGCCCGCATGCCACAACTACAGAGCCTGCGTGCGGCAACTACTGAAGCCCACGCGCCTAGAGCCTGTGCTCTGCAACAAGAGAAGCCACTGCAATGAGAAGCCCACTCACCACAACAAAGAGCCCCCGCTCGCCGCAACTAGAGACAGCCCGCACGCAGCAACGAAGACCCAATGCAAACAAAAATGAATAAAATTATTAAAAAAAAAGAAATGAAAGAAATAATCAATGATAATAATAATAGACCAGATTGAAGGAGGTGCCGAGTGTGAGACAGAGGAGCCACTTTAGGAATAAGAGGTCGGACAGTAGTTTCTAGCTGTTTGGCAGCCTTTGTCAGGTTTTGACAGAAAGAAAAATGAATAATGGTAATAACTAAACATGCTAGGTACTCTACATGGATTATTTTATTTAATTGTCCAATGACTGTATGAGATGATATTATCCCCATTTTACAGATAAGGAAACTAGGCTCAGAAGGAGGAAGCTGCCCAAAGGTCACAGGGCTGAGCTATTAACCACTGTCCTCCAAAGCTTCTCGGTGCCTCTCTTCTGTCCTTACAGAGCTCAACTCCTAGATTCTGGCGCCTGGCTCTTTCTGCAAGGCTGGCTTATGCAACCTGGACCACACAGCCAGTGCTGGCGCCCCCAGGTGGCCAAAAGAGGCAAAACTGCTGTTTCCACAGTCCCTTACCCCCACCCTCCCAGATGCAGGTCAGAGGGGAGCAGTCAGAAGAGGAGGCCAAATCCAGCTGGGAGGCCTCCAGAAAATGTGGGGGAAGGCAGAGGAGGTGGATAGGGTCCCACACCACTGGGCACAGTAACAGGGGGGGGTCTTAGGCTAGGCCAAGATAGGCAAGTAGGGGTGCCCACTTTGACAGGAGGGGTCAAAAGGGCTGAACGGGAGCTGGGCCCACAGTTGGCAAATAATGAATTGTTATTATTGCTAATTAATAGTCGCTATCTAGCCTCAGGCCTGTGCTATGCATTTTACACACTTGACCTCACTTAAACCCGGTAATCACTCAGTGAGGTAGCAACAATTGCACTTTGTAGTTGAGGAAACCAGGGCTCAAAAAGGTACAATCAATTGTCAGAGAAGGCAGGAGGCAACAGAGATGAGAACAGAACTCTGGTCGATGTAATTGCAGAACTCAGGCTTCTAACTCCACTGCTAAACCCACAAACTCACATTGGCCTGCAGGAGCATTACGGAGGAACTTTCTCCACGGCACTGCAGGATGGTGGTCTAAGCCCCAAGGGACACCTGGACATCCACAGCTGGGGCCTGGGGAGTGTCTGGCACCCAGCGTGGAGCCCTGCAGAACCTGCTTCTCTCCTTTTCTGCTTCCCCAGGCTTAGGCTCAGCAGGTACCAGCCAGACAGTAGCCATGGCAACGGCTGGCGGTCCAGATACTGCCGAGAAAGTGCTCTGGATCCCCGAGGGTGAGGTCCAAAGCTGGTGGTAATCAGTCATTCCTTCAACAAATATTTATTAAGTGTCTACTACCGGCTAGGCACTGGCCATACTGCAGGGACTAAGACAGAGTAGATGCCCATTCTCTTTTGTATCATAATACAAAAATCAATCTTTTTTTTTTAGTGCTTTCTATGTGTCAGATCCTGTGCTAAAACTTTCTGCATATATTATCTCCTTAATGATAACTGTCTCACTACAGCCTTGAGATAGGGCCTATTAGCACCCCTATTTTATAGAGGAGGAAACAGGCTCAGAGAGGTTAAGCAAGTGGTCTGAGGTCACACAGCCAGCGTGATGCAGCCAGGCACGGAAGCAACTCCAGCCATTTGGGCTTCCGGCCCCATTCCGTCCGTCTGCCAGCCCCTGGGGCGTTTTCTGACACTCCTGCGGGCCAAGCCTCTTGGCAAACGGGACCTACTGGCTCCTCCCAGCCTTGCCTGCGTGGAACGACAGACAGCCCATTCGACAGAGGGAGGCGAGTGAGGTTCGGCGAGCTGAAATGACTGGTCCAAAGTCACCCAGCTGGACAGGGGCAGAAGTGGGATTCAAACCCAGGGACGCCGCGGGCAGCTGGGGATGGAGCGAGCGCTGAGGGGAGGCGCCGGGGCCGCTCACCGATGGTGGTGATGACGGTGATGGCGAAGTAGAAGGAGCCGGCGAACTTCCACTGGCGGCCGGCGCGGTGCGGCTCGGCTTGCCGCGCCAGGCGCTCCAGCTCGCGGTAATCCTCGGTCGAGAAGCCGTACTTCCTCCGCAACTCGCTCCGCTTCTGGGCCAGCAGCCGCTTGCGGCCGCTCTCCGCCTCGGACTCGAGCGCGTCGAAGACGGCGGCGCCCACCAGCAGGTAGGACAGGATGCACAGGATGAGCGCGGCGGTGCGCACGCTCTGCTTCCTCATCGCTGAGCCCTGGGCCCCGCTCGCCGGCCCGGCACCCTGCCCGCCGCCGCCCCGTCCATGCGCCCCGACGGCCGGCCCGCGCCCCACGCGGCAGGAGCCAGGGCTGCTTGCGGCGGGGGTGCGGTCCCCAGGGGCGGGGCCTCGGCGGGGCGGGGCGAGGGGGCTAGGAGGGCCGAGAGGGCTCCTGCAGCTGCCCCTTCCCTGCCGCCTCCCGCACACCTGCCTTTGTTTACCCGGTGGGGCCCCGGGGCTAAGGTGCCTGCAGAGAGCGACAGTGGGAGCAAAGCGCCCAAAGCCTAGGTCTGCAGGAGCCCTGTCTCCACCACTATCTCGTTCTGTGACCTTGGGCAAGTCATTCATTTCTCCGTTTGGTCAGTCATCCAACAAATATTTACCAAAGCACCTAGTGGTGCAAACAAGATTCCTGGTGTAAATAGACCTGATATCCTAGGATGGAGGGTTGGCTAAAAAGCAAACACACAAAGAGATAATTTAAGAAAAGTGTGAGAAAGAAGGAAAACTTCTTTTCTTGCGGGGGTGGGGGGGATCGCCAGCTAAGGTTGAGGGGAGAAAGCCTCCCTGGGGAGGGACTGGGGCGGAAGCGTCCAGGCAGCAAGTGCGGGTCCTTTAAGCAGAGAAGCCAGTGTGTCTGGAGGCACAGTAATTGGGGTGCTGGGGGAGTAAGGGTGGGAGTGGGGATTGGAAGGAAGACAGAGAGTCCACTTCACACAGGGTTTTACAGGCCCTCCCGAAGGTTTATTCTTCAGTGCAATGGAAAACCCTAGAGGGACTTCCCTGGAGGTCCAGTGGTTAAGACTCCGCGCTTCCACTGCCAGGGAACTAAGATCCCGCGTGCCACGGGGCGGGGCGCAGCGGAGAAAAAAAAAGAAAAAGAAAACCCTAGAAAGGTTGTAAGCAGGAAAACAAACAGCAACAATCTGATTGACATTTAAAAACAAAAGCATTCTGGCTGTCATGTGGGAAAGGGATGGTGGCCCAGAGTGAAGGTCAATTAGGAGACTTCTTTTTTTGGCCACGCTGCTAGGCATACGGGACCTCAGTTCCTGAACCAGAGATCTGAAGCAGGGCCCCCTGCAGTGGAAGCGCGGAGTCTTAACTGCTGGACCGCCCGGGAAGTCCCCAGTTTGGAGACTCTTGTCGTCCAAATGCGTGCTTAGGGTGGCCTGGAATCAGGGGCATCGCCCTGGAGATGGAGACAAGCGGGTGGATCTGAGATGCTGGGGCCGGGGGTGGAGCCAGGCACACACGGCCAGCCACATTTCCCAGCCTCCCTCGCGCTTAGGGGTGTCCATGTGACAATGGAATGAGGGCAGAAATGACCTGTGCCACCTCCAGGCCTGGCCCATAAAGCCCTCCCACGCGCCATGCCCCCACCTGTCTTCCCGAACTGCAGACTGAATGCAGACACCTAGTCTTTAGGAGAGGACAGAGCCACAGGGTGGGAGGAGCTGGGGTGCAATGACACATTGCAAAGGGTCTCCCAAAGGAACACCTAATTTGAACTTCTGTGGCATTAAGCCCCTGACGTCTGGGGTCCATCTGTTACCACAGCTAGCGTTACCCAGATGCGCACAGCAACAGGACTTGCTGAGGGGTAGGGTGTGGAGGGCGAAGAGGAGGACGCCTCAAGGATGATCCCGGTGTCCTTGGCCTGAACAGCTGGGTGCTCGGGGCACCTTCCATTGACCTCACTCCCTGAGGAATCTACCCCTGCCCCCGCCCCAGCACCAAGGTGACACTCAATTCAGCGTCTTGGGTGAGCCTTCATGGAGAGTCTGGGCAGAGCACAGGCAGCCTCTCCTGCAGCTCTCTGGGGCACCCACCTTCCCAGGTCTCTGCTGCAGCCTTGACATGCATCACTTGTCCTCCTGTGACCATTCCAGCCCCTCTTCCTGCAGCCCCTTTGCATTTTTCTGCTCCAGCTCCATTAAACTTTCAGCTCCTTGTGCAAACTCTTGCTTTGCTTGGAACAGTCCTCTCCCCAGCCCATTCAACAGCCAACATTTATTGAATGCCTGCTAGAGGCTAGGCATTGGTTGAAGCACTTTACATGTATTCATGCATTTAATCCTCACAACCTCCTTATGTGATAGGGGCTGCTGGCTAACGCCCTATTCATCCTTCACCTCTCCCTTAGTTGGACATCTTTCCTGACTCCTAAGGTGTCCCTCCTCTGTGCTCCTCGAAGAATTCCCATGCTCCTGCCATCTCTCATCCCTCCCATTGCTTTGTAATTCTCATGTTCCATATATGTGTCCCCCTGAGGATCCCATCTTGCTCCCCAGCCTGTCCCCAGCAACCGGATCTAGCACAGAGCACACATCCAGTGATCGTTTGTGGATGAACAAGCAGCAGTAGCGGCATGTAGAGCGTGGACTCTGCACCTCCACTGCCTGGGAGCGTATCCTACTTTCACTTACCAGTCGTGTGAACTTGGGATGCCTCAGTTTCCCCAGTTTAAAATGGGGTTAGGAAAGTCCCTATCTCATAAGGTGCTGTGGTCAGCAGAATAATGGCCTCCCTGAAGATGCCCACATCCTATCCCTGAGACCTATGAATATGTTAGGTTATGTGGCAAAGGGGAATTAAGGTTGAAGATGGAATTAAGTTTGCTAATCGACTGACCTTGAGATGGGAGATTATCCAGATGATCTGGGTGGGTGGGCCCAATGTGATCCCAAGCATTCTTAGAATTAGAAGAGGGAAGCGGAAGAGGGGGAACCAGAGATGCAAGGTGAGAAGGACTTGGCCTGACGTTGCTGGCTTTGAAGATGGAGAAAGGGAGCCACGTGCCAAGGACCACAGGTGACTTCTAGAATCTGGAAAAGGCAAGGAAACAAATTCCTCCCTAGAGCCTCCAGAAAGGAACGCAGTTCTCCCAATGCCTTGATTTTAGCCCAGCGTGACCCGTGTAGACCTCCATCCCACGGACCTGGGAGGTAATACGTTTGTGTTGTTCAAGCCGCTGGGTTTGTGATAACTTGTTATAGCAGCAACAGGGCACTACTACAGTGGTTGTGAGGATTAAATAAGCTGGTAGATGTGCAGCCCTGAGAGCATCGTCTGGCCCTGATGACTCATCTAGAAGTGATAGCCAGTGTTGCAACTATCACAACAGAGCAAAGGCCCAGGTCCACAGGGATGTTAGACTCAGTTCCTGCCCTGACTCAGTTTTCGGGCAGAATTGGGGCCCCGTGCCTGTTAGGGGGGCCTTGGACCCCTTCTTCCCCTGAGAAGCTAGAGGGGGGCAGCTCAGCAGCTCAGAAGCAAGTGGCTGGTGCTACTGCCTCAGCTTTATTTTTAGCGATGGTGTCAGCAAGTTTGATTTTCTGATTCCTGCTCAGACTTCAGAGGAACAGAAACCTGGGCTACAGTCTCAGAGTGGGCCCGGTGGGGCACCAAGGACCTATAGCCCGAGAAGGGCCTGAGCAGAGCTCATGGGGCCAGTAGGGGTGGAGGGAGCTTGCTCTCAGGGGAAGGGCTGGGTCCACCCCGGGGACAGTTAATGAGTCCTGGTCCTGAGCACAGCTGGGTCAGTGAGGCCTGGGTTTAAATTCCAGCTCATCCACTGTCTACCTGGGTATCTGTGCATAGAAGCCTTCTGCTTCTCTGCACCTTAGTTTTCCCATGTGAGAAATGCGGGTGATGGTCAGGCCCACCTCCTGCATTATAAAAGACGCCGTATGTCACCTTCCAGGTGCCCAGGAGCCACTTTTCCTCCCTTTTTACAACTGACTGCCTGCTGATGTCAGGAATTCTTTTTCCAGAAGCAGGGGCAAGAGACTGTGGCGCACCGTCCACACCAGGAACATCCACAGACATTGCTAAGGGAGCCTCACTCCCCAGTGCAGGAAGCCGGGCTGCAAAGGAGAAGAGACCCCCCCCTTGCCAAGTCCTCACAGCCAGGCAGCGGCTGAGTTAGAACTTGAACTCAGGGCTGTCTGGCCCCCTAGTGTCACGATCCTTTGGATACACGGTGCCGCCTCATCAGGCAAGATGCCGGGGGCTTTATCACCCTCCAGTGGCCTCTCGGATCTCACCTTCCTAATCTCTAAGGTGGGGTTGAGGAGTGCTGGCTTCCCGCCCCCACTGTTGTGAGCATCTCATGAGACGAAGCTGAGAGGTGCTTTGTCAGATGGGTCCGCTGGCGGGGGAGGTATTACTGGGGCCACGAGGAGCTGTCTGGCCCTGCCAGGCAGGTGACTGTGCCCTGTGCTTGGCATTTTCGGTTCTGCAGCTCTATTTTAAGCCAGAGGTGGTTAGAGTTTGTTATGTGTGTTTCTCAGCTTGGAGAACTGTCAGCTGAGCAGTCACCAAAAACAGCAACACCCCAAGGCGCTCCCTGGAGCTCCCCCTCCCTCCGCCTCCCCTTCCCTTCTTTTTCCTTTGGGAACCTGAGGGCACCTAGTGATTTTCCTCTGTCCCTTCGTGCCAGAGTCGCACCCGGGACCCATCAATGAGGCTTGGAACTGCTTCCAGAGCTGCACGTTTGCCAGCCTCGAGGACAACGAGATAGGTGATTCCAGGCCCTAAGTGGGTCCTCTACACCCTTCAAAGCGCTTCACGTCCCTGAGAAGGTCAAGGTCCTTCTGAAAGCTGTAGGAGCCAGCAGACCTTGTCATTCCCACATCAGGGAGAGAAACAGACTCAGACAGAGAATAAAGGCTGCCATCTAAGGTGCCACATGGTAGGTAGGACAGTGGTTAGGAAAGAACGTGAGTTTCTGAGTGAGCCAGACCTCAGTTCTACCTTGCGCAAGTGGCTTCACCTTTCTGAGCCTCAGTTTCCTCATCTGTGACATGCGGGCAAAAGTATCTGCCTACCAGTGTTCCTGTGAGGATTAAATGAAAGCATGAAGGGGCACTCAGCACAGATTAGGTGCCTAGCAAATGTTAGTGCCCCCCGCTCCACCCAAGTAATTTCTTTTCCTTTTCTACACAGCTTATTCCCCAGAATACTGAGATCTTAAGGGATTGATTTTTATAGTTAGAATATAGTTCAGTAATTTTCCAGAAGGTCAGAAGCCCTGGGCATCTCCCCTGATAAGATCTCTCATCTCTCTTGTAAAAGAATGGATTATTTTGACCTCAGGGGATGATAGGTACCAGCTCCTTCGAGATGGCAGCTATGGCTTTTCTGTAGCTTGAGCATCATTTAGGGATCTGGGTTGCATGAAATTAAAAGCTGCCTCTTGCTAATTTAAAGAACATTATAGGTAGGATTTGGTGGCGGCGGGGGGCTCTTCCAGAATCTTCCAGGCACTGGAAGACAAGCTACATGGCTTGGGGGACCCAGAGAGATGGAACCTATTGCCTGGGAAACAGCATAGCCACACCCATGTGTGGGCACCATGGTTCCCAGGCTGGTGAAGATATTACTTGCGGAGGGTAGGGGGGGTGACAAATGACAGCTGTCTGAGCATGACCCTGTCTCTGGCTGTTGGGACCCTCCAGGGCTGCTCAGAGGATTCCTAACACGTGTTTGTGGCCATTTGGTTGGAGCCTTTGGGAGTTTGATCTTCACCTTCCTAAGGATGGATATCTTTAAGTTATTGAAGATACTAAAGCCTTTATTCTGGTTAATAATTTTAAAACTGATGGAAGTATGGGGGGGATTATTAAACCATTCTCTCTACTTTGATTTACGATTGAGAATTTCCTTACTGAAAGGCTTTTTTGAAAGAGCCTTTTCTCTCTCTCCATCTCCACCCCCATTTTTTCCCTGCTCTTCCTTTGGTCTGAGGATTGGATTGGTTTAGAAGGACATTTACTGAGCAGTTACTAGACTCAAGCAGGGAGCTAGGCCCTTAGCATGTATCACCTCATGCAATCCCCACAACAGCAAACACTTTTATGTGGCTGCGCCTTGCAGTGTGCAGGATCTTAGTTCCCCAACCAGGGATCAAACCCATGCCCCCCTGTAGTGGAAGCTCAGGGTCCTAACCACTGGACCGCCAGGGAATTCCCAACAGCAGGCACTTTTAATCGCACCTTCCAGAGGACGAAGCCAGGGTGCAAAGGGGTGTGGTGTTTTGCCTCAAGTCACGCTGTTAAGTAGAGAGGGGAGCCGTCCCATCCTGCCGTCAAGCTCTTGCACCTAAAGGCGATGCTTCCCCCACCCTGAGGAGCTGCAAGGGGTTCGGGCACAAGATGGCAGCTGCCGCCACGTGGCCATTCCAGCTCAGCCGTTGCCCCTTCTCCTCCTGCCAATGCCCATCCCTCTCGGTCTCCAGTCACCATAAAGAATTGCAATCAAGAGACATCTGAATCACAGGGGCCAGTGCTTGCATTTCAGAAGACATCATTGGCTGGAAAGAGTCAAGGCAATGAAATTAAAAAGCCTGAGATGCTAAGAAAGGCACATGTTAAAGTAAGGACAGCACAGAACTGTGCTGTTGCATAGGGTGGCCACTGGCCATAGGTGGCCATTTATACTTAAGATTTAATTTAATTAAAAAGTCAGTTCTTCAGTTGCACTAGACACATTTCAAGTGTCCATTAAACACATACTACATGGGACAGAGCAGATACAGAACATCTCCATCACCACAGAAAGTTCCATTGGATGTTGCTGGTACAGAGAGTGAGACCGTAGACTTTCAACCGGACTGGCTGGTTTTGAATCCTGCCTTCACCACCTACCTGCTGGTATCCTGGGCCTCAGTTTCATCACCTATAAAATGGGGTTAATAATCCCGTAGAATTATTATGACATATCCAGCGCAGTTGGGACCAGTGGTTAGTCAACTAATCAGAGAAGCAGGGAATTATTTTAAATGATACACACGTTGAACATCTGCCACTCTGTTCTTTGAACGTGGGGCTGTTCACTGGCTTTTTGTGCTGTCCTCCTTACGTGAACTACACCAGAATCTATCTTCTGCTTTCTAGTTTTGGTTTATTTCAAGTGAGGCAAGGATCTGAAGACATTTGTGTAGCAACTTGAGTGCAGAATCCCTCTAGATTCTCATGGTAATTTTTTCCAGATCTTTTGTAGTTGTTTCTTCCACACCTAATTTGGCAGCCCGTTTTAGCAACTCATTTTTATTGTTTTCCTAAAAACAAATCTCTTCCTTTTTGCACTCATATTTCATCAGCTTATGGAATATCTAATTAAATTACACCATGACAATAACAAATGTGCTGGCGCAAACTGGCTTGAGAACAAACCCAACAGATTTTTGGCAAACACATCATTTGTCTTAGCTTGGGCTTCTCTAACAGAAGACCGTGGACTGGGGGTCTTAAACAGCAAACATTTATTTCTCACAGTTCTGGAGGCTGGAAGCCTGAGATCAGGGTGCCAGTATGGTTGGATTCTTGGCGAAAGCCTTTTTCCTGGTTTACAGACTGCCATCTTCTCACTGTATTCTCACATGGTAGAAGAAGCAATTTCTCTCATATCTCTTCCTGTGAGGGCACTATCCCATCCATGAGGACTCTACCCTCATGACCTAATTACCTCCCCAAAACTCCACCTCCTAACACCATCACATTGGGGGTTAGGATTTCAACGTATAAATTTTGGGGGAGACACAAGCTTTCAGCCCACAACAACATTCTATTGGAGAGAGCAGAAGGGAGCAAGGGTGCCAGAGAGTGACCTCCTAACTGTGAGTGTTCATTATGCCTGGGGCAGGAGTGTTTTACTCAGGTGCAATGGAGAGCACTGGTTAGCCTGGTGAACTGATTAAACAGACATTATTAAAGAGAGCTTCTTTGCCTCACTAACTCTGTCAGACTGTAGGGTGGATTTGGCTCCGGAAGACACTTGCCCAGCCAGAGACTACGTTTCCCAGCCTCCTTTGCTTCCAAGTATGCCCATGGGGCTAGACCCCACCAATGGAGTGTGAGTGGGGGATGATGTCACTTCCAGCTGGGCGTCTTTAGGAAGCAGGTGAGCTTCTCCATTCCTGCCTGCAATTTAGAGGTAGAAGGCCCGGAGGCCCAGGAGCTGGTGGAGCTGTAACATGTAAGTCACCCGGCTCATCACGTGAAGGAAAGCTGCCCTCCAACCAGGAACACCTGCCTTGGAATATTGTGTGAGTAAGAAATAAACCTCTATTGTGTTAAGCCACTGAATTTTGGGGTTTGCTTGTTATAGCAGCTACAAGTGAACCCTGATTAATAAGCTTACCTTATAGGGCAGTTGTGAAAATTAGATGATATGCATGTAACAGACTCTTAAATGGGACTTTCCTATTGTCTTGTATTTCCAGTTAACAGTTAAGCCTCAGTTAAGCCTCAACACAGGGATGCAAGGTGCTGAATACCCCCATATTTCAGAAAGCCATGAGACACACACCAGCAGGACTGTTTTAGGGGCGTCATACCGGCTTTTCTCCCACTCCATCCCCACCCCCTCAGCCTCCGTGAGCAGAAGACTAGAATTTGAGAATAATTTTCTAGAATAGGGAGAAATTATATACCTTGTCTGTTCTCCTGGGAAAAGAAAGGATCCCACACCCACCCCCATCCTGAGACGTCCCACTTGTAGAGATTTTGGGTTCCTGCCAGAAGTGGTGAGTGGTAGCTGATTTGCCGACCGCTCGTGAGGCAGGCTTGCACATCCGCCCTCAGTGTGTGTTTGAGCAGAGAGAAGGTGATTATAGAGAGATGGCAGGAAGGGGGGCATCCTGTACACCCATCACTTGGCTGAACAAGAATGGGTGAGCTTCCCATGAGCTGAATGGGTGCCGGGCCATCTGACCTGGGCCCTGCCCCAAAGGGATGATCCTTGTGCTTCCCAGGAAAGGACCCTGGCAGAAAGAGGCTGTGAAGTGCACTTCTGGGGACAGGGTCTAAGAGAGGTCAAGGGGTCCAGATATCCCCCAACAGTCAGGAGACCCTGAATAAGCTAGTCATGTGGTCCAGGAACACTAGCCTTTAAACACTTTCCACACAAAAGGAATCCACCTCCCTGAGGGAACTCAAAGCAACACCAGCTACGTTTTTTTTCCCCTTTCCTCCACGGCTCCTTCCAGGCCTCATAAACTGGAGAAGCTAGAACTCAAATGGGGAGGATGGAAAAGGTTTTTAGAGAGACCCTCACACTCTCTCCGTGCTGCAGAGGACTGTAATGCAGAGACTACGGGCAAGTTTCCAGAGCCAGACAGCCTGGGTTTGAATTCTGTGTCTCTAACTTACTAGCTGTGTGACCTTGGGCAAGATACCTCATCTCTCTGGGCCTTAGTATCTGTAAGATGCCATTAATAATAGTACGTACCTCATATCCTCATAGCACTGTAAGGTGCCCGTAGTTAGGCTATTTAATAGTTTGTTAAATTAAATAACAATGCATTATTGAGGTGAAGGGTCAAGCTTGATTTAGAGGAAGTGTTAAATAGTATATAATTAGATGTTCAATCCAGACTGAAAGGCATGGAAAAATGAGAGATTTGACTGGATGTGTTCAAAGGCAATGGGTGAAGAAAAACTAGATCCATTTACGTGTGTCCCTCACCAAATTCAGATTCAATAAGCCAGTTACACGTGTGACGTATTTAGATCAGTTTGGGACACATTGAAACCCTCAATACATGTTAACTATTATTATTCAAACTTGTGCCAGGTCAGAAATCGAATCCTTTCTAAGTTTTATTAGTTTTGAGGGCTAATAAGAATGACTATTTTTGTGGTGGCATAAAGCAGTGATTCTCATACTTTTTGGTCTTCATAAAACCACCTAACTGCATAAAATATTTGTGAATCTAAATCACATTGCCAACTCCATTTGCAAAGTAAAAAAAATGGGGAAAAATGAGCAAGTACTATATTTATAATCCTCCTCATTTTATAAAAGAATGAATTTCATAACTCCTCAAATGAGGGAGGTCGTAAGTTCAGAGTAAAAGACAGTGTTACAGATGGAATCTATTTCACTTGATGAGATTTCACTGTGTTGTCCTTATTTTGAGTACCAGTTCACCAGCTGGAGTTTGAAGACCTCAGATATAAATTCCCATAGAGTTTGAGAGCATCCAGAGCTGTTATCCCCTTTAATTCTCATGACTACCCTGTAAGACTGGGACCATGGTCTACTTTTTCTTTTGAGTATGGAGGTTCAGAGGGGTTAGATGCCTTGCTCAGGGTCACCCAGCTGGAACAAGAAATCAAGCCTGGCTTCAGAATCTCAATAATCCTGGTAAAATACGGTCTTTTCCCCTGGTTTGAATACATGTTGGAGGGGCCTTTCCTGTATGTGGTCATCCAAGCATGAAGTTCCTTTTCTTTTGTGACTCTGTCCTGTCCTAAAGCAGAGATTCTTTTCCTAGAGACAATACCCAAGGATCTGGGGATGAAATTCAGGGATTCCTGAACTCGAAAGGGAAAATAATTGCATCTTTCCACTGACCTTTAGCCCTTCAATTATGAATGGAGAAAACAAAGTAGTAGTGGCAGTACCTATTTGTCACCAAAAGAAATCACAAGTATTTTCATATCACAAAGGAATTATTGTGGATATCTTGAGATACTGTTTATACTCTCGCCACATTGAAATTATGGTAATTGAATCTCGTTGTTTAATATATTCCTAAAAAAGCACATGTAACAATCTCACATGCTTTCTTTGTTTTGGTTACTGTCTTTCAATAATTTGTGTCCTTTGTAATCCCATGTATTTGATTTTATGTGTTTAATATGACTTGTCTGAGAAGGAGATCATAGACTTTACCAGTTGCCCAAGGAGTCCTAGGTTCGTAAATAAAGGTGAAGAACAATGTTCTAGAGCCTTGAAGTCCTCCATTGTGTCCTCTGCTTGTGATCAGCAGACGGGGGCAGAGAACGAGGGTGGAGGATGGTGAGGGGGGTTTATGGTCTGGGTCTGGAGTCAAGCCCCTGGCCAGACCTCGGTCACTGTGGCTGGGAGATGTGGTCTCTCTCTGGGTGCCCAGGAGAACAACCAGCCAGCTGCTGCTCTGTTATCATGTCGTTTGCAATGGCTCAGGCTCAAGGAGACGCTGGGACCCCTTGTCTCGGCGATTTCTAGGGGAATGGTGGGGCGGCAAGTGCTGGGCACCAGGCACCATCTTGCTTATCTCATCCGCAGGTGCAACAAGTCTACTGTTGCATGGAGGCAGCACTGGGGGCAGCTAAAGCTGCTCCTCTCAGATCTTACTTCTGCTCCAACGTGCTGTCTGCTTTGTGCCCCAAGAACCCACAGTCTACAGGGGGCTGATGAAATTAGGACAGAATATACACTCATGCAAATATAACTGTGGCTCTTGCGTGTGCAGAGCGCTAGAGTTTGCTAAGCACTTTTGTAAGCTGGGCTTATCTCATCCTCACTGCCGCCCTCCAGCAAGGCAGGGCAAAGATGATCATTTCCACTGTGCAGAGTCAGAAACAGCTCACAGGGGAGAATTGGATGCTCAAGGTCACAGACTAGAGGCACAATCAGGGCTAGAACCCAGGCCTCAGTCACCATTCAGCAGGCGCGTGTTAAATACCTACCATGTACCAGGTCCTGTGCTGGGTTTCAGGGACACAGGGATGAATCAGAAATCTACCTGGCTTCTAGGGAGCAAAGCCCAACAGAACAGCCAAGAATAGACAGGTAATTACACTACCGTATACAATTATATTTGTCAAGACTCTTAGTTCAAGTGACAGGAACCCAATTCAAACTAGTTTCAGTAATAAAGGGAGTTTATTGGTTCACATAACTGAAAAGTTTAGGGAAGGATAGCTTCAGGCGCAGCTGGATCTAGCAGCTTGAACCTAGTTGCCTGCCATCTGTTTCTCTTAATTTCTTTGTTCCGTGTGACTAAAGTTTTCAGCACTTCTCATGGTGGCAAATATAGCCTCCAGCAATTGAAGACTTACCTTCTAATAGTTCGCCCACTTGGGTCAAAAGATGGTACCTCTTTCCCAGTTGTTCCAGAAACAGTGTTGGGGTTTTGCATGGAATGGCTGAGCCTCTTGCCTCATGTCATCCTGGATGCGGATGAGGTGGGGGTGAGGTGAAGCCGTAAGAGCGAAGGAGCCTGAGTCCCTTAATCATTTGTGGAGGAGCCCACCTACCAGAAGCACCTGTTAGGAATGTTACATAACTGAGAAACAGACTTTGTGCTTTAGACAGTGAGCAGTGGTGTGCCGGGGGGTGCTGGTGGCGAGAGTGGTCTGCCCCCAGAGGCAGGTGAAAAAGGGGTACACTGTGTTTAAAAACTTTCGAAACAATAATAAACGGGCTAAATTCAATCTGCTTTTTATTATCACCACGGGCCAGCAATTCTAAACATTGTCTGTATTAAAATATTCCTTCCCCAGGAACACCACTCCCACCATCAACCCTGACCCTTTGGTATGCCACTGGATTTGGGGCCTACTGACTGCTGGAATCTGGTTTGCCAAGACATACATAAGGGTTTATTTATTTATTTATTTTTGGCTGCCTTGGGTCTTCGTTGCTGCGTGCGGGCTTTCTCTAGATGCGGCGAGCGGAGGCTACTCTTCGTTGCAGGGTGTGGGCTTCTCATTGTGGTGGCTTCTCTTGTTATGGAGCATGGGCTCTAGGTTCATGGGCTCCAGGCATGCGGGCTTCAGTAGTTGTGGCACGTGGGCTTCAGTAGTTGTGGCTCGCAGGCTCTAGAGCGCAGGCTTAGTAGTTGTGGCGCACGGGCTTAGTTGCTCTGCAGCATGTGAGATCTTCCCGGACCAGGGATCAAACCCGTGTCCCCTGCACTGGCAGGTAGATTCTTAACCACTGCGCCATCAGGGAAGTCCCCCATAAGGGTTTAAATAGCAATCTGATGGACACCCTTATGTACGTACCCCACAGTGGTTAAGGAAACATTACAAATATGACGGTTGCCACAAAATTTGGAAATAAGTTTAGATTTCTTTTGGAGATTAAATTCAGACACCTGAGAAATCTGGCTGAGTTGGTGAAAGGACCCAGGGGGACTTCACTTTGTACGGGGGCCACATCGGGACCCTGGACTGTCCGTCTGTCGTAAGCGGTGAGGCAGTGTGGATGCTACCAGGTTCTAAAACCTTGGGCTTTAAGGGGGTGAGAGTGGGCACAGAGAAGGAATCAAGAGAGGAAGGGAGGGGAATGGGACATGAGTGGGATGGCTCATAGATGAAGAGATGCAGGAGGGTCATTGGGACACGGAGGTCCAGCCCTTGAGGTGAGAAGGGGAGTAAAGTCAAAGTCAACCCCCGTGTTGACTGCCTGCTGGCTTCAGGGCTGGGAGGAAGTTACAGAAGAAAGCCGTGTTAAGTACGGCGCATCCGACAGGAGCAGATGAAGAGACTCAGCCCAGAGATGAGATTGGAAACATTTCCACGAAAGCCAGTGGTGAAGGGCCAGGGGGCAGCAAATGGAACATGGATAAGAACCAGACCGGTGTGGTGGGGCCACTTACAAGTAGGCTTGTTGACTAACCTCGAGATGTCCAAAAGGCCTAGGCTCCTGCCCTGGGGCTCGCCCTAGTGTTGTAATTAATTGCAGTGGAAGAGGATTCTTGAGAATTGGCTAAACCATGACCCTGTGGCTAAGAATGTGCATCAGACCCTAGACCACATTTTAGCCCTGGAGAGGCAGGTGGACTTTTTTTTTTTTTTTTTTTGTGTTTGGTGCGGAAAAATATGGAACGCTTCACGAATTTGCGTGTCATCCTTGCGCAGGGGCCATGCTAATCTTCTCTGTATCGTTCCAATTTTAGTATATGTGCTGCCGAAGCGAGCACCAGGTGGACTTTTTGATAGCACATGAAATGTGGTGGCCAAACGAGGCTTCCCTTTCCCAGGCACCCCCTCCCCTGTGAGGCTGTTCGAGTTGCCCCTTGGAGAGGGTGCCCCACCTTTTGTTACCGCAGTAGCCAGGATGGCCATGGGCTGGTGGGCTGCATCCTTTGCAGCGCTGGACAAAGGACCAATGTGTATGTATATTGATGGGAATAATCTGGAAGAGAGGGAGAAATGGAAGATGTGGGGATAACATGGGGAAAGTGGCAGGAGTCAGCACCTGGGCAGGTGAGAGGGGGTGGGAGCCAGGGCCCAGGGAAGGGTTGGCCTTGGTTAGATGTAGAGACTGCAACTCATGATGAATAATCAGGGGCATCCGTGAAGACACGGGGAAAGGAGTGGCCCAGGCAGAGGGGACAGCTTGGGGAGAGGCCTGGGCCAGAGTGGGGACCCCAAGCCATCCCGTGTAGCTGGAGCACAGAAGAGGCTGGAAGACATAGCAGTGTGGTGTGGACCCCACCTGGAGGGCACCTCTGAGCCCCAGAGGGCACCTCTGAGCCCCGGAGGGGTTTAAGCAGAGTGACATAACCGTAACTGTGCTCAAGAAAAATCTATGTGGCTGTATCGTGTGGTCAATCTGTCCAGAGCTGAACTGTGGGCAGAGGGACTGGGGGACAGACAGGTGTCCTGGCTCAGGGACCAGCAGGGGCTCTTACAGGCATCTGTCTAAATGTTTTAAGAAAGCTGCTGCATTCGACACAAATTGGAAAGAATCTTAGCCCAGCTCTATCACTGCCTCACCCCGAGGCCTTAGATGAGTCCCTTCCCTGCCCCGAAACTCCCTTTCCTCACTCCTGAAACAGGAAGGGAATGGGCCCCAGGCTCCCAGGCTCCTCCCTGCTGGCGGCCTCTTGGCGGCTCATTCACCAAAATGCCACAAGGGGGCAGCAGCACATCACCGTTTTCTTCGTATTAATAGCCACGCTATTAATCTTACACAGATCTTAATGAAGTGGAGGGCTTATTAAAACACAGATTTCCCGACCCCACTTCCAGAGTTTTTGTGGGTTTGGGATGGGACACAAGATATCTGCAATTCTAACCAGTTCCCAGGCGATGATGTTGCTTCCAGTCTGGGGACCCCGCTTTGAGAACTACCAAGGTTGAGGATTGGGCGTGAGGGTCGGGGTGAGCTCTGACCCACGCAGACACGGCCACTGGGAAATCACTGTGAACTGGGCAGCCGCTCCCATTTGTCAACTACATATTGACTTTTCTAAGCCGCATTAAATCCCCCCTCCGCGATTTTTGTTTTTTGTTTTTGGCCATAGCGTGGCGGATCTTAGTTCCCAGACGAGGGATCAAATCACTGCGCCCTGCAGTGGGAGGGAAAAGTCTTAACCACTGTGCCACCAGGGAAGCCCCCCGAACCGCTTTTTAAAATGCAAGACAGGGACTTCCCTGGTGGTCCAGGGGTTAAGACTCCGCGCTCCCAATGCAGGGGGCCTGGGCTCGGTCCCTAGTCAGGGAACTAGGTGCTGCGAGCCACAAAAGATCCCCCAGTCAGCAACAAAGATCCCGCAACTGAGACCTGGAGCAGCTGAATGAATAAGTAAACATTTTTTAATGAAACGCAAGATTCTTTCACTCATTCAATAATGATTGGGCTTGGTCCGTCCTGGGCACTGTTCTAGGTCCTGGGAATCCATCAGTGAACAAAGCAGGCAAATTAATTCCCTCCGCTCGTGGAGTTTGGCAACGAATAGTAAATGTTATAAGTAAGTAAGTTACGTTAAAAGGTGCTAAGTCCATCAAGGGTATTGGAAGAGCTCGGGTGGGTTCTCAGTGAAATGGTGACTTGTGAGTCAAACTTGAAAGAGATCAAGGGGATTTGCCACGTGGGGGAAGATGATGTCAGGCAGAGGGAACAGCCCGTGCAAAGGTCCTGAGGTGGGAGCAAGTCTGGTGTGTTTGAGGAACAGCAAGGGGGCCAGTGAGGTCAGAGCAGGGAGAGGGTAATTGAGGACAAGGGCAGAGAGGTGACAGGGGCAAGAGCCGGGGGCTTGTAGGTCACGCAAAGGCCTTTAGCTTTCCTCGGAGTGAAAAGGAGCGGTGTGCTCCGATGTGGTTTTTAACAGAATCCCTCTGGCACCCACTGTGATGAGCAGGAGAAAGTTCCCACAGGTATCCGGGCAGAGATGATGGTGGCCCCAGCCAGGGGGCGCAGTGGAGCTGGGGAGGGTGGTAAGAGGTTATACACAAACACACACGTGCGTGCTATTTCCATAACTAAACCAACTGGGTCAATGTGATTATCCACTCCTCTCCTCTGTCCAGGTGACCCACATTTTCGGCCTGAACCCTTTTCTCTATGTCCAGACCTGTGCCATCTATGATCTCCAACTGCCTCTAGCCACACTGCCCTGGATCACTACCGTGTCCTTGAACTCAGAATGTCTAGGACACGCCCCTCCTATCTGCCACCAATGGGGGCTCACCTCTGCTCTTCCCGGTTGCTGGCGATGGCCCCCCCACCCTCCCCATCCCCCAGCAGAAAGCCCCGGGATGTGTTTGGCCTCTTTTTTCCCCTGCCACTCACATTCATCCTTCCAACGAGATCTCACAGGCGTGGTCAGGCCCTGCTGACTCTCCCATCTGCTGCTTTTGTTTTTAATATTTAATTAAATAATTAATTTATTTGGTTGTGCCGGGTCTTAGCTGTGGCAGGCGGGCTCCTTAGTTGTGGCTCACTGGCTTCTTAATTGTGGCATGTGAACTCTTAGTTGCGGCGTGCCTGTGGGATCTAATTCCCTGACCAGGGATGAACCCAGGCCCCCTGCATTGGGAGCACAGAGTCTTACCCACTGCACCACCAGGGAAGTCCCATCCCATCTGCTTCTGTTCCTTCTTTTCTACTCCCATGGGCCTTACCTCTGAACATGGCAGTGACTGCATTCGGTATAGCCTGGTGGCCAAGAGCAGGGGCCCTGGAGCAGGACCCTCTGGGTTTGAATCCTGGTTTTGCCAGCTTTGAACTGTGTACACTTGGGCTGTTTCCTTAATTTCTCTGTACATCAGTTTCTCCATCTGTGAAATGGGCATAATTATACTTACTTCAAAGGGTTATTGTGAGGGTCAAGTGAGTCGTTACATAGAAGATGCTTGGAACAGAGCCTAGTATATTGTTAGCACTCAATAAATGTTAGCTCTCATTTTTATTAGTTTTGCAATAAGTCTTTATTGAGCACCTATTATGTGTAGAGACCTCCATCATACTCAGAGATAATCTGACCCAAGAGAAAGAGCACAGGCCTTGACTCAGCAATTCCACTCCTAGATGCATAACCAACAGAAATGTTTACCAATATCTAGCAGAAGACATGCACTAGAATATTCACCATGCCTTATTCATAATAGCCTCAAACTGGAAACTACCCAAATGCCCATTGAAAGTAGAATAGGTAAATAAAATGTGCTCTATTTACACAATGGAATATTATATAGTGACAAGAAAGAATGCATTATTGTTACTTGAATGTCATGGATGCAACTAACAAATATAATGGGGCATGGCTGGGCCGGGTCCCTCTGGCTCTGGCTTCAGTGGGGGTAGCCTGAGTTTCACCTGGTGACCTTTGTCCCCAACACCATCCCCTCTTCACAAACAAGAAGATTCCCAGCCTTTGCCTTCACATTAGTCTCTGACTTGCAAAGAATTGTTAAGACAGGATGATAATAATAGCTTATTTTCAAGTGAACATAGAGGGATCACTCACCTAACATTCACAATACCCCTGCGTGGTGGGTACTCACTCAACACAATGACCCTACAGGGTGGGCATTACTATTTATGCCCATTTTACAGATGAAAAAGCTAAAGCACTAGGAGGTCAAGTCAAGGTAATGATAGCTAAAATGTTTATTTAAACCACATAATACTTTCAACAGCCCTCTGTGTTGAGTACTTCCATTATCCCCATTTTAGAGAAAAGGAAACCGAGGCACAAAGAAGTTAAGTACCC
>NW_006791814.1:4101306-4105723 GCF_000442215.2 Lipotes vexillifer | reverse complement strand
GGAACCCAGCCAGGACCGGGCAGGCTGGCTGGGGCCACTCTTCATGGCTCTGCTCACAGCTTCTCAGGAGTGAGGTCATGGGCCTTACAGCAAACCTGGCCCAGAGCCCAGCAGCACAACCCTAGGACAAGTCATTAATCACTCTGAGTCTCAGTTTACCCACCTCTAAAATGGGAATATCAGCAGCACTCTGTTTTAGGGATGTTTCAAGGGCAACATGTGATTATGTGGATAGAGCTCTTTGCAGAGAGAGCCCCCCACGTAGGAATAGTTCAATGTAAGTTCATTGTTCTCATCCTGGCTTTCAGGATGTTTTCAGAATTGTTCCGGGCAGTGTGTTCAGAGTTTACACTTGCAGAACCAAACCCACCAAAACTCAGCCTGCAAGAGACCACAGACCCAGCCTGGAGAGTCAGATAAACCTGGCTCGGACTAAAATCCCACCCCAACTGCAAACCAGCTTTTGGACAGATTACATTTCCAGATCTAGGCTCCCTCATCTGTGAACTAGAGTTAGTTCTATTTTGTGAAGATTAAATGGCTCCAGTGCTGCCTGTGATTCTCAAATTGGGGTACCCGGCGGAGGTGGTACCTGACCAAAGTACTGGAGGCCACCGTACTGAAGAGCAGGTCATTTACCACCTGTGTGCTGGGAATCGCCCTTCCTGGCTCTGTTTTGTACCTTAGAGCACTGCATTCCCGGCCTCCCAGGTCTTCCCAGTAGGTTTGACCAATGGGAGGCACTTCTGGGAACTGGGGGGTGGGAGAGGGCAGAAGCCAGGATCTGTCTCCCCATCTCCATCTGCCTTTTGTCAGGCACACGGCTGCATCTCCGTGGTGGCCCCTGCTCCCAGCAGACAGCCCTGCTGTGATTGCATCTTTCACCTTCTGGACCCAGCTTCTGGGCTCTGCCCTCCCTCTGCCCCTCCACCCCGAGGGCTGGTACTGAGGGAAAGAAGTCATTCAGTAAAGAATACTTACTGTATGGCTCTATTTACACGAAGTTCAAGAATAAGCTACGTCACCTTTGAGGCCCGAGAAAACTTCCTTTGATGATGGAAATGTTTTACACCTTGACTGAGGTGTTGGTGTGTGCGTTTGTAAAGACTCATGAAACCATTAAGACCTGTGCCCTGATGGCGCAGTGGTTAAGAATCTGCCTGCCAATGCAGGGGACACGGGTTCGATCCCTGGTCCTGGAAGATCCCACTTGCCGCGGAGCAACTAAGCCCATGTGCCACAACTACTGAGCCTGCGCTCTAGAGCCCGTGAGCCACAACTACTGAGCCCGTGTGCCACAACTACTGAAGCCTGCACGCCTAGAGCCCGTGCTCCGCAACAAGGGAAGCCACCGCAATGAGAAGCCCACGCACCGCGACAAAGAGTAGCCCCCGCTCGCCGCAACTAGAGAAAGCCCGCACACAGCAACGAAGACCCAACGCAGCCAAAGATAAAAAAAAAAAGACCTGTGCACTTAACCGGGTGTGCCTCATCCCTCAATCAAATTAGTTTAATAAGAAGAAATCCTGGTAAATACCAAGAGTGTTTTCTAATTTCCTGGTTGGATCCTGATGAAAACACAGTTTTTATTTTAAAACAAACACAGGTAGACCGCCAAAGAGGATATAAAATTTGTATGTAGGGATTTTTTTGTCTTTAAACAATGAAACATGAGACGTCAAATGGAACATCACACATGGGTTGGTTTATTTCAGGCCGTGTTCCCCAGTCTCTGGAAGGTACTCTTCATCATCCCCTGCTTCTCTCTAGTCAAAAATGTTTCCAAGCACCGGCCCGTATGAAATGTCTGGCTTGGCCTGGTGCATTGCAGAGTCTCAAAAAAGCTTAATTCTTAATAATATAAGTTGGGTTTAATGGGTCAAGTTAAGGCCTGTTTTCTGACTTTCTTCAAGACAGAGTGATTTCACCTTGTGATTTTTACAAAGAATTCAGCCCCTGAATTCTGCCCATGGTCGGCAGGGGAGGGCTTTCTCAGACAGCACAAGCTTGACACATAGGCACATATTCAGGGATATTCTTACATGGCTCCAGGAAAGGAAGCAGGAGATTCAGAGCATCTGTGCCCTCTTTAGCATACCCCCAGAAAAATAGCCCATCCAGCCGAGCACCTGCCTCAGTCTAATGATTAAGGGAGAGATGGTGGGCCCATCTCTGGAAAGCTAGCCCGTGTGCATCATTGATAAAGGCTGTGAATGGACCAGAAGAAACCTGGCCGTTCTCCCAGGCTGTGAGTTAGAGGAAGAGGCACTAGGGCATGCATCCCGCTGCATCTCAGGGTCCAGGTGGACCAGCTGGCTTGGGAACACTCTCGTCCTCCAGGGCCCAGATGGTGGACCCAAGCTGGACTGTTGCCTGCAGCCCAGATTGCTTGCTGGGCGGGCGGGTGACACCGAGTCTCCATTCTCAGTCTGGCTCTAAAAGGCACTGTTCCATGGGCTGTGGCCCCTGGTGGGTGGACAGGGCCCGAGTAGGCATAGGCGGCGCTGGGTCTCCAGGCGGCAGAAGCGATTCTGGTTGGACACCCGGGTGGCCACGCCCAGCCCACAGGTGGTTGAGCAGGGGCCCCAGGCCGTGCTCCATTCTGGGCAGGAGACGGCAGGGGCTGGGGGAGCCACAAGACCAGAAAACTGGGGTCCTGGGGGAGAGAAAGAGGGGTCAGCACGGCAAGGTTAGGCAGACAAATCTACCCACTGGCTTGTGATGCAATCTTGGTCACGTTGCTTAACCTCTTTGGACCTCAGTTTCTTCCTATGTAAATTTCCTAATAGTTGATGGGTAGGATTGGGTAAAATAGTGGAGGTGAACGTTTAACACAGTGCCTGGTATTTGTAAGCGCTTCATAAATATTGCTTATTAGGCAACTATGATGGCATTGGCCATGATGCCTCCCAGTAAATGGTGAGTTTCTCCCTGCTGTATCCTCCACAAGTTCTGTGATAAGTAGCATCTTACAGGAAGGAGGTTGGGGCCCGTGTGTGTGGTGGTACCATGACCTGGAGGTAAGGATGCTGGTGATGGTGAGGCCGTGTCTGGATCAAGGTGGTGGGCTCCCATGGTCTAGCTTTTCCTCCTCCTCCAGTCTTATTCTGCGCTGTTAATATTTTAGTATCCTTCCTTCTGGTCCTTTATAACCAGTGGCTCTTAAATGGGGACAGTTTTGCCCCCTGGAGGATATTTGGCAACCTTTGGAGACATTTTTGTCACAAGTAAGGGTGGGGACTCTACCGGAATCCAGCAGAGATGCTGCTAAACATCCTACACCGCACGGGACATCCCCTCACAACAAAAAATTACCTGGCCCAAATGTCACTAGTGCCCGGGTTGAAAAACTCACTGTTATATACACGTGTGCAGTGTTGTACTACATATATGTGTTTGTAGAGCTACAGACACACACACATGCATACACGCAGCGGAGATCAAATTGCGTATACGGTGTCATATCCTGCTTTTTATACATAAGGCTAACTCACTGGCATTCTCCTATGTATTTAAACAGATGTATCATATTCCATTGTAGGGATAATAACAGCATACACTGAGTGCTGTGTGCCAGGCACGTCATAACTGCTTTGCTTGTATTTACTCATCGAGGCCTCACAACAGCTCTGTGAGGTGGAAGCTCTCATTCTCATTTTACAATTGGAGGAACTGAGACACAGAAGTTAAGCAACTTCTCACACAGCTAGGGAGTAGTGGAACTGGGCTTAGAACACAGGCAGACTCCATGCTTCACCCACCATGCTCTATCGCCTCTTGTGTGGCGCCATCTTCTATGGAACCAATGCCCTCTTTTCGGTTGCCTTCAAAAATTAAATTCATATAATAATAATAATTTTTTAAAAACCCAGTAACATAGCAATAACGTAATCCTATAACTGAGGAGTTTATAGCATGAGGTCACTGTCTTTCCTGCCTACCCCTGGGCCCACATCCCAGAGGCAACCACCTTGCTTCGCTCGGTTTTGAGTTCCTCTTTTGATAAACCCCAATGACAATGTATTAGTAATATTAGATAATATTTAAATTGTATTATATAAATGTTATTAATATGTATCAATATATTAGTATAATAATATATATATTATAATAATATAGGTCTATGTTATACCTCTGCTATGAAATGTGAGAATTTGTTTCAAGTGTTCGAACCCTCCTTTCCCCTCCCCCCTCTGCCACCAATTTTTATTTTTAATTGTGTATGATTTAAACTTATATATTTGCACCACCGCCTCCTGTTTTGTCAGTTTTAAAGAGGTCTTGTGACCCTCCACTCCACTTTCCTACATGTCCCCGCAGCCACTGTCCCCTCCCAGATTTTGTCAGTATAACCTTGGCTTTGATGTGTCCAGGTGTCCTGGCACCTAAGAGGCCCCACCCATTCCCCCCCCTCCCG
>NW_006791814.1:4087350-4101242 GCF_000442215.2 Lipotes vexillifer | reverse complement strand
CCCCCCCGCCACACCTCCAGGCGGCCCTGGACCAGCCCTGTACTCACCATGGGCTGGGAGGGGCTGGACCCCCAGCCCCCTTCCCTGGTCGCACACCCACTCAGGGCAGCATTTTCCTGGGACCTCCACCTTCTTGGGGTAGGGACAGTCCCAGCTGGGCAGCCGCACGTCCTCGCTGCACAGGGGCACACAGGTGAAGCCGCCATCCTCACAGCGGCAGCGGATCCTGCAGTGCGGCTGGAAGGTCTCCCCATCCCGGTAGAGGCGGCCGTTCACCTCACAGCTGCCCTCATCTTCTCCCCCTGCAGAGGAGAAACCGGATCTCCATCGGTGACCTCCCAACTTTTCCCTGGGAGGGCTGCACTGGCCACATCCTCCACGGGGTCCTCTCTGCAGAGCTGGTCTGGATCCCGCTGGGGATGCAGTGCCCTTACAGAATCTGAGCGCCGCAGGGGGCTCCAGCCCCGAGATATGCACCCCCGCCCCATTGCCATACTGCCCTGTCGCCTTCAGGAAGACAGCATGCTGCATCCTGGAACAGGCTTTGTGGGAAGATTGGCCTGGTTTCAGCTCTTTTATTAGCTATGGACCTTGCCCAAGTGATGTTACTTCTTTTAGTTTCCTCACCTGCAAAATGGGTTATAATGGTACTTATTTCACACGGTGTGATATAGACTAAATGAAATGATATTTGGAATGAATACAACATGAAGGAGACCTTCAATAGATCCTCGCTGCTCTGTTGTTATTATTAGAATAATTATTATATATTAATAATAATATGTTTTTAAAATATATAAAATATTACCACTATTATATACACACTGAGATTTCATGTCACAAACTTTCCTTGTCCATCTGCTGTATTATAGTCATCACTGTCAGGTCAGGGCTCAACTTGCTGGCTGTGTCACTTTGCGTAAGTGACTTAACTTCTCTGAGTCACCTTAATAGCAATGATGAGAACAGTAATTCGTACTTTCAGTGAGATGAGATAATGTGTACACAGCATCTAGCACACGGCTAGGCATAGAGTAGGTATTTAAGAAACACTCTTTGGATGAAGCCCTCAAATATGGGTATTATGGCCTCTTCCTCTATTGGACATGAACCCCTTAAGGGCTGGGGCCAAGAGGGTTCATTCTGGCATCACAGAACCTCAGGAAATGCCCTTCAAATGAATGCCTGGCACAAGACTCAGCACATGAGAGACAATGATAAAATAGTTCTGACTCCTTATCACTTCAGAGATATATATCGTGCCCCTCCTGTGTGCCAACCACTGTGTTCCTAGACAGGACTAAGACCCAGTCCTTACTAAGAGGGATTCAAGGGCCAGTGTGGGGGACAGGTGTGAATGTCTCCATCTCCAAGACAGAATAAAGTAAGAGCCCTGGAGAGGTGTATGTGAGCTGCTCAGGAAGTGCAGAGAAAGGGACAATTAGGAGGGTTTCCTGGAGATGTGGGTGGCACTGCACCTGGGTATGGGGGAAAGGACTCATGGGAAGCTGGTTTTCCCAGGTCTTCTGAGAAAAACCTCGAATAGATCCATACACATGCAGGAATTTTGGAACCACACAGACCTGGGTTCAAATCCCAGTTCCCTGCTTGCTAGCTATGGGACCTGGGACAAGTTATTTCACCTCTTTGAGCCTCAGTACCCTGCTCACAAAGCCCCTGGAGGATCAAATGAGCTAGTGCACTTAAAGGATTTTGCCCCAAGCCTGGGACCTAGTAGATGCTCACTAAATGGGAATAGGTGATGCTATTCCTTTGGGCAGGACAGGGCCAGTGTCACCCCCATCTCCTTGCTCCTTCCAGGCCACAGCCCTTTGGTTCCAAATCCCTGACCTTTTGGCCTGGACCATGTGGCCACTGGTTTCCAAGAAACCAGAAGGGTAGCTGCACCTTAATCCATAACCCTCAGGCTGGGTCTCCCAGCCAGACTCCTGGGGCTGCAGCCCTGGGGCCTCCTGGTCACTGGAATGACCTGGTAAACAGAGGGATTATTTAGGAAAGTCAGCTGGAGGGAGCGATAATTTTAGTAAGATTTCCTGGCACCTCTCCTGGGTCCTTCAGCTCAGAGCTAATTGGGAGGTAGGTAATGATCCCTAGGCAGCCACTCCCCACCCCGGGATCTGTGTGAATCCATGTGCGTGGTCCCCGACACCATGAGGCACCTTCAAATGTACTGGGATTTGGGATCCCCCCCAACCCATACACACATACTGCTGCCAAAACCCTATTTCTCCTTCTGGGCCCTCTCCAACGGCCCCCTTGTCCAGAAACTTCCCCCAAATAACTTCAGGGTGCAACCTTGTCATCTGGTAATTTCTGCATCCTTCTTTCCCTCTGAGAGTCCCTTGCAGGAGAAGGAACAACAGGGTCTTTTTGTTTTTTGTTTGTTTGTTTTACCTGCAGCCACTTGCACACTGTGTGACCTTAGGCAGGTGACTTAACCTCTCTGAGCCCCAGTTCCCTCATCTGCAAAATAGGGATAATAATAGGACCTCCCTCATTATTAAGGTTAAAATGAAATCATGTATATAAAGGATTTGTTCACAGTACATGCTCCATAAACAGTGCCTGTTACTGCTAGCCCCACCAGAACTGTTGTTATTATTCATGCATTCAACAATTATTTATTGAGTGCCTACTACGTGCCAGACCTTGTTCTAGGTATCTTGTGATACAGCAATGACTGAGACCAGCCAAAATCCTGCCCTCACTGGAGCTTTCGCTCCAGTGGAAATAAACACAAGAAACAAGGTGGTGTTTGTGATGTCAGATGGCGATTAGTGCTAGAAAAATAAAGGAGGGCAGGGCTGTAGTTTTTAAATGTGGTGATCGGGAAAGGCCTCACTGAAAAGGCAATATTTGGGTAAAGATGTGAAGGAGGTGAGGGAACTCGCCATACAGATATCTGGGGGGAAAAGGGCTGGGAGCAGGAAAAGCCAGTGCAAAGGCCCTGAGGTGGGAGCGTGCCTCACCTCAGTATTTAAGGAGCAGTGGGGAGGCCACTGTGGCTGGAGCAGAGAGCAGGAGGGAGAGAGGGAGTTAGATGTGGTCGTAGAGAAAACAGGAGCAGGATCCTGCAGGGTCTTGTCGCCCACTGAGGGGGCTTTGGTTCTTACTCTGAGAAGATGAGAAGCTATTGGAGGCTTTTACGCAGAGGAGGGAAGTGATCTGTGACCTGATTTATGTATTTAAAGGAGCCCTCAGGCTGCCGTGTTGAGAACAGACTAGGGGCCAAGGACAGAAGCAGGGAGACAGTTATGGGGCTTCTGCAAAATCCAGATGAGTAATGAGGGGGCTCAGATCCGGTGGTAGCAGTTGAGGGACTGAGAAATGTTGGATTCTTGAAATATTGTAAAGAATTTGCTGGTGGGTAGTGAGTGGGATGTGAAAAAAAAAGAAGTCAAGAATGACTCCAGAGTTTGAGGCCGAGCCACGGGAGGGATGGAGACGCACTTGGCTGAGCTGGGGAAGCTGCACGTTTAATGCCAGGGAGATCGGGAGCTAGTGCTGGACACACACGCAACTCGGAGTTGGTCCTCAGTGAAGAGCTGTCCAACTAGGTTGTGAGAGGGGAGATTTGGGGAAGCATGTTCCCTCCAGAGCCAAGACCTAGACTCAGCCTCTGTGAGGTCTTAGCTGGCTCTGGCTCATCCGTGGCTTCACTAGCTCCCAGCCTCCAAATTTGGTTCCAGTCGTTAAACATTCATGAGCACCACTGTGTCGCCTGACCAGGGCTGGAAGTGGCAGGAAGGAGCAAGGACCAGGTAAATTCTTGGCCTCCAGGTATTTGAAATTTGAATCAAGGTGGAATACGAAAAGCTCCTTAATAAAGTTAGTGACCGTAACAGCCACTATGTACTAAGCATATACTGAGCGTCTGGCAGTAGAGTGTTAGAAACAAAGATTGTGGAGCCAGCTCCCTGAATTCAAATCCCAGCTCAGCCACTTCTGAGCTGTGTGACCTTGGGCAAGTTACTTAGCCTCTCTGTGCCTCTTTTTTCCATTTACAAAATGGGGATGACATTAGGACCTACTTCATATGGTTGTTGAGAGATTAAATGAGGTGATATTTGTGAAACTCTTAGTGCCTGGCCCATGGTAAATGCTAGGCAGGTGCTCAATAAATAAATTCTGCCAAGTGCTTTACATGTGTCATGGCTTAGCTAGATAATAGCCTTGTAAGCTAAGTGTTACTTGTCTAATTTTTTCTTTAGATACATTTTTATTAGCAATCATCTGTAAGTTTATAAAACACATCTCCCCTCTCTCATTAGTATACTCTACTTATCAAAGAAAGTATTTTACAGGGATTTACTGTTGATAACTTTATGTCTATAATTTTTGTTTTTTAATAAGGCTTTTCCTGTACATAGACTTATTGTCAATGATTCATGGGCTTTTCTTCCTCTCTTTCTCTATCTCTCGTTCTTTTTTCTTTTTTAAGCGTTACAGCCATGTAGATGAGAGTGGTAAATTGCTCTACAAGTCTTATTATTTAAAAAGAAAAAAAGGGAACAGAACAGTCCTCACCTCTTTATAGTTCTCTAAAGCAGTGGTTCTCGACTGGGGATGACTTTGCTCCCCGGCATCTCGTGGGTAGACACCAGGAATGCTGCTAAAAGTCCTACACAGAACAGCAGCCCCACACAGAGAATTATCCAGTCCTAGAGCAAAGTTGAGAACCCCTGATTTAAATCCCCAGAAAGCACAAGGCCTAGGGTAGTAGAAGATGTAACATGCCCAAGGTCACTAGCAAATAGCAAACTCAGGATTCAGACTGTCCAAGGGCTCCCAATCCCAGAAGAGGACAGAATGGAATGTTGCTTTAGAGCCTGCCTGACTCAGTCCCCAGCTGTGTAACATTAAGCATGTCCATTAGTATCACTGGGCCTCAGTTTCCTCATCTATAAAATGGGTCTGAAAGTACTTACCTCATAGGATTATTGTGAGGATTATGTGATTTAGGAGGTAAATGCTTAGCACAGTGCCTGACACAGGTTATGCCCTAAATAGGGAGTTGCCCTTTCATTTTTCACAAGAGTGTGGTTGTGAGGGTCCTGGGAAGGGATGATGACTTCTGGTTTGAGAAATCTGGGAGGGCTGCTCAGGGGAGGAGGTGTTGGAGCTTGGCTTTGAAAGTCGGCTATGATCTGGACAGACAGGAAGAAGGAGGGTGGGTTGTTTGGGTGGTGGCCACAATCTGAGCAAAGACAAAAGAAAAGAAGAGGGGAGTGAGCTTAGGGAACCCTGTGTCACCAGGTTTGGCTGGGAGAGAGAAGGGCTCCTCTTGGACTCAGGACCACAAGGCCTTGACTTCCCCCCCAAACACCCCCTCCATCAGTCCCGCAAACCTGCTTACAGAGGCACATGGACCCCCGGCCGCCAGGGCCCGCCCCGAGCTGGCACACCAGCCCCTGGCTGGGGTCGCAGACGTGGAGATGGTCGCAGGGCTCCCCCAGCCGCCGTGCACATATCCGGCAGCAGTTGCAACCATCCAACACCAGGGGCACCCCCTGTGGGCATCGGGGTGGTGGCCAGGGACAGGTACACGGTGTTGGGCACAGCTGGGCACACACCTGCAGAGACAGAGACCTCACTCAGCCATGGTCGTTCAAGGTGGATAGTGAGCCCCTCACAACTAACTCCTTCTCTGCCAGTGTAGGGTTCACACCTTGGCCCTGGAGTCACATAGACCTGGCCTTGGACCCCGGCAGCCCCACGGCACTCCCTAAGAGACAGCATGGCATTGTGATCATGAGCAAGGGCTCTGGACTAGAGTTCCGGAACTAAGTCTGCCCCTTATTAGCTGAGCAATTTTGGGGAAGTTACTTATGCTCTCTGAGCTTCAATTTCCTCATCTGTGAAAAGGGGGCAATAACGTTTAACTCGGAGGATTGTTTTGAGGAGTACATGAAATGTTGCATATTAAACCTTTAGCACATGGCCTGGCGTGCAGTAGACACTCCATGCATCTGGCTATAATGATCTTTATTGTGAATTACGATAAAGGGCTTAGGGTCTGCCTTCTAGGAGCTTACAGGAGGGCAAAAGCAACAAAAGGAAGGATTAAAATGACAGGGTACTATTCATTTTTTAGCAGGTGGATAGTGGATATTTATCTTGAGGGCTGAATAAATCAAACAGTATCATGGATGTTTTTTGATCTTTGGAACAATCTAGAATATGTTTCTGGATGAGCATCCAATCAGCCAGGAAACCTGATAAAATACCGACCCCTAGGCCTCCTCTGGGACTTACCAAATCAGAACTTTCAGAGGCTGAGCCCTCAAATCTGTTCTTAACAGGGGCTTCTGATGCCCAGCTAGGTTACTGGCACCTCTGCTCCAGTCTAAATCCCTCCCCCTGCCATGTAAAGATAGGGGAACTGAGCTCCAGATAGAGCAAGGGACAAAGTCCTAGTGGGTTAGCTGCAGGGCTGGGAGCCTGCTTCCTCATTGGGGATCCAGGAACCCAGATTTGGGATAGACATTTCCTGTAATAGGGAAAAGCCTTAGGAACCCACCCCCAGGGGCAGCTCAAGGTATCAGTCCAGGCATCCTGACTGCCCCTCCTCACTCAGGGCAGTGAAACAACCAAACCAGAAACCAGATGCCCTGGGCTCCCCATATGTCCATTGGAAGGTAGGGACCAAGGACCATGCATAATTCAAGATGTTACCAGTGGCCGCATCTATGGATCCTTGGAGGACTGGAGGGTTTTATGCAGAAGATGGAAGACTTGCAGTTTAGGAAGATGAAATGAATGACCTCCTAAGTCCTGTGTGGCCCCAAAGCAGGCAATGACCCCCTTACCCTAATCCTCACCTTTCCCACCCCTAGGACTCCCTATCCTGCAAACCTCTGCAGTTCCCATGCTGGCCACTAGGGGCTGCCCCAAATTGGCAGACCAGTCTCCGGTGGGGGTCGCAGACCAGGGGGCACTCACAGGGCCCCCATCTAAGATGGCACTGGTAACAATAGATGCAAGTGTACAGCTCTGTGCCTGGAACCTCACGAAGAGCGAGTTTCCACTTCCACAGGCATTTCAAGCAGGAGACTAGGTGATACCAGATTCTAGAGAAGATGGTCTAGCCTCACCCCTCAGAGTGTGGTCTGGACCAGCAGCAGCCCCATCACCTGGAAGCTTGTTAGAAATGCAGCATCTAGGGCCCTTCTTTATGAATCTAAATCTGCATTTTAACAAATTCAGAGGTGATTCACGTGGAATTGAGCTGAGAAAAAATCGGCTGGACTTTGGGGGTCCCTTCCAAACCAGAGGTTGAGCTCTCTTGGTTGGTGGGAAGTGGGGGGCCTTTGACCAGAACTGACTCTTGCGTCCCTCCCTCCCGAAAGCGGGGATGCCAGGAGATAAGCCTTCTGCTTTGCACCTGGGTTCTCACTTTGGGCTCTCTCTACGGGGAGAGCTTGACAGGGGCCGGATCTGCAGGTCCTGACGGGCCCAGGAGAGGCCACTGATAACCCCAATGATTATGGTTGACATTTACTGTGGGCACACCGGGTGCCGAGCACTTTAACGTGCTAATTTAACCCTCCAGTGTGAGGTACCAGCATTACGTCCATTTTAATTCCTTTTTTTTTTTTTGGCTGCACTGTGAAGCATGCAGCATCTTAGTCCCCCGACCACGGATCGAACCTGCGCCCCCTGCAGTGGAAGCATGGAGTCCCGACCACTGGACTGCCAGGGAAGTTAAGCATTATGCCCATTTTAAAGACGAGGAAACTGAAGCTTAAAGCAGTGTAGTGGTATCACCACTAAGCGGTAGAGCCAGGATCAGAATCCAGGTTTATGTGAATCCAAGGCCCAGTCTCTTAATTGCCACACCTACCTCTTGTCCCCTAGCGGCTCTGATGCCACTTAGCCTCTGCCTCAATTTACCCATCTGTTCAAGAGGGATATCAGGGAGGGTGTTTCAGCATAGCCAAGAAGAGATAAGTCCTCTCTGGTATCCCTCTATCTCCGTGCCCTTTCTAACCACCCCGTCCCGTTGTTCAGGTAGCCCCATCACACACTTGGTTTCCCCAGACCCTTGCTGTGGTCCCCAGGAGGCAAGAGCCCTGGACAGGGAATCATCCGGGCAAGAGTTGAACTCCAAGTTCTACCACTGACTTGCTGTGTGGCTTTGGGCACTTCACTGAACTGTTCCGTGGGGAGGGAGCTGTTTCCTCCTCAGTAAAATGGGGTGGAGACCACCTGTCCTGGAGTCGTGACAAGGATTTAATGAGATCACCACCAGCTCTAGGTCAATGTGACTTGGCTTGTTTCCAGGTCTCTACCGCCTGCCCCTGTCCACAGGCCTGAGCCCTGCCTGCAAGACTTGGAATTCTCTCTCTGCGGATTGTTGCGGCTTTCATGTGTGTGATGACTAAGTTCCTGTGTTCTGTGTGGGATGCTCCCTGGAGCCTGGGAAGAATGGAGGGCTGGGGGAGGTGAACGGTGAGTCTAGGACCGCTTCACTTTGGCCTTTCCTTAAATCCTAAGCCCAGAACCCCAAGTCCCCTGCTCCGGCTACCCACGCTACCCTCCCTGGAATCATGTCCTGCACACCCCCTTTGGAAGAACAAACAGCAGGATTAGGATGCCAGCAGGGTTCTCAGCCTTCCCCCAACCACTGCTTGGACCCAGGATAGAGAAAAGTTCCTGCCTGTGATCCTCAAAGGAGCATGAAAATACAGTGAGATCGTGGCTTATGGGGGGCCAATACCCATGACACCAGGAACCTATTTGCTAAGGTGATGGCAGGCTCAGCAACCGTGGCCTTGGTTCAGGTTGGGGGTGGAGAGACAGACTGCAGTCCCCCCTGCCTCACACCCAAGCCTATCCTGGGTTCTATCTCCTCTATTGCTCTGATGCTGTGTGGTTTTGAGCAAGTTGCCTACCCTCTCGGAGACTCGCTTGACTGAAAACAGGTGATAATAATTCCTTATGGGGTTATTGGTCATGGTAGGCGAGGTGGATGTTCCACAAGCCCTTTGAAAATATCCCAGGAGAGAAGGTCATTATTCCATGGAGCTGTCTCCTTATCCACCTCCAGCTAGGGTCAGCAGGCCACTCACTGCCTGAGGGCCCAGCAGCATTAATGCCCCTGTGGTATGAACATTCCAATTAGCTGTGCACCGACATCCATTCAAATCCTGGCTCACAGGCAAAGCAGGCCATGTCTTGAGTCTCCCCATTTATAATGAGGAGACCCACTTCTGTCTGTAGGGGAGCTATGGGGATTGGTAATAATCATAAAAGTCCTCTCTTAAACATTTGCCATATTCCAGGTTCTGTGCTAAGCACTCTAGGTGAACTATGATAAATGATCTTCACAAAGGCCCCATGAACATTATACCCATTCAACTGAGGAAGCAGCTGAGGCTCAGAGAGGGAAGGAGATTTGCCTGGGGTCACACAGCAGAGCTGGCCAGAGGCAGCTGTCTGGACATCAGAGGGGGGAAGCTGAGCTGAGCCCCACACAGGAGGCCTGCAGGAATTCTCCCAGGGGGTCCCTGGCTGTGATTTAACACCTTCCCCACCACACCAAGGAAGCCAGCAGTACATTTTGGGGCCTGGGGCCCCCTTACCTTGGAGAAGAGGCAGAGGAGGGAGAAGGCCAGGAGGTGGGTCTGTGGTGTGCGGCAGCTGAGGCTCAGAGAGGGAAAGAGATTTGCCTGGGGTCACACAGCAGAGCTGGCCAGAGGCAGCTGTCTGGACATCAGAGGGGGGAAGCTGAGCTGAGCCCCACACAGGAGGCCTGCAGGAATTCTCCCAGGGGGTCCCTGGCTGTGATTTAACACCTTCCCCACCACACCAAGGAAGCCAGCAGTACATTTTGGGGCCTGGGGCCCCCTTACCTTGGAGAAGAGGCAGAGGAGGGAGAAGGCCAGGAGGTGGGTCTGTGGTGTGCCTCTCATGTCACTGTGTCCCCACGGAGCCAGCTTTGAGCCTGGGAGGCAGAACCTGTAAGTCTTTATGTTCCAGCAGCTGTGAGGTCACTCCCAGGCATGCACACACACACACCACACACACACACACACACACACACACACACACACTTGCACACACACATGCTGGCCTTTGTAGCCCTTGTTTCTTTCCCATTCTCATCTTCCCACTGATGAGCCCATTTACCTGAAGGTGAGACTGTGGAGGCCACCTGGGGGGTGCTTGCCAGTGTGTGTGTGTGTGTGTGTGTGTGTGTGTGAAAGCCAGAGCCAATGCCAGTGCCAAGAGCCTGTGACAGGCTGGCAGGGGCCTCTCTAGCTCCTCCCAGCCCAAGAGGGGCCTCTCTAGCTGCAACCCAGCCCCAGCCCCCCTGCCTGATCCCAGGGACGGGGGGCTGTTGATCCAGGAAGTGCTCAGCAGACACCCCCTTTGCAAAGCTGACCCGAGTCCTTCCAAGCCCCGTGGCCTGGACTCCGGGCGGCTTTGGCGGGCCTGCGGTTTCTGGCAGGAAGATTGGCAGCCATCCAGAGGCGGGTGTGACCCAGAGCAAAACTTCCCTGGGAGGCCTGTTTGCTTTTGGCGAAGAGGGGCCTCCCCATGGCCTGCTTGTTGGGCTCTGGAAGGTGGCCCGTGGTGGATGAGCCCGTGCAGGCTGGACCTAGTGTGTGCCCGTTCTTGCTGGGCCCTGCTAGGTGATGTGGAAGAACCAGATGCATTTTGCTGAATTCAACCAACTCTGAGGCCCTCTCTGTTGCGTCTCCAGCCCCTGCAGAGGGGGCAAACCCAGAGGGGGAAAGGACAGTGGGAGAGCAGGTGGACTTTCTGGGAATATCGAGGAGGGGTCCTGTTCAGACCAAGGGTAGGAGACAGATCTCTGGAGGAGGAACCAAGGCGAAAAGGAGTTAGAGAGGGCAGAACATTCCAGACAGAGGGAACAGCATGTACAGATGCCTAGAGGTGGGGGAGAGCGTGAGAGCAGTTCCTGTTCTGGGAGACAAAGATGCCTGGTGTGTCTGGAGCTGACAGTGAGGTGGGGCGCGGTGCTACACATGGGGAAGTAAGACACATGATATTCACACCGCCAGCATTTGAGGAGCATCTACAACGTCCCAGCCACTGGGATGGGGGAGTTATAAAGACATGACCTTTGACTGTAGAATTTGGCAAAGATAATACTAGAGGTGGTGTCACGTGGTGGCTGGAGAAGGCTTTGGCCCCCATCATCTCCCCCCAGTACGCCGAATCTCAAAACGATGGAGCTGGACAGCAGAAAGGTCCAGATGGTGTTGGGTGCAATTCCAGGAGAAGGAGTTGATGCAGATGGAGGTTGGAGATGAAAATGTGGGATTTGATCATTTATGGCTGGAGGAAGTGACTGAGGGCGAGGGTTGTGCGTCCACAGACTTGGGGCGAAGGAGATACAGTGTTCTTTATTAACGAATACTTTTGTTTGAGTCAGAGGCATGCCTAGGATATTTTACACACACAGTGGATCATTTTGGAGCACACATCTCCTTCATACAACAAAGTATGATCTGTAATCATTGAGATGAAACACATATGTTTCATGTATGAACTAGAATTTGCACTTACCAGGCAAAAACGTTACCCTTTGCAGTTCACACTGTTTCACTTTTCTAAATTTTAGACACAAGTCAAAATTCCAAGGAGTCGCCTAGAATGACAAACTTGAACTGTGTATATCTTCGACTTCACCATCACCCGACAGTCATTGTTTCTTTGAATCTACTAGTGAGATGCAGAAATATGTAATACCGCAGGGCTGGAGACAGGAACTGTACTTGGAGCAAGCATGAAAGATTTCGAACTGTTAGGAACTGATTATCTTTGTGAACATGTGTTCCTGACTCCACCTGTGCTCACGGTAACTGTATTCCTAGAAATTCGATAAGAAATTAAAATGTGCTAAATTTGAAGCTTACCTACATAGTATTAAAATTCAGCAGTCACCACAACAATTGTTTAGAATGTACACCAATAAAAGATTTTTTCAGGATGTAGCATTTTCCAACTGACATTATTTAGATTTGCCAGTGCATGGTGATAACAAAAAGCAGACTTTTTTTTATCATCAATTTTATCCTTAAATTCTCTATGGGCAATGTACCCCTTTTATTGTCTGTCCCCAGGGAAAACCACTCCCCCATCCTATCCTTGCTAGGGTCACTGGTTTTAATAACAATGAAAATGATTGTGTATTGAGCACCCAGTGGGAGCTAGCCCTGTGCTAAGTACATTTTATAAGAAGTGGTGTTTCTAATCTTCACAGTCCATACCTTTAAAAAAGAAAGAAAGAGAGAGAGAGAGAGAGGAAGGAAGGAAGGAAGAGAGAAAGAAAGGAAGGAAGAGAGAAAGAAAGGAAGGAAGAAAAAGAAATGAAGTTCAGGGAGGTTAAATAACTTGCCTAGGTCACACAGCTAGAAAACAGAGGCAGATTTTCAGTGAAGGTTCATATGACTCCAAAACCTATGTTGTGGTTATTTATTTTTGCTACTGCTCAGAGAGGTCTCTGTGGCATATATTTTTTTTTAATTGAGGGGTAACATAAACAGAAATGCTTACAGTGCAGTAGTCTTAAGTGTACATCTCAACAGCTCTTCACATATGTACACACCCATGTAACCACCACCCAGGTCAAGATACATTTCCAGAAAGTTCCTCATGCCTCTTCCAAGACTATACTCTCTGCCTCCCAAGGTACTCACTATTCTGACCTCTGTTACCACTGATTCATTTTCGTGGGAGGAAGTTTTGAACCATTTCTTCCTCTAAGACAAGAAGGAAGACCAGAGAAACCAGGAGGCGAGGAGGAGGTGGAGAGAGGCTCACTGCTCACAGCGATATCGTATCAGAGGACGAGTCCCTCCCCCACCAGTGAGGGGGTGAGGCCGGGGTGTGCTTTCCAAAGGGAGGGAAGGAAAGACAGTGCTGCCCAGAGAGGCAACAAGACGCCAGTGGAAGTGTCGCCTCCTGCCGGGAGGGGCCCCTCGGATTCAGAGCATGTGTTTTTGCTTGGAACTTGTTGTCTCTAAATAACTGAAGATGGGTGAGTGTGGACAGCGGGCGGCCCTGGGACCTGGCCGGTTCAGGAAGCCCTCAGGTTGGCAGCAGGGCGTCGGGTGATGAGAGTGTGAGTGATGAACTGTCCGTACATGTTCAAAGGACTGAAAGTCCGCGGCAGGAGCTGCCACTGTGCTGACTGGTTACTGTGGTTCAGGCCCTCAAACTGCCAAGTTTGGCACTAGAGGGATGAGATAGTCCAGGGAGCTCGTGAGTCTTTTGGCTGCTGCTATAGCGCGGCCCCCGCCCCCCGTAAGACCCTAGAATGAGCACTGAGGCTCTTTGCACTACAGAAAGCAAATTTAAGGCTCGTAAGCCAAAAAGTTCCCACTTCAAATCCTGGCTCCCTCAGTGACTTACAGCCCTGGGACTAGGATGCAGAAACAAAGGTGCTAAGGGAACTAAGTTTTAGGATCTCTCACTGTCAGGTGCTGACCTTGCCCTTGTAGGACCTGGAGAGTGAGAGCCTCCTTAGGAGTGAGGCGTCCAGGGCACAAAATAAGATCATGGTAGGAACTCAATAAATATGGGTTGACTAGCTAAATGACAATGTCCTATCCCAGTGTATTAATTGGGGGACATTAAGCTATGCTGAGGTCACAAATAAACTCCCAAATCTCAGTGACTTAACCCAACAAAAGTTTATTTTTGGTTGCAGATGGTCCAGTGAAGCTGGGCAGGTCTTCTGCATCTTTGAGCTGCGTCCTCTCAAATCATCCTTCCCTACTCAAACGTGTGCCCTGATGGATCAGCATAATTCAGTTGCTTGCTTCTTTGTCTTTTTGTGGTACGCGGGCCTCTCACTGTTGTGGCCCCTCCCGTTGCGGAGCACAGGCTCTGGACGT
>NW_006791814.1:4085799-4087207 GCF_000442215.2 Lipotes vexillifer | reverse complement strand
GGGGCACGAACCCGCGTCCCCTGCATCGGCAGGCGGACTCAACCACTGCGCCACCAGGGAAGCCCCAGTTGCTTGTTTGAAGTGAAGAATTTCAGACCCCCCCACCCAGAACCAGGATCTGCATTTTAATGAGACCCCCAGGTGATGTGTATGCACATAACTGGTTGTGAATCACCCTTCTAGACCAGTGGTCTCCAAGGTCACCTTAGAGAAGAGGGGCGGCGAAGGCACACTGGCCCTTCACTGCCTCAAACTGGAAGTGATGATGCTCATCTCTTCTGCTCATATTTTATTGGCCAGAGCTAGTCACATGACCCCCAAACTTGACTGCAAGGGAGGCTGGGAAACCGATCTTTCTCTGTGTGTCCATGAAGAGGAATCCAAGTGAGAGACATATGACATGTCATAGGACATTGCTTCTCTGGCCTTCGGTTTCTCCATTTTTTGTTCGTTTGTTTGTTTCAAGGCAGCCTCCTTGCTCTTTCATACCTGGGCCGGGCCTAATGTTTTAGGGTCTGGGAAATGCATCTGAAAAGTGAAACTTGGGAAACACATCTAGATCAGGGCACAGCATACGGGAGGCAGGAAAAAATGTCTGCAGTTGCAAGGATAAAGCCAGTTTCAGCCATTCACAGCTTGTCAGCTCCCTCCATGCCTTCCTGCTTCATGTTCATTGCACATCTACATGCCAAGTCCTGTGCAAGAAGCTGTGGAGGTGGGGGGGAGGGATGTGAATAAATGCCCAACACTGGGGCCTCACTGTTGTTACACTAGGTAGTGGGGACAGAGAAACCCAAAACAGACCCTGACCCAAACAGGGCTGGGAGTGAGCAGGGTCAGTGCTCCCATGGCTGGACATACCCACGTGAGGGGGGAGCCCTGTGCTCTGGGAAGATCAAGAATCAGTCACTTGAAAATCCCAGCTGTGACACTTGCTTCGTGGCTGTGTGTTAGTGCCCTCATCTCTCTGGGCCTCTGTTTCCCCTTTTTGGAAATTGAGATCTATGGCAGAGCCTGAGGGATGCCCATTTCAATATCCTTTCTCCCCTCCTTCCTTCATAATTGAACCCTGATTTTATTTGGGGTGGCAGTGCACTCAGCTTTGCGGCTAGGCATGGCCATGTGACCAGGTCCCAGCAATAAGATACAAGCAGAAGTGCTGGGTGCAAATTCTGGGAAGCCTCCTGAAAGGGAAGGGCATCCCTTTTGTCCCAACACCACCACTCCTCACTTCCTCGTGCTCTAATCGGTCATCAGATGTGATGGTAAAGCTTGACAGTCATCTTGGACCATGAGGGTATCTTGAAGATGGACCTTATGTGCAGAGAAAAGAAGAGGAGAAATAAAGAAAGCCTGGGGCTTCCCTGGTGGCGCAGTGGTTGAGAGTCCGCCTGCCGATGTAGGGGAC
>NW_006791814.1:4034690-4085651 GCF_000442215.2 Lipotes vexillifer | reverse complement strand
AAAAAAAAAAAAAAAAAAAAAAAAAAGAAAGCCTGGATTCTGATGACATCAGAGCTGTGCCATACGCACCCTGGACTCCACCTATAGATTCCATTCACATGATTAAAAAAATAGCATACATATTATATATAAGAATACTATTAGAATATTAACATAATAATAATATTATATATGTTATTCTGTATGCATATATTGGCTTGGCCAAAAAGTTCCTTTGGGATTTTCTGTAACATCTTCTGTAATTTTTGGCCAACTCAATAATATATGCATGTTTATGCCCCCTTGTTTAAGCCACCATTGTTTTGAGTATTGCTGGCATAAAAGTGTTATTGATTTTTGCTACTGATCATGCATCTAGCAAACTTGCCAAACTCTCTTATTTGTTCTGATACGTCGTCAGCTTATTTAGTTAGTTTTTCAAGGTAAAGGATCACACCCTCTACAATGAACAGTTTTATCTCTTCTCTTCCAATCCTACACCTCTTATTTTCTCTCCTTTTAGCTGTAGCCTGACTTTGGCACTTTGTGTTGAGCAGTAACAGTGATAATGCACATTCTTGGCTTGTTCCTGATCCTGACATGCACATGAAGTTTCTCCACTAGGAATCGTATTTTCTGGAGGTTTTTGATATTAATATCTCTACCAAAGTAAGGAACTTCTCTTATATGTTCCTAGTCTGCTAAGATTTTTGAAAAATCATAAATACCTAAGGATCTTACCAAAAGCTTTTTCTGCATCAATTGACATAATCATTGGATTTTTTTTTCCTTGATCAAATGATGCAGTGAATCACACTGGTGGATTTTCTGATGTTGATGCATTTCTGGGATAAATTCTTCCTGATGGTGAGGTATTATCATTATTTTAACACATTGCTGAATTTAGTCCACTAATATTTTAGTTAGTATTTTCCATCCTGTATTCGTAAGTGAAATGGGCTTACAATTTCCTTTTATTGTATAGTCTTATCTGGTTTTGGCAACCAAGATGACACTTGTCTCATGAAGTAAGCTCAGCTGGCTTTTGGGGGCTTGTGGAGGAGCTACTTGGATAAGCTAGGCATTAACTGTTTCTTAAAAATTCAGCAGAACTCACCTGTAAAAATGTCTGGGTCTGATTTGGGGGAGTATGAAGGCTCTGACTACTAATTCAGTTTCTATAATACTGATTGACTTCTTTAAGTTCTCTCTTTCTTATTGGGCCAATCTTTTGGCCTCTTATAACTCTCTAGAAGTATGTCCATTTTCCCTAAGCTTTCAAATTCATGACTATATAACTGCTATATAACTATATAACAATAGTTTTTGTTTTTGTTTTTGTTTTTTCGGTACGTGGGCCTCTCACTGTTGTGGCCTCTCCCGTTGCGGAGCACAGGCTCCGGACATGCAGGCTCAGCGGCCATGGCTTACGGGCCCAGCCGCTCCGCGGCATGTGGGATCTTCCCGGACCGGGGCACGAACCCGTGTCCCCTGCATTGGCAGGCGGACTCTCAACCACTGCGCCACCAGGGAAGCCCAACAATAGTTTTAAAGTTACTTTTAATCCTTAAGTCAGTATTATTCTCCTTTTTCACTCTATATTTTTACTTCATTTATTTGCATCTTATCTCTTTTGTCATGATCAATCTTATCAGGACTCTGTCTCGTATTAATTTCATCCCAGAAGCAGCACTGGGTCCTGTTGTTCTTCCGTATTCTTCTTTTGTTCTCTAGTTCATTGATTCGCTCCCGGAAGGTGTTCTGTTATGTGCAGCTGAACCTTATTTTTGTCCTTGCAGCACTGAGTCATTCCACATCTTCAGCGAGGTCACCTCCATCACGAAGGTCCAGAGAGGGGGTCCAGCCAATGGCCATGACTTGCCCAAGTCTGGGTTCCTGCCCCAGAATGCGGGGCTCCATCTCTTCCAGACTGGCAGCCCTCACACTGCCCCTGCCTCTGGGCATGTTGGGAGGGGCTAATGGGAGAATTGCTGCTGCCGCCTGCTCCTCTGTCCTGTAAATAGCCCGCCCCCAGGCGCCCCTCTATGGCCTCTTCTTCCACACATTCCTCAGTCTGGGCAGGAGTTCAGAGGTCTGCTCCTGGCCCTGAGATCCCAGATGTCACGATGAGCTTCCCCTCCCGCATCCCCAGGACAGCTGTGGGGCTCGAACTGTTTAACACTTGGCTTCAGTCTGAGCTGGCGGGGTTCTGCGTGCAGGGACTGATGTGGTCCCCCCAAGGAGGGGTGGGACGTGTGCTCTCAGCACACGCACGTGACTGTCTCTGCATACACCGCTGTGAGCTGGGGTTCCTGGCAAGGAAGTGGTCCTCATTTGCTGGGTGAAGGGGTTGGGGCAGGAGCTATGCTGAGGATGCAGCTGGTGAGGCAAAGATAAGGCAGCTGGGGAGTCGGAAGAGGTCACGATGGGGCATAGGCTTTCCAAATTGGCATGAGGGTTTATTTACAGACATCGAATGCCAGGGAAAAGGCACTGAACCTGGCACATGTTAGACGCTAGATATATATATTTGTTGCATAAATGAATACATGAATGAGTGAATTGGGGGACCCAAGCTTTAATCCCAGCTCTGTTGCTGTACATTCTTGGGGAAGTTCCTCGGCCTTTCTTGGCCTCAATTTCCTCATCTGTAAAATGGGAGAGGGATGAATTCCATATTTTATAGTGCCTCTTTCTCTAGGGATTTCTGTTTTTATGCCTGGGAACATTTCTGGAGTGGCAGCTCTGACCTGGATGGAAGTATGCAGGCTGGGCCCTCAAGAATGCAGAGTTCTGAAATGTCAGAAGCAGAGGTGGGTCCTATAGATTCTCTGATGTCTGAATAGTTACCAAAGTTCAGGGGAGCCCATTGAGGTGGAACTAGTCGGTCAGGAGGGACCAGGCACCAGGGCAGAAGTGGCTTTGCTTTTGGCCAGACATCCCTTGGAGGAGGCAGATAACAGTTTAGGCTACTGTTTCCCCATCCAAGAGCCCCTTCATCATTCAGGATATCCAGTCTCCAGGAACTTACTTCTCACTGTCTGAGCCCCTACAGGTGCCATTATCTGTCTAATCCATCCACCCATCCATTTGTCTATCAATCCATCTGCCCATCCACTGATTCATTTGTTTACCTGTCCATTCATCCATTCATCTGTTTATCCACCTATCCATCCATTTGTCCATCCATCCATCCATCCATCCATCTATCTATCTGTCTGTACATTCATACATCCATGCATTCATTCAACAAACACTGAATGTAGTGGGCCATGCCCTAATATGAAATAAATAATAAAAAGCAAGGTCTCTGCCCACAATGAATTCACAGACTAGAGGGGAAGATAGAGACAAGCAAAGAGATGCTGACAGCAGAGTAAGTGGGGAGTACCAGGTACTGAGGGCAATGAGAAAAGGACCCAGCCTGGGAGGTGGGAGAGGAGGCTTTGGAAGTCTTACTGGAGGAGGTGACATCCGAGATGAATCTTGAAGCAAGAGTAGGAGTCTAGGCAAAAAGGCAACACAGGGGGACAGAGAGAACAGAGGCCTGAAAGCAACGTGAGAGCGGGGGTGTCTGGGGCACTGTGAGTAGCTGAGTCTGGATGAAGCCTGGAGGCCTGGTGGGAGGTGAGGGAGATGAGGCTGGAGAGGCCTGGCCTGTGTTGGTTGGGGAGGACACTTGTGACTGGGGTGGGAATAGGGGCCGAGAACTTGGGATATCCAGGGACCATCTGGAGGTGTAGAAAAGCTCTGGATCAGGCATCAGAATGCCAGCTTCCTTCCTCCCTCTCCCCTGAGTGACCTTAGGGAAGTTACCTCACCTCTCTGGGCCTCAGTTCCCCTGCTGTGACAGCCCTGTGACGCGGTTGCCCTTTGTGGCCTCTTGGGACCCTTCCAGCTCTGAGGACGTCCTTGAGTTACATGTGGTCAGCAAAACCAATAACCACATGAACATCTGGCCTGGCCTGAGGAGCAAGTTAATTGTTCCCAGTCCCTTGCATGTCGAGGGGGGAGCGCCTTGGTTAGGGGGGCCCTGGTTAGGGGTGGCCCCTGTGGGGCTCCCAGTCCTGGGATGACAGCATGTGCTGAGCAGGGAGTGAGTCACCAACCATTCATCAGCTTGGGCCCTAGGGTTCCCAGGTGCGGGAAGGGGGCCCCATCCCCTGCCCCTCACTGCCCAGAGCCCCCTTCTCAAGCCAGCAGACCCTTGTTCAGAAGAAAATCCCATATGAAACTCTAATAATTAAAACAGGCCCAAAGAAAGTTGTTTGGGATAAATCAGAGGGTGGGAGCCCTTGTCTGGGGCTCTGGACCCTCTCCCACTCCTCGGCAGCCCCCGAGGCCCTAACCAAGGAGCCCCTTTGAGTTCAAGGGTCCAAACATCCTCAGGAGGGGAGATGGGACCCAGAGGGGGGAAGGGGCTGACGCTGGGGTCACCCATCATGTTGCCTTGATTCTCTCCTCCCTGGGCTCTGGCTGCCCTTCCCCAGCCCTGGAGGATGGGGGATACAACAAGCACCTCAGCTCAAACATCACAGCCTCTCAGTGGCACCATAGGGAACGTGGGCTAAAGGTGTGCTCTGCCCCAGACAAGACCCCAGCAGGTTTTGCCTTCAGCTCTGGGCCTGTGTCTCCCCAGCTCTACAGTGGGAAGGCCAGTGAGAGATTAGAAATAACTAGCATTGATAGAAGGCTTAGTGTGTACCAGGCATGAATTTAATCCTCACAGCAACCCTCTAAAGGATGCATCATTATTATCCTCGTTTCACAGATGGGGAAACTGAGGCACCAAGAAGTTAAATAGCTTGCCCACGTTCACGTAACAGGTAGGAGGCAGAGCTGGGATCTGAACCCAGGTAGCTGGCCCCTGAGTCCTCGCTCTTATCCACTGTGCTTGAAAGATGGCTTGGAAGCACCTTCCAGTCCCTACTGTTCGGGATTCAGGCAGTGAGCTAGAAGTGGTTCAGAGGGAAGGGAGAAACTCAGTCACATCCTGGCTCTGTCGCTTGCTGTGTGACTTTGGGTGAGTCACTTCATCTCTCTGGGCCTCCGTTTCCAAGCAGGGATGCTGTGAGAATTGAAGGGCTGGGGTAGCATTGCTTTCAGGGATGGCACACTCACTGGGACTGATGGTCCTTCAGTCTTCACCCACGGCCCCTTCCTTGTAGCCACTGTCTCGGTGGGGAGTGGCAATGGCCACGGTTGAGACTTTCCCTTCCATCTCCAAGCTGCCTGGCTGGGTCTCCAGGAGAAGTTGTTTCCCTAACCTCCCAACCCCTCAGAAAGGACCAACAGGGTTGGTTCCAGCTACACCCTCCCTCTTGGCTCAGAGCCCAAGACCTGTCCCCTTAGAGGCCAATTCCTCCTCCGACACCCAGGTGGGCATATGAGCTGCCCAGGCTGTGGTGAGGGGCGTCTAACCAGCTTCCAAGAACCTAAGTGGGTGCAAGTGGGACAGAGAGGCCCTGATACTCCATCCCATCAGCGCCACCAGCCCCCGAACAAAACACTTCATTACTGGAAGCCCAGCCAGGCAGAGGGGGTGGAAGTGGCCGTGTGGCAGGAAACCGAGCAGGGCCAGCCAGGCCTCAGCCCTCGAAGCCAGCAGCCCGTGGACTGACCACGCAGGGTTGGCTCACTGGGGTGTTTACGGAAACGCTGGCCCTGAGGCCGGCCTAGCTGCTGGCCTGGGATCCCCTGAGTCACCCCCAGGCCTCAGAGTGCCAGCAGGGGATATCAGAGGCTGCAGCTGAGGCCTTGTTTTCCTCCACAGCCCACCTGGGGAGTGGAAAGTTGAGGAGCCCGGCAGTCAGTAAGTGGTGGAGACGGGCAAGGTCTTCAGATCACGCCCTTTCTGGACCCTGCTGGAAAGCAGCATCAACTCGAGAGAGGTGTGGACCAAGTGGCTCTGGAGCCGGGCTACCTGGGTTCAAATCCTGGCTGCACCCCTCTCTGGCTATATAACTCAGGGTAGTTTGCTTAACTTTTCTGAGCCTCAGTTTGCCTATCTGTAAAATGGGGATGTGATAATAGTACATACTTTCCAGGGATAATGACATGATTTCATATTTGTAAAGTGCTTAGAGCAGTGGCTATCACATACTCAGTGCCATAAGTGTTTGCTACAGAAATCGTTTCAATTTAAAGATTATTTGTTGAGCCTCCGGGCCATGATTGAGGAGCTAAAGTTATGGAGGTACATCAGATTTAGATCCTGCCCAGGGTGCTTCAAGGTCAAAGTGAGGGATGGAGGTTGGAGGATTAGGAGGTTGGGAGGGGGGTGATTTCCCTAATTACAGTCACGATGCTAACTAATGGGTGAATATCTGCCTCTCCAGCCTCTGTTTTTAAGAACTGGGGCCACATGAGTCCATTCACGGCTCTATCCCAGTGACCAGCACAGAGACTGGCACCAGGTGGGTACCTAAACCTGATGTGAAACGCGTGGGTGAACACCTGATGCTTTTTGAGCCCTGACCGTGGTACTGGCACTGAGCCCAGAGCATTACGTGCACCACCCCCTTCCTGTCCCTCAGTGCCCCAGTGGAGAAAGTCGGATCATTCTTTCTGTATTCAGAGAAGCAAACTGAAGCCCAGCAGGTAGGTGGCAGAGCTGGGACTGAACTCACGTCTAAGTTCAGAACCTGCCTTTTAATTTTTTTAAAATTAATTTATTTTATTTTATTTATTTTTGGCTGCATTGGGTCTTCGTCGCGGTGAGCAGGGGCTACTCTTCGTTGCGGTGCGCAAGCCTATCACTGTCGTGGCTTCTCTTGCTGCGGAGCACAGGTTCTAGGTGCGCAGGCTTCAGTAGTTGTGGCACGTGGGCTCAGTAGTTGTGGCTCGCGAGCTCTAGAGCGCAGGCTCAGTAGTTGTGGTGCACAGGCTTAGTTGCTCCGCCACATGTGGGATCTTCTGGGACCAGGGCTCGAACCCTTGTCCCCTGCATTGGCAGGCGGACTCTTAACCACTACATCACCAGGGAAGCCCAAAACCTGTCTTTTAAAACACTAAGCTATGTCTCGTCTTCCCCAGATGCCAGCATGGCATCAAATTGCACAGAGTCCCCCTCAGGCCTGGGGGTTCAGAGTTGTGCCATTTACACACCTCATTCCTGCCCGAGAAGATCCTGAAGGATCTTGGGGGAAGGAGGACATTCTAGCAGAGGGACCCACCTGTGGAAAGGCAAAAAGGCAGGACCAGCCCTCTGCACTAGTCTCCGCAAATAGCCTTGAATGCCAGGAAAGTATTTAGATGATCCTGTGGCGAGGGAGTTCCCAAAAAGCCCTGAGCAAAGCTTGTACAAGGCCAGATGCACAAGCACTCTGGTGGCCAGGACGGAAGATGAATTACCTACCGAGGAAGGGGCTCAGAGGCAGGGAGAAAATGAATTTGTACAAGTGAAACTCAGCATCATTTCTGAGCTGTCTCCCCCACGTTGAAACTTACCTGCCCTGTGTTCCACCTCATTCAGAGCAGTGTGTGCGTGCCTTGGGGGCCCAGGACCTGGGCATAGAGCAACCAGGGTTAGGGTCCTTGGAGCCCAGAAACATGCCTTCTTCCCTACCCATCCAGCCCCTGCAATGACCTCCTTTTGGGTTAATCCCATTTTGTCCACAATGGCTGCTAGCAGAGGGAGGAGGCACAGAAGATAAAGGTGATTGGGCTCAAGTGCCCGCAAGACCCTTAGCAGCCAAGCCTCAGCCCCCAGCCCACCTAGGATGTAGACAAATAAGTGCTCAGGTCTTGGACCTACCTGACTTGGTGCCCTGAGGTCTTCCTCATTCATAACATACAGACAATAACACATGAGAGGGCTGTTGTGAGGATTGACCAAGATCTCAATGTGAGGCGAGTAGCACAGCACTGGTCCAGAGTGAATGCTGGATAAATATGAGATCAATGTCATTATTTTCACAGCCTGGAGGCAGAAGCCACTCTCTGGCCTGGGAAGAACTCAGAAACCGCCTGTTGTGGCTTGATAATGCCCAGAGGGCATCTGGGCCGTCCCTCTGTCCCAGGTACCAGGGACCTGACTTAGCTCAGGGGGGTCGGTCTCCCCCAGTGGCCTTTGGGGCCCCTGCCTGGAGCCATCTATTTGCTCCATCACGTGAGTTGTGGGATTAGATCATCTTGGTGTGTGTATAGTTTAACGAGGCTCTCACCCTCAGGCTACTGCAAGTGCAGGGTCAGCACCTGAGAGCCAGCACCTCCTTAAATGCTGTGCCCTGGGTACCTACCTGGCTTGCCTTACCCTAGCCCCGGATCTGTGCGAGGTTGGGATAGTAGTTATCCCCATTTGATAGATGTGAAAACTGAGGTTTCCCCAGATTGGGCACCTGTCCAATGTCACACAACTAGGGAGGAAGAGGCAGACCCCGGTCTCTTTGCTTTTGAAGTCTAGGGCTCCATTTACCCTGAGGAGCTGCCTCCCAGCCCAGGACGGAGGGACTCAGTCCATCTCCCCAGAAGGCCCAACAACCTGAAGAGAAGCCTAGAACTGGCCTCCTCTGGCTTCCCAGGGCCGCTGGGAATGCTGGCCTGCAGGGTGGAGGCTTGGATATTTCTCTACACATTCCTAGGGGTTAAGTCTGGGGACCCAGGCTCCCGGTATCAGCCATCACGTTCCCCAGAAGGAATCTCTATTCATAACAAACCCCAAAGGTCATTTGTCTGGGAAGGAGCCTTCTATCTCCTCCCCAGGGAGGGACAGAGAGCCCCAGGCTTTATGGAGACCACCTGGGTTCCCAGTGGGGATGCCCTGCTTCTGGCTGGCCTGTGAACCCCTCTGGGTCTCATCTGTGCATGGTGTCTGGATGGGACAGGGGGACAGAGAGGATGAATGAACATCCCATTTGAAGCAGCCCCTAGAGAGATAAGAATGTGTGGACTCTGGACTCAGCCTGTCTAAGCTCAGATTTCCTTTCACTACCTCCTAGCTGTGTGACCTTAGGCAAGTTACTTTACCTCTCTGTTCCTCAGTTTCCTCTGCTGTAAAACAGGGATAATAATAATACCTACTGCACAGGGTTGCTATGAGGATTAAATGAGATTCATTCATTCAACAACTGTTTATTGGAGATCTACCAGCTTCCGGGCAGTGAGTAATATGGCAACAAGTAAAAGAGACAAAACTCCCTACCTTCAAGTTTTTAAAGAGGAAATAGCATGACGAATATTATTTTCTTTAGAAAATGCTGGCACCAAAATAATGAAGCAAATATGATAAAATGTTAACAGTTGTTAAATCTAGGTGATGGGCAAATGGCAAATGGGTGTTCATCATCTGTTTTCTATGCTTTTCTGAATGTTTGAAGTTTTTTTTAATAAATACAAGGAAAGAAAGGAAAAAAGAAAAAGAAGTAAGATAGAATGAAAGGTAGAAAGAAACAAGAGAGGGAGGAGGGAGGGAGAAATCGTTGCCCTTTTGAAACTTAAAATCAAGTGGGGGAAATAGACGATAAATAAATAAGTATAATAGGCTGCATCAGTTAGTACTTTGGAGAAAAAGAAGAAAGAGGGATTAGGCATTCGCAGGGGCCCGGGGGTTCCATTTTAAACCACGTGGTCAGGGAAGGCCTCCCTGGGAAGGTGGCATCTGAGAGTAGAGCTCAGTTCTCCTGGTTTCCAGACCTGGGTCCTCCCAGTGTCCACGTCCAGCTTCTACCCAGTGAAAGAATCGCGGTAAAAGCCCAGAATCCAAGACTCTTGGGATGGTGAAATTTTACAATTATGTGTCTCAATTCAAAATTCCAATGAGCAGGGAAGTTAATCTACATTTTTATGACCATACCCTACTTCCTATGTGGACAGAAAATTAATCTTAATCAGTTTGGTTTACTCCGCCCACTCCATTGTTTGCGTGCACACACACACACTTTCCCTGTGATTGCATCTCGCTGAGAGGTTGTTTCAGGCCCTTTTGGCTTCAACACACCACATGACCATTTCACCGTTCAAGCCCTTCCCCACTCTCTACTTTTGGACTCTTAAAAGCTCTCTGGGGTCACGCTGACCCACGAGATTCAAAACATGCTCGCTCATAGCTTTTTTTCTGGCTCTCTTCTTGATTTCTTATTTGAAAAAAAGGAGAGAGGGGAGGGGAGGGCTGTGCATCAGTCAGGGTGAGCCGGGTTAGGGTGCAGTAACAACCACCTCCAATCTTGCTCCTTAGCCACTCATGCTGCATGTCCGCTACAGCCCCATTCTGTGCCTCCTCACTCCAAAATCCAGGCTGATGGAATAGCCACCACCCCCAAATATTGTATAGCAGAGGGACAGAAAGGCATCAAATCCCACCTTTCTCTGATTCATGAGGTTTCGCTGTGCCTCAGGTCCCTTCAGGGATGGTCTTTTTGGGGAGAAAGGGGTACTTTTGAAACCTAAAAACTTGTTCTCTGCTTTTACTGAAATGTCCATTCCCCGAGTCAGTGGACACTCCACGGTCTACCTGCCTGAGCAGGGACTAGAAAACGCAAAAGGGAAAAACGCATGCAGTCTTAAATTCCTAGATTTTGAGTATCGTGCAGTCTTAGATTGCAATCTAAGAAAATGGGATCTGAGAATCTTACAATCTTACAGACTTTCAAAATTGAAAGGTCTTTGAATCCAATATCACTTTTCATGCGGGAGTTGCCTCTATCACCTTCACAGGTAGCTGCCAGCCTTTGCTTGTACCCTCTCAGGGCCAGGGAGCTCATCACATTCCAAGGCAGCCTACCCCATTATGGATCAGCTCTAAACATTCAAACGTTCTGCTTTATAAAGTGAGCCAGACTTTCTCTCGAGACCTTCCAGTCCAAGTCCCTGTTATTTTACTGGGAGAGTAAGGGTGAGGCCATCACCAGCACAGCCTTGGAGACAGGCTGAACTAGCAGCCAGCCTGAAGTCATTGAACACTTCATGAAACCCTGAACAGCCCTGAGAGCCAAATCAGTGATTTCTCCGATGCCTGAAACACTACCATAATGCTCTGTGGCTCCCTATTAAGGAGGCTTGTAAATAGTAGAAAGAATAAAGGCTTGGACTCAGACCTAGGTTCAAATGCTGACATTTTGATGCTACCTGTAGGCAAGTCTCATCACCTCTCTGAGCCATGGTTTTCCCGTCTATCCCATAGGGATAATAACAACAGCAACAATAATAGTACCTCCTATGCAGGGCTGCTTTGTGAATCCAATGGGATAATGTATCTAAACACCTGGCACAATGTCTGGTACACAGTAGGTACTCAACTTGACCTGGGTTCAAATCCAGGCCTCTTATGACTTCTATGTCCTGGGGCTTCACTTCCTTGAACCTCAGATTCCCCAGCTGTCAGGTGGAGTTAATATTATTCACACCCCACAGGGTCTGATCAGGAATTTTTAAGTTCATGTTTACTGATAATGTGCTAAGCTCTTAATCTGGGTTGCACATTTAATCCTGTACTTATTACGTAGAATATTTATAAGCTCCCAATGTTAGTAATGGAGAAACTGTGGCACAGGGAGGTTGAGTGACTTGCCCAAGATCATGGTGCTGGTGCCAGTCACTTAGGAGGTTTCAGGCTGCAAGTAACAGAACACCCTGATATTCCTGACTTAAGATGGACTTCTGTGCTCAAGACTCCTGGAGGTTGGGTGGTTCCCGACTGGTTAATGCAGAGGCTCAGTGATGTCAGCCAGGACCCATATTATAGCTCCAGCATCCTCAGTGTGGTGGCTTCAGCCCTCAGCCTTGGCCCTGCGTGGTCTCAACATGGCTGCCAAGGTTTCAGACATCATATCCTCACACGGCTACTTATGGGGGAAGAAAAGAGGACCTTCTCCCCACAGCTTTTTATAATTAAAGAAATCCCTTCTCAGAAGCCCCCCCCCCCCCAAAAGCAGATTTTATTTCGCCTTGGCCCAAACTGGGTTACATTCTTGTGGAAGTCTGCTAGTACTCACCAATCACCATATTCTTTCTGGGCACACAGTTGGACCACATTTCGCAGCCCCCTGTGTGGTTAGAGGTGGTCATGTGACTGAGTTCTAGCCAATGGGATGTGAGTAAAAATAACTGCACCATTTTCAGGTCTGGCCTATAAAAACCTCCTACCCACAATCTTTGCTTTCCTTCCTCATCTTTCTGCTTTGAAAAGGACTCTGAGGACAAAGAAAGCAGAGTCACAAGACAGGAAGAGTCTCAGTCCTTAAATGGCTACCCAGAGCAGAGCCCTCCTGCCAAGACTTCTTGTGCAGTGACGTGAGAAAAAAACAAAGATTGGTGATGTAAAGCCACTGAAAGCTTGGGTTATTTGTTACAACAGCTAGCGTGACTTAACCAGACAATACACATACCCATTCCTAAAACCTGGGGGGACTGCGGAACCTTGAAGGCTTAGCTCCTGGGGCTGGCAAAGAGTTTTCTTCTAGAGCATGCTGCCCACTTCTGAACAAAGGCAAGGCTCTAGAGAGAAAGATGGAAGCAGGAAGGGGAGTGAGCAGTGGGTTCTAGACTTGAGCTGGATCTAAGGTCGAAGGAAGATGGGGCTTGGGGGAGAGCCACCTTCCTCATGCACTGGTGCTAAGAGGATTGCATACAAGGAAGGGAGGGCTTCCGCAAATAGCCAGAGCTGGCCTGTCAGACCTGCTCTCAGTGGGGTCACCAGCTCCTCTGGCCACCCCAGGGCCCTTGTTGGCTTAGCTCTCTGGACCACACCCCATGGATCATCCTGTAGATGGCAGGCAGAGACTGGGGCAACTGTGGATTCATAACATACGGTGGCTCTGCCTGAGGAATTGGAGTTTCTTAGAACCCCTTGCGTGGGCACTCTTAGCATACGGAGTCTCAGGCACGAAGGGGCCTGGCGGGCTGGGCCTGGTGGGCTGGGCCTGGTGGGCTGGGTGGAGTCGATCAGGCTCATTCTCCCTCCTCTCCCTGGGGAGGGGAATTTGCATGGTCATAAGAGACCAGACTTGGGCATCTAGGCTTAGCTCCTGGGGCTAGGAAAGAGTTTTCTTCTAGAGCATGCTGCCCACTTCTGAACAAAGGCAAGGCTCTAGAGAGAAAGATGGAAGCAGGAAGGGGAGTGAGCAGTGGGTTCTAGACTTGAGCTGGATCTAAGGTCGAAGGAAGATGGGGCTTGGGGGAGAGCCACCTTCCTCATGCACTGGTGCTAAGAGGATTGCATACAAGGAAGGGAGGGCTTCCGCAAATAGCCAGAGCTGGCCTGTCAGACCTGCTCTCAGTGGGGTCACCAGCTCCTCTGGCCACCCCAGGGCCCTTGTTGGCTTAGCTCTCTGGACCACACCCCATGGATCATCCTGTAGATGGCAGGCAGAGACTGGGGCAACTGTGGATTCATAACATACGGTGGCTCTGCCTGAGGAATTGGAGTTTCTTAGAACCCCTTGCGTGGGCACTCTTAGCATACGGAGTCTCAGGCACGAAGGGGCCTGGCGGGCTGGGCCTGGTGGGCTGGGCCTGGTGGGCTGGGTGGAGTCGATCAGGCTCATTCTCCCTCCTCTCCCTGGGGAGGGGAATTTGCATGGTCATAAGAGACCAGACTTGGGCATCTCAATTCCACAACTTCCTAGGCTGGTCCCCTGGACAAGTGAGCCCACCTCTCTGAACCTAAGTGTTTGCATCTGCAGAATGGGGGAATAAAATTAACTCCTTCCACATGGGTGAAGAGGAAATGAAATCACCGATATAAAGTGTTAAGCCAAAGACCTTGAACCCAGTCAGGGCTCCTGAAGTGCCGGCTGCCCTCATCATCGCTGGAGGGAGATGTCCACCTGCAGATTCTGTCACTGCCCCCTCCCCCCCTCCCCATCCTGCATCTCCAAGGCTAGGGGTGACAGGGGCCACAGCACTCCCAGAAGAGCTTTCTCTTCCCCGGAGCAGATGTACTGGATGGAAGCAACCCTGGCAGGGTTGGTCCTAGCCCTGGCTCGTCCTCTTGCCAGGATGTCACCAATCTCAGTCTGCCAAGCTTCCGTTTCTTCACCAGGACAACAATCACAATCCGCTCCCCTGCCTCCGTCACACAGATTGTAACAGAACTCAACTGAGGCAGTCTATCGTTGGGCTTCAGTAGACAGACGCCGCAGGCGCCCAGCCCTGTGTTCGAATCCCAGCTCTGACCTCCTCTCATTTTGTGACCTTGAAAATGTCACCGATCTAAGGCTTGGGGGCATTCGAATGGGTTAACGCTGGCTCCTACCTCAGAGGAGGGATAAAGTGGGACCAAGGATATAAAGTGTTCAGCTCTATGCCAGGGACTTGGAAGGGCTCAGTTAAAAATAGCAATTATTATTATCGCCACTGGTCTCAAGATTTTGGAAAGTACAGAGAGGGCTATGTATTTAAAGGTTCTTAGCTCAGTCTCTATGAGATACATAAGAGGAAAGCTCTACCCTCACCTTGAGGCCCTCTGAGTCCCCCGATTCCCCCTGCCTCAGATGGCTCTTCCAGAGCTCACTTCTGCTACTTGGAGCCATGAGGGAGGCAGCATGGTGAGGGGCTGGGAGTCTGGAATTCTGAGTTCCAGTTCAGCTTCCACTGCTCTCTGGCTGTGTGACCCTAGGCAAAGGCATGCAGTTTCTGCCCTAAGGACCCATCGGCCTATGACATTCACTGAATCCTTCCTCACAACAGCCAGTGGCCAAGGAGGGAGGTTGTGGCTCCCTCTCAGGTTCAGGGTCAGGGTCACTGCTCTGTGTGGAATCTGGGCTCTGCCGTCCAGAACTGCCTCTCCTGATGCCTGGAATTCCACCATTCATGACTCATGCCTTTGGGAAATCAGTGACCTCAACCCACTGTGTAATAACAATAACAGTCCCTCATGGCTTTTCTTTGCTGATACTCCTGGGTCTCGGTTTGTCTCAGCACGCTGCTGTGATGTAGGCAGTGAAAGTGAGGCTCAGGGGCAGAAAGCGAGGCGCCCAAAGCTGCACAGCAAGTTAGTGGTCGAGTCTGGCATCCTGTCTCCTGGCTTCTTCGTCAGTGCTGTTTCCCTTTCAACAACTCTCTTTAAAAATGCTGCCCCTGACATTTGTGCAGCCATGTTCACAGCAGAACCATTCACGACAGCCAGAAGGTGTGAGCAGACTTAAGCATCTATGGACAGATGAATGAATCAGCAAAATGTGCTTTATACATGCAATAGAATATCATTCAGCCTCTTTAAAAAGAACATTCTGACACAGCCTACAGCACGGAAAAGATTATAGGACACTGTGCTGAGCAAAATAAGCCAGTCACAGAAGGACCAATATTGTATGATTCCACTCATATGAGGTCCTTAGAGCAGTCAGATTCATAGAGACAGAAGGTAGAAAGGTGGTTGCCAGGCGCCGGGGGAAGGGGAATGGGGAGTTAGTGTTTAATGGGTACAGAGTTTCAATTTCACAAGATGAAAGTTATAGAGATGGATGGTGGTGACGGTAGCACAACACCGTGAATGTACTTAATGCCACTAAACTGTACACTTAAAAGTGGTCAAGATGGCAAATTTATGTTATACATATTGTGCCGAAATTTTAAAATAAAAAAAAATTTGCTGCTTCTAAGAGGAAGATGGTAAGTCCTAACATTTTGAAGGACATGGCACTTAGTTTACCATGATTTGTATCAGTCAGATTAGTCTAGGTCATGCTGCTGTAACCAAGAACCCTCAAATCTGACTACTGAGTCAAGCACTTAACCACTGCTCCATACTGCCTCTCACACCAAACCCTGTAGCCCCTGGAACCTTATTCCTTGCTGTCGTAAACCTCTCCCTCCTCTGTCTGTACCGCAGGCCCAGGATAAGGCAATGGAATCAGTCAGAGTCACCCTTGACTGGCTGTGTGGCTATGGGCAAGCCAGCTAACCTCTCTGAGCTTCAGTTTACTCATCTTGGAGATGGGGCAATAACAGAACCTCAAGGGGAGAATTCAAGGAGCATGGAAAGCATTTACCATGGCCTCAGGCATGCTGTCAGCCTGTGGGGGTAGTTAAGCCTCAGGCAGAGTTTGACCCTCAAGTTCAACAATCCCATGAGAAACACCTTCTTCCTGCCAGCCTTGAGTCAGGGGCGGGGAATGGGTGGGATGGGAGCCAGAGGCAGTAGAGACAGTTGTCTCGAGCCTGAAATACTTTTCTCCCCAATAATCTGTTTTCAATCTCTCATTTCTTGTTTCTCTTTTTTTTTTTTCTCCTTTTTTAAACTCATCCTGCCAAAAAACAAGCATGCAAGTGTGCGTCAGCTCCCAGCCCAGTCAACATCCCACCCTTTGGGAATTTCTGCTTTGAATGCAGGGGTGCGGGACCCTTCAATAACCACATGCGTTTCAACCTCCACACCTTTGCACGGGCTGCTTCTTCTCCCTGCCACTTGGTACCCTATACCCTGGATCTATTCCGAGCCTGTTCATCATCTCTCAAGGCTCGGCCACAGGGCCCTCTCCTGCAGCAGCCCCTCTGCTCTCTGTCCCTCCCGTGTTCGCAGGACCCCTACAATTTCCCCAGGTCTGGACACATTTTGAATTCTTGTCTCCTCTTCTAATTTACCTTCTTTGAGGGCAGGGACAGTGTCATCCACTTCTCTGCCAAGTCTGAGGCTTTCATGAATCAGAGAGCCTTCATGACCACCATATCAGTGGGAGATGATGATGCTGATTATCCCCATTTTACAGATGAGAAAATGGAGGTTCTGAGAGCAAAGGTGAGTGGTCACACCACTGGGGAGTCGGGACCCCTCTCCCCGAGGTCCCTACCTTCGCTGAGCCTCCCTGCTGGAGGCTTAACATTGCATCAGCAGGGAGTGGGCTAGTGTGGCAGTGGCCTGCAAGCTCTTTGAACTGTTTCCTCCTCTTCCTGGACACAGAGCTGGTGTACATCTCCCAGCCTCCCTTGCAAGGCAAGCAAGGCCTTTTTGGTAGACTTTCCATGCATCTTTGTGTTACCGAGTCCAAGCTCACTCCGCTCGCCTCACGGCAGGCCAATGAATCAGAGACAAGGTGTTGAGTCAGGGAATACGACTTTTTTCGGAAAGCCGGCAGACCAAGAAGATGGCACACTAGTGTCTCTGATAACCATGTTATCTGGGTCTGGAGGCCAGTTTCTTTTACAGAATCAGAGAGGCGGAGGTGGTGAGGAAGTAAAAGGGCCATCAGTCTTGCAAAACTTCCCCCGAAATGACCAGCCGAGGTGAGGGGGATGTGCACCATTCACAGGTGCACAGGGTTCCCTGAGGCAGGCCATTATGTACGACTTTAATAACAAAAGCAACGAAAAGCAAAGGTCAAAGTCAAAGAAACAGATCCACGTGGGGTCTGCCTTAGCTCCTCTCTGTTACATTTGCAGTGGGGCTTTGTCCTGGCTCTCCCCCTTTCAAGAGGTGGATTCTGTTTCCCTCAAATAAGGCTTGGGCTTGGGTCTCTCCCTAGTCAATAGAATGTGGTGGAAGCAACCTCGTGCTAGTTCTGGGTGCGGCTTCTAGAAGCCCTGCAGCTTCTCTCGGTCCCTGTCTCAGTTTCTCTCTGCTTCCTCTGCCAGCCTCAGGAGAATGGGAGGGCACGTGGAGTGGAGCCACGTTGTTGCAGCCAGCTTTTAGATGACAGGTCTACTGTCTGTCATCTACTGCTTTAGGTCACAAACATGGTCTCCACTCAAATTTTAAATGTCCAGTCAAGATACTCAAGGCAACTGCTGACTTGATTTGGGTTTAGACCTCTCCCCTCGTTTTTCCCAACAGTGGGAGAGATGGACGGAAGGCGAGGCCGGGTAGGGCTGTGGGTCTTTCTCCCTTTTTCCTCTCCTTCCCCACAGGAGAGGCAAGGGAGGTGGCAGCACTGCTGTGGGCTCCGTGGAGACAGTCACCTCTGCGGGGCTGCCCCTCTCCTCACGAGGGTCCCTGTCGCTCCTTGCTCAGCCCTGGGAATCCAGCATTCAATGCCAGCTTCTTGCCCCTCTGGGAAGCCCTACAGGACAGGACCCAAGATGACCCCCTGCCAGCCAACCCCGCCCCCCCCCATACACAGAGCCCCCATTTGATCTAGAAACCCCTCCAGGTCCCCTCGCCAGAAGTGCCACCTCTGTTTCACTGTCGCAGGTCAGAGCCCCTGGGCTGGGAGCTGCAGCCCCTCCTACACAGCAACTCAGCAAGTGCCGCCTCAACCCCTGCTCCCTTCATCTTCTCTGAGTCCATAGTGGCTGAAGACACGAGGCCAGGGATGGGTCCTGGTCCACTTCCTCTGTAAGTCCTTTGTATGTGTCACTTCTTGCCTATCTCTGTGTCTTTTGGTTAACATTTTGATATAGTTAAACATATGGGAACATCGCTTCTACCCTGTTCTCCCCTTGGTTTTTATTACCCATTGTATCTTGAATATTCTTTCTCACCTTTCCTTATAGACACCTCACTTTTTAAATTTTTAAGTTGTGGTAAAATGTACATAATATCAACTTTACCTTTTTAACCATTTTTAAGTGTACGGTTCAGTGGTATTAAGTACATCCACGTGGTTGTACAAACATCACCACCATCCATCTCCGAATGCTTTCCATCTTCCAGAACTGAAACCTGTCCCCATTAGTCAGCAGCTCTCCATCCACCCTCCTCTCAGCCCCTGGCAACCACCCTTCCGCTTTCTGTCTCTATGAATTTGACTCCTCTAGGTACCTCTTTTAAGTGAATCATAGAGTATTTGTCCTTTTGCAACTGGCTTACTTCACTTAACATAATGTCCTCAAAGTTTATCCATGTCATAGCATGTGTCAGAATTTCCTTCCTTTTTAGGGCTGAATAATATTCTGTTCTATGTATATACAATATTTTGTGTATCCATTCATACATTCTCGGACACTTGGTTTGTTCCCATCTTTTGGCTACTGTGAATAATGCTGCTGTGAATGTGGGTGTACAAATATCTGTTCAAGACCCCGCTTTCAATTCTTTGGGGTATTTACCCAGAAGTGGGATTGCTGGATCAAAGGGTGTATGCATTTCAGGGGAACTTCTTATGGTTTAACATCTATACAAAGCTGAGCACAAATCCTAAGTGTTTAGCTTGGTGAATTTTCGTAGAGTGATCACACTCTTGAAACCAGTGCCAGACCAACCGAAGAGTAGCCCACAGAAAGTAGCCATCATCCTGACTTCCAACATCACAGTTTGGTTTTGCCTCTTTTGAACTTTGTATAAATGGAATCATACCATATGTACTATTTTTTGTGTGTGGCTTCTTTCTGAGCTTCATCTATGCTGCTGCATGTAGCTGTTCATTCCTTCTCACTTTAGTGCTCCTTGTGAATATACCACAATTTATTTATCCATTCTACCACTGATGGGCATTTCGGTAGTTCCTAGTTTGGGGATATTTCAAATAGTGCTGCTATGGAAATTACTAGTACAATGCTGTCCACTAAAATATACTGTGATATATTTTATCACACAAAAGAATTGAAAGCAGGAACTTTCAAGCAAGAGATTTTTGTACACAAATGTTTATAGCAGCATTATAACAGCCAAAAGGTGGAAACAACCGCAGTGTCCATCACCTGATGTTTGTTTATCCAAACAAAACATGGCACATAAATACAATGGTATATCATTCAGCCTTAAAAAGGAATGAAATTCTGACACGGGCTACAACATGGATAAAACTTGAAGCCATTATGTTGAGTGAAGTTAGCCAGTCACGAAAGAACAAGTATTGTATGATCCTGCTTATATGAGATACCTAGAGTAGTCAAATTCATAGAGATAGAATGTATTGATAGAATAGTGGCTACCAGGTCTTGGAGGAGGCAGGAATGGGGAGTTATTGTTTAATGGGTGCAGAGTTTCCATTTGGGATGATGAAAAATTTCTCGAGATGGATGGTGGTGATGGTTGCACAACAATGTGAATGAACTTAATGCCACTGAACTGTACAGTTAAAAATGGTTAAAAGAATAAATTTGAGACAGTCACAGAAAGATAGACAAGATGAAAAGGCAGAGGGCTATGTACCAGATGAAGGAACAAGATAAAACCCCAGAAACACAACTAAATGAAGGGGAGATAGGAAACCTTCCAGAAAAAGAATTCAGAATAATGATAGTGAAGATGATCCAGGACCTAGGAAAAAGAATGGAGGCAAAGATCGAGAAGATGCAAGAAATGTTTAACAAAGACCTAGAAGAATTAAAGAAAAAACAAACAGAGATGAACAATACAATAACTGAAATGAAAACTACACTAGAAGGAATCAATAGCAGAATAACTGAGGCAGAAGAACAGATAAGTGACCAGGAAGACAGAATGGTGGAATTCACTGCCGCGGAACAGAATAAAGAAAAAAGAATGAAAAGAAATGAAGACAGACTAAGAGACCTCTGGGACAACATTAAACACAGCAACATTCACATTATAGGGGTCCCAGAAGGAGAAGAGAGAGAGAAAGGACCCAAGAAAATATTTCAAGAGATTATAGTGGAAAACTTCCCTAACATGGGAAAGGAAATAGCCACCCAAGTCCAGGAAGCGCAGATAGTCCCAAATAGGATAAACCCAAGGAGAAACATACCAAGACACATAGTAATCAAATTGACAAAAATTAAAGACAAAGAAAAATTACTGAAAGCAACAAGGGAAAAATGACAAATAACGTACAAGGGAACTCCCATAAGCTTAACGCTGATTTCTCAGCAGAAACTCTACAAGCCAGAAGGGAGTGGCATGACATATTTAAAGTGATGAAAGGGAAGAACCTACAACAAAGATTACTCTATCCGGCAAGGATCTCATTCAGATTCAACAGAGAAATCAAAAGCTTTACAGACAAGCAAAGGCTAAGAGAATTCAGCACCACCAAACCAGCTCTACAACAAGTGCTAAAGGAACTTCTCTAAGTGGGAAACACGAGAGAAGAAAAGGACCTACAAAAACAAACCCATAACAATTAAGAAAATAGTAATAGAACACACATATCAATAATTACCTTAAACATGAATGGATTAAATGCTCCAACCAAAAGACACAGGCTCACTGAATGGATACAAAAACAAGACCTATGCTGTCTACAAGAGACCCAATTCAGACCTAGGGACACATACAGACTGAAAGTGAGGGGATGGAAAAAGATATTCCATGCAGATGGAAATCAAAAGAAAGCTGGAGTAGCAATACTCATATGAGATAAAATAGACTTTAAAATAAAGAATATTTCAAGAGACAAAGAAGAACACTACATAATGATCAAGGGATCAATCCAAGAAGAAGATATAATAATTATAAATATATATGCACCCAACATAGGAGCACCTCAATACATAAGGCAACTGCTAACAGCTATAAGAGAGGAAATCGACAGTAACACAATAATAGTGGGGGACTTTAACACCTCACTTACACCAATGGACAGATCATCCAAACAGAAAATTAATAAGGAAACACAAGCTTTAAAAGACACAGATTTAATTGATATTTATAGGACATTCCATCCAAAAACAGCAGATTACACTTTCTTCTTAAGTGTGCACAGAACATTCTCCTGGATAGATCACATCTTGGGTCACAAATCAAGCCTCAGTAAATTTAAGAAAAATGAAATCATATCAAGCATCGTTTCTGACCATGGCAAGTTATGAGATTAGAAATCAATTACATGAAAAAAAAACCATAATAAACACAAGCACATGGAGGCTAAACAAAACGTTACTAAATAACCAAGAGATCACTGAAGAAATCAAAGAGAAAATCAAAAAATACCTAGAGACAAATGACAATGAAAACACAATGATCCAAAACCTATGGGATGCAGCAAAAGCAGTTTTAAGAGGGAAGTTTACATCCAGTCAGAGGAGCAAAAAGCAAAAAAGAAAGAAAATAGCTTAAGGGACTTATAAGACACCATTAAGTGGACCAATATTCACATTATAGGTTTCATAGGAGGAGAAGAGAGAGAGAGTAAGAGGCAGAAAGGTTATTTGAAGACACAATGGCTGAAAATGTCCTTAACCTGGGGAAACAGACATCTACATCCAGGAAGCCTAAAGAGTTCCAAATGAGAGGAATACAGAGACCCACATTGAGAAACATTACAATTAAATTGTCAAAAGTTAAAGACAAAAAAGAGACTCTTAAAAGCAGCAAGAAAAAAAAAAAAACTTGTTATGTACAAGGACATCCTCAGAGGACTACTGACAGAATTTTCAGCAGAAATTTTACAGGTCAGAAGGAAATGGCATAATATATTCAAAGTGTTAAAAGAAAAAAACTTCCAACCAAGAATACTCTACCTGAACAATTCTCAACACAATACGAGCAAACAGAATCCAACAGCACATTAAAAGGATCATACACCACGATCAAGTGGGATTTATCCCACGGATGCAAGGATTCTTCAATATAGGCAAATCAATCAATGTGATACACCATATTAACAAATTGAAGGAGAAAAACCATATGATCATCTCAATAGATGCAGAAAAAGCTTTTGACAAAATTCAACACGAAATTATGAAAAAAACTCTGCAGAAAGTGGGCATAGAGGGAACCTACCTCAACATAATAAAGGCCATATACGACAAACCCACAGCAAACATCATTCTCAATGGTGAAAAACTGAAAGCATTTCCTCTAAGATCAGGAACAAGACAAGGATGTCCACTCTCACCACTATTATTCAACATAGTTTTGGAAGTCCTAGCCACGGCAATCAGAGAAGAAAAAGAAATAAAAGGAATACAAATTGGAAAAGAAGAAGTAAAACTGTCACTGTTTGCAGATGACATGATACTATACATAGAGAATCCTAAAGATGCCACCAGAAAACTACTAGAGCTAATCAATGAATTTGGTAAAGTTGCAGGATACAAAATTAATGCACAGAAATCTCTTGCATTCCTATACACTAATGATGAAAAATCTGAAAGAGAAATTAAGGAAACACTCCCATTTACCATTGCAACAAAAAGAATAAAATACCTAGGAATAAACCTACCTAGGGAGACAAAAGACCTGTATGCAGAAAACTATAAGACACTGATGAAAGAAATTAAAGATGATACCAACAGATGGAGAGATATACCATGTTCTTGGATTGGAAGAATCAATATTGTGAAAATGACTCTACTACCCAAAGCAATCTACAGATTCAATGCAATCCCTATCAAACTACCAATGGCATTTTTCACAGAACTAGAACAAAAAATTTCACAATTTGTATGGAAACACAAAAGACCCCGAATAGCCAAAGCAATCTTGAGAACAAAAAATGGAGCTGGAGGAATCAGGCTGCCTGACTTCAGACTATACTACAAAGCTACAGTAATCAAGACAGTATGGTACTGGCACAAAAACAGAAAGATAGATCAATGGAATAGGATAGAAAGCCCAGAGATAAACCCACGCACATATGGTCACCTTATCTTTGATAAAGGTGGCAGGAATATACAGTGGAGAAAGGACAGTCTCTTCAATAAGTGGTGCTGGGAAAACTGGACAGCTACATGTAAAAGAATGAAATTAGAACACTTCCTAACACCATACACAAAAATAAACTCCAAATGGATTAGAGACCTAAATGTAAGACCAGACACTATAAAACTCTTAGAGGAAAACATAGGAAGAACACTCTTTGACATAAATCACAGCAAGATCTTTTTTTTTGCGGTATGCGGGCCTCTCACTGCTGTGGCCCCTCCCGTTGCGGAGCACAGGCTCCGGACGTGCAGGCTCAGCGGCCATGGCTCACAGGCCCAGCTGCTCCGCGGCATGTGGGGTCTTCCCGGACCGGGGCACGAACCCATGTCCCCTGCATTGGCAGGTGGACTCTCAACCACTGCGGCACCAGGGAAGCCCAGCAAGATCTTTTTTGATCCACCTCCTAGAGTAATGGAAATAAAAACAAAAATAAACAAATGGGACCTAATGAAACTTAAAAGATTTTTCAAAGCAAAGGAAACTACCAACAAGACGAAAAGACAACCCTCAGAATGGGAGAAAATATTTGCAAATGAATCAATGGGCAAAGAATTAATCTCCAAAATGTATAAACAGCTCATGCAGCTCAATATTAAAAAAACAAACAACCCAATCAGAAAATGGGCAGGGGCTTCCCTGGTGGCGCAGTGGTTGAGAGTCCTCCTGCCAATGCAGGGGACACGGGTTCGTGTCCCGGTCCGGGAAGATCCCACATGCCGCGGAGTGACTGGGCCTGTGAGCCATGGCTGCTGAGCCTGCGCGTCTGGAGCCTGTGCTCCGCAATGGGAGAGGCCACAACAGTGAGAGTGGCCTGCGTACCGCCAAAAAAAAAAAAAAAGGCAGAAGACCTAAATAGACATTTCTCCAAGGAAGACATACAGATGGCCAAGAAGCACATGAAAAGCTGTTCAACATCACTAATTATTAGAGAAATGCAAATCAAAACTACAATGAGGTTATCACCTCATACCAGTTAGAATGGGCATCATCAGAAAATCTACAAACAAAGGCTGGAGAGGGTGTGGAGAAAAGGGAACCCTCTTGCACTGTTGGTGGGAATGTAAATTGATACAGCCACTCTGGAGAACAGTATGGAGGTTCCTTAAAAAACTAAAAATGGAATTATCGTATGACCCAGCAATCTCACTACTGGGCATATACCCAGAGAAAACCATAATTCAAAAAGACACATGCACTCCAGTGTTCACTGCAGCACTATTTCCAATAGCCAGGTCATGGAAGCAACCTAAATGCCCATCAACAGATGAATGGATAAAGAAGATGTGGCACATATATGCAATGGAATATTACTCAGCCATAAAAAGGAATGAAATTGGGTCATTTGTAGAGACATGGATAGATCTAGAGACTGTCATTCAGAGTGAAGGGAGAAAGAGAAAAACAAATATCATATATTAACGCATATATGTGGAACCTAGAAAAATGGTACAGATGAACAGGTTTGCAGGGCAGAAATAGAGACACAGATGTAGAGAACAAACATATGGACACCAAGGGGGGCAAGCCACGGGGGGTTGGGGGTGGTGGTGTGATGAATTGGGCGATTGGGATGGACATGTATACACTGATGTGTATAAAATGGATGACTAATAAGAACCTGCTGTATAAAAAAATAAATTCAAACAAAAAAGAATAAATTTGATATTGTGTACATTTTACAACAATAAAAATATGAGCCACAATTGCAAATCAGGTATGGAATTTAAAATTTTCTAGCAGACATATTTTAAAAAGTAAAAAGAAACAGGTGGGATTTTAAAAAAATTATTTAACCCACCTATCAAAAATATCATTTTAACACATCATCAATATAAAAAAGTTATTAGGGAGTTATTTTACTTTTTTTTTCATATTAACAAAATCCGGTGTCTATTTTACACTTACAGCACATCTCAGTTCGGACTAGCCGCATTCCAGGTGCTCAGTAGCCTCATGTGGCTAGTGGCTATCGTATTCGATCATGCAGGCCTGGTACAAGTCTTTCAATGAATGCATTTTGTGTTTCTGTTGGATGCATCTGTGTTTTTAATTTTGATAGATGTTACCAGATTCCCTTCCATAGGTGTTAAACCAGGTTTTAATCCCACCAGCAATGTATGAGTGTGTTTCTCCACACCCTCAATCTATAACTGCCAATCTGATAGATAAAAAGTGCCTGCTCTTTGTGGGTTTAACACAGGTTTCTCTTATTAAGGGTTAAGATCAGCATCTTGTTATATGTTAAAACCATTATGTTTCCTTTTCTGTGACCCATTGGTTCACCTGCTTTGAAGCCTGTGTTTTCTATTTCTCTGCACATTTCTCCATGCTCCCCAGACCCCACCAGAACCTGGGACTAAGTGAGCGTTCAGGGTCAAGTATTTCTGAATCATAAACAGCGGTAGCAGGGTTGTTCCCAGCAGGCAGGATTCTGTTGGCCAGAGTCTGGGAAGCAGGGTTTAATCTTTGAGGGCACACCGCCCTCTGTTGGCAAAGCTGAGTTTCTCGGCCTCAGCTTGTTACCAGAAGAGGAGGCTGGGCAGATCTGGGGGGAACCAGGGGCTGTGTCTGGAGCCTGGGTTTGATTGCACTTCTGCTGTGTGGCTTTGGGTAAGTAACTTTACCTCTCTGGGCTCTCCAACTCTTTATCTGCAAAATGGAAATAATAACCATTCCTCTCACTCACAGGCTTGCTGGAGGAATAATCAGGTGATGGGACATGAAGGAGCTTAAAAGAGGGTGTGGCACAAAACAAGGCTAAGTATATAATAGCTGGGTTTTGGAGGGTTTTGTTTGTTTGAATTTATTTTATTTATTTGGCTGCACCAGGTCTTAGTTGCGGCACACAGGATCTTTTTAGTTGTGGCATGTGGACTCTTAGTTGCGGCATACGGGATCTAGTTTCCTGACCAGGGATCGAACCTGGGCCCCCTGTATTGGGAGTGTGGAGTCTTAACCGCTGGACCACCAGGGAAGTCCCTGGGTATTTTTGGTTTGTTTTGTTTGGTTGGTAGCTAGAATTCTTGACATTTAGAAAGTCCAGAGATGGGAAGAGAAAGGATGGCCTGGAGCTTAGCAAAGGTTAGGCAGCAGGTAGAGCTGGATATTCATGGGTCCACCACTGCCTCGCCAGCTTCCAGACCTCAGTCTCCTCTTGTGTGGAATGGCCACCTCACTTCACAGCAAGGACGGGACATACAGCAATACCTGGGACCCTCATACACATGTGACCCCATTCCTGACCTGGGCAGGGCCCCAGCTTCCCTCCACACTGGGCCGGGCACACAGAGTGTTGATCAAATCTAGGCTTAACACCCACCAGGGCATTTGGAATCTCCCGGCCTGGATTCTCCCTCCCAGGGACCTGTAGGGGCCTTCTGGAGACATTTTCCCCCAAAAAAGCACCCCAGTGGAGGGTACCCCTATGAGCACATCACCTGATGTGGTGCTCGGTGAGGACCACCACCTTTGGTGGTGCGGGGTGAGGACCACTTTATATGAGCTAATCTGTTGTCCTGCCACAGGGCCCTGTCTTCGTATCTGCCATTCAACTCTTGCCTAATTGACAGTTACACTCAAGTCCTTCCTCTGCTCTGAAACCTCCCATGGCTCTCCATCGCCTGATTCCTCGCCCTGACATTCAAGGCCATGCATGGCTTGGGTCGATCTGTCTGTGGAGGGCATGCCTAGGTTTCATGAGAAGCACTCACTAACATCCTGCCCTTCCTTTAAGACTGAAGTAAATGCCACTTCATTCATTTATTCCTCTATCATGCATTCATTCATTCAACACAATTTATTAAACACATAATTTATTTATTGATACATCTTTGTCACTGACTAGGTGAAGACATGATTCTAGAGTAGAAAGAGACTGTGGTCTTAACCAATTGTAACTAAAATGTCTTAATTTTGCAAATTTTCTCAAACATGTGACCATGTAAATGCGTTGCAGAGCCTCTCCAAAGGTCTTGGAGGGGGATGTAAATCCATCTCTGTGTCCAGCCACGTGGGACCGTCTCCTGGTGCTGGAAGCCTTCCTTGACGATGCTCTCTTCCTCCTCTGAGCTCCAAGGTCTTGACTCCTGGCTCCGTCGCCAATTAGCTATGTGCCCTTGGAAAGTCATTTTCCCAAGTCTCAGATTATTTATATCAAGTGGTAATAACGACTCCTACCTGGAGAGAGTTGTTGCAGGAACTGCGTTAGATTAGGTGTAAAAGTGCCTGCACGCGGTAAGTCTGCGTTGTGTGGCAACTATCATTAGCAGCCGCAGGAGCCGCTGACTTCGGCAAGGCTGGCTCCCAGCAACTTGAGGGATCCAGAGGTTTGCTCTCTTTGCCCACTAGAGGGCACCAGAAATCAGAAACGACATCCGGTCACTGCACCCTGGCTAAGCAGGTGTCCCGGAGCTCCCTAAGGGGTAAGAGTGAGGGGTTTCCGGGTTCAAAAGAGACCCCCAAGGCCAGCCAAGAGCCTGACAGTTTCCTGTGTTCCTAGGTCTGGCTGCCAGTGGTGGAGGCAGGCTGCATCTGGCCCACAAGGGTCCTCATGCCCAAAGCCCTCATGTCCATCCCTTGCTACATCCCACAGTCCAAGACAGTGTGGGTAAAAGAGCTCTAGTTTCTGGAGCTGGCCCTTCACGTTTCTGTCTCTTGACCTTGGGCAAGTGACTTGACCTCTCTGAGCTTCAGTGTCCTTTTCTATAAAATGGAAATGTTACTGGTCCCAAAGAAGGGAAGAGCCTCTCTGTGGAAAAGGTATGACCATGATTGTTTGTGTCGCTTTCCCCCAGTAAATATGCTACAGTGTAATTTGCTGTTTCCTGCTGGTGACAAATGTAGTGTGTTGATTAATCCAAGTGTTGTATTGAGGGCCTTACCATGAACCTGTACTGGTTAATGAGATTGACAAAAAGTGAAGCTAGGGGTTTTTGTTAGGGGTAGTGGGATTCTGGGTGATAGATTTCTACCACCTCAGCCCCCCCTCTATCCTCCAAACTCTCTACAATGTTGATGCATTGCTTTTACTCCTGCTGATGACAAATGTAGTGTGTTGATTAATCCAAGTGTTGTATTGAGGGCCTTACCATGAACCTGTACTGGTTAATGAGATTGACAAAAAGTGAAGCTAGGGGTTTTTGTTAGGGGTAGTGGGATTCTGGGTGATAGATTTCTACCACCTCAGCCCCCCCTCTATCCTCCAAACTCTCTACAATGTTGATGCATTGCTTTTACCATGATGGAAAAGGAAGAAAGGGAGGGACACTGACTGGGCACCTACTATGTACCAGATGTTTCCATGTCATCCTTCCTCTAAGACAGCAGGCTCCATGCAGACAGGGACCACCTGGCTTGCTCACCGCCGTATTCTCCGTGCCTAGCACGATGCCTGGTACATAGTAAGGTCTCAATAGATAACGTGTTTAATGATCAAGAATGACTTGTGCAGAGTTTACAAAGGAGGAGCTGAGGTTCAGAGAGGTTGTGTGACTTGTCTGAGGTTACACAGCTAATGGGATGCAGGGCCAGGATCCTGAGGAAGTTCTTTCTGCTCAGTGCCTGTTCTTCATCCCTCCATCCTCACACCCCTTTGTCCAAAACAGCTTATCTTACAAATACATACTTATGTAGTAGCGGTTAAGCAACAATCCTAAGAAGTAGGTGTTAGAATTTCCCCCATTTTACAGATAGGAAAACTGAGGCACTGGTCCGTTAACCAACTTGCCCAGATCACACAGCCAGTAAATGGTAGAACCAGGATTCTAAGCCAGGCATCCTGTCACTGAAACACTTGCAGGTGACCACTCTGCCATGCTACCTCTTGGAGGGGTTGCTGGGTGTTAATCTTATCTTTTCGATGCCCTGGGGAACCCTGGAGGACCCGGATCATGCCATCTTTTGTACAGCCCCTGGAGCCCCTGGCACAGTGTTGGGCATGCTGCAGGCCCTCAGTTCAGGCCCTCTGGCTGGGGGGTTTGTCCATCAGGGGAGGCCCCTTAGCTGCTGTTGCCCCATTTAGAAGTTAGTTGGTGGCCCTGGGTTTCTAGTGCAAGGTCATCTCTACCCTTTGAGCCTAGAGCCACCTGTGCATGCCCCACCACCTCCTGTACACACCTGCCAGCAGCACATGGCACTTTGAGGATGGGGGGAGGAGGCAAGAGTTGGACTTTGGCCCCTTTATCTGCACTCCTTTCCCCACTCTTAGACAGTTGTATGTCCAGAAGTGTATGGCCTGTGTGCACATGAGTATATATATATATATACACACACACACACGCACGTGAGCCCACGTGTACAGTGCGTTCCCATGCACATGCCTGTGGATATAAGCAGTCCTGTGTGTGAGTGCATATGTGTATCTGGCTGTGGTATGTGTGCTCCTATCCGAGGGTGCAGATGTAGACTTAAGTGTGAGCCCGAGTTTATGTGCAGCTTTGCACATGTATGTGATGTGGAAAGACAGAGCACCAAAGTGGAAGGGCAGCTCCTTGCCTAGTCTCAGGTTCCTCATCTGTAAATTGGGAACAGTAATGGTCCCACACTGGTGGAACAGTGCCAGACACACAGAAGGTACCATAATATTGGCCATCATTATTGTTATTATTAATAACCTCCCAGGGGTTGTATGGAGATTCCACGAAATAATAGCTTTGAGGGTCTGGCTCAAAAAATGTTTCTCCCATCATCCTTAGATCAGTTGTCTTTTTCTTCTTTCCCTTGGTTTTATCATCACAAAGCTAATATAACAATGGTCTAGTTTGGGAAATAGAGGTGGGGAAGGGTGGGGCACCTGTCACCTAGAACCCCATCACCCCCAACACAAGTAGTATTTTCTTTATTTTTAATTAAGAGTTTTTTTTTTTAATTTATTTTTGGCTGCGTTGGGTCTTTGTTGCTGTGCACGGGCTTTCTCTAGTTGCGGTGAGCGGGGGCTACTCTTTATTGCGGTGCATGGGCTTCTCATTGCAGTGGCTTCCTTTGTTTCAGAGCACAGGCTCTAGGCGCCTGGGCTTCAGGGGTTGTGGCTCTAGGGCTCTGGAGTGCAGGCTCAGTAGTTGTGGCTTGCGGGCTCAACCGCTCCACAGCACGTGGGATCTTCCCAGACCAGGGCTCAAACCCGTGTCCCCTGCATTGGCAGGTGGACTCCTAACCACTGTGCCACCAGGGAAGCCCAATAGTTTTCTTAAATTAATAGTTGCTGTACAATATTTTATGTTACAAGTGTACAATATAGTGATTCAGAATTTTTGAAGGTTATACTCCATTTATAGTTACTGTAAAATATTGGCTATATTCCCCATATTGTACAATATATCCGTGTAGCTAATTTTATACCTCATAGTTTGTACCTCTTAATCCCCTCCCCCTATTTAGTATTTTTACTTCCGCTATTTCTTTCCAGAGTTTGTTCATAAGTAAGCTAGCGCAAGGCTTGGCACTAGGATGGTGCTTTAAGCACATTTGGATGGATTAACAAACATTTTTTTTCAGCTTAGATGACTAAAGTGAGTATTTTCTATCCTGCTTTTGTTCCCTTATCATGGGCATTTTCTGCGTGACAGCCAGTAATTTATAATTATTAGAGATAAGAGAAGAAAATTAGAAACTTCCCAAACTGGGAAATAGTCAATTGAGTTATGAAAGAGTCAACATTAAGAAATGTTGTGGGTTAATAACAGACATATAAGATTCTTTTCTTTCTTTGGGACAAGTTAGTGTTTCCATATTAGGAAAGGAGTGTGTCCCAGGATTTATCTATCCCTGGACATGAAGGGGATGCCATTGAAAAAAATGAGACTATAGCCAGCCAGAAAATGCAGATCAGAACTACAGTGAGATACTGCTACACATCCACTAGGGCGGCTAGAATCAACAAGACAGACAATAACAAGTGTTAGGGTGTGGAGAAATGAGAACACTTGTACACTGCTGGTGGGAAAGTAAAATGGTGCAGCTGCTTTGTAAAACAGTCTGGCAGTTCCTCAAAATATTAAAAATCGAGTTACCATATGACCCAGCAATTCCACTTGTAGGTCTGTACCCATGAGAAATGAAAACATATGTCCACTCACAAATGTTCATAGCAGCATTATTCACAAGAGCCAAAAGGTGGAAACAACCTAAATGCCCATCAGCTGATGCACGGACATATTAAATATGGTCTGTTCACACAGTGGACTCTCATCTGGCAAAATAAAAAGGAACCAAGTACTGATGTATGCTACACTGTGGAGGGACCTTGAAAACATTACGCTCAGTGAAATAGGCCAGACGCAAAAGACCTCGTGTGATTTCCATTTTGTATGATTCCATTTATATGAACTGTCCAGAATAGGCAAACCCACAGAGACAGAAAATAAATTGGTGGTTGCCTTGGGCCAGGAGGGGCAGGAAATTAGCAGGGGGAGGGGGTGCTAGGGAATGACTACTAATGGGTACAGGGTTTTTTTGTTTTTTTGTTTTTTGTGGTACGCGGGCCTCTCACTGTTGTGGCCTCTCCCATTGCGGAGCACAGGCTCCGGACGCGCATGCTCAGCGGCCATGGCTCACGGGCCCAGCCGCTCCGCGGCATGTGGGATCTTCCCGGACCGGGGCACGAACCCGTGTCCCCTGCATCGGCAGGCGGACTCTCAATCACTGCGCCACCAGGGAAGCCCTGTACAGGGGTTTTGAGGGGAATGATGAGAAAGTTCCAAAATTGTTTGTGATGAATATAGTAAAAGCCATTGAATTCTATAATTTAAATTTATAAATTATATAAATTTATAATTTAAATGGGTAAATTGTATAGCATGTGAATTTTCTCTCAATAAAGCTGTTATGGTGTATTTTTTAAAAGGATGGAAACCCAAGATGACAATGAAAATATACACCATCATTTATTAAGAGCATGGACTGTGGACCAAGTACTTGGTAAAATCTCATTTAACTTTCACAGCACCTTTGGTAGGTTATTTTCCCCATTGTACAGATGAGGATGAGGTTCAGAGGTTTTGAGTAAGTGGCCCAGAGTCACTCAGCTCTTTTGTGGTAGAGCTGTGATTTGAACCCAGGCTCATCTGGAAGGTCCATGCTCAGTCTGAAGTGCTTTTGTTGTAGTTCCCGTTCAAGATGCCAACACAGGAGGCTGCTGAACTCACCTCCTCCCACGGACTCACGGAATCTCCAGATACATATGGAAGAGTTTCCTCTGGAAAAAAAAAAACTCCAAAACTAGCTGAGTGACCCCTATGCATCAAGAGAATGAGAAAAAACTCACATGGAAGCAGGTAGGCGAGGCTGAGACACAATCTCGCCGTAAACCCCATCCCTGGCACGGTGTCCCACAAGTGGAAAGGAGCTCAAAACCCTGATCTTCTCCCTGAGGAGTGAAGGGTTTGAACCCCACATATAGCACCCCAACTTGTCAGACCTGCACTTTAAGTACTTTTGTTTTCTTCTTGGAAGGGGCCGGGAGCTGGTGCACCCAGCCGGCTGGACAAACATGCAGCTTACAGGACATGTAGGGCCCAGGATCTGGGTCTCCTCCCTAGTCTTTATCTAGCCTGGGCAGCCAGAGATTATGGTCAGGGCTTTTTATCACTCCCTGAAGCCTTCTCCCAGCATCTCCCTGTTTATGGCCCCTTAAGCAGACACCCAACAAAGGGCTGCCCAAGAGGCCCCAGAACTGGCTTGGCAAACAAATGTGACTCAGGCCTCTCCAAGGCAGCATTCAAGCTTGGGCCCTGGGCAGTTCCCACAACTTCCATCTTTACTATGTGGAGATAATAATACATGTGCACTAAGATGTATGGACAAAGATGTTCATCACAGCGTTGTTTATAATAGGGGAAAACTAGAAAGAATCTAAATGGTCAACACTGGGGGACTGGTTACTATGCAACAGAACGTACAAGGGATTAATACCATGCAGCCCTTAAAAGTCCTGCAGTAGAAGAATGCTTCCTGACATAGGACGAGGTTCATATGACAACGTCAATTGAGAGAAGCAGACACCTGCTAGCCATCCCCACTCCTCACCACCACCCAGGCCAACTCCTGCTTGCATCCTACCATCTAGTCACATTAAACCTCTTATGGTCCCCCGAAAGCCCCAGGCTTTCCCTCTTTTCAGGCATTTGCACTTACTGTCCCCTCTGCCTGGAATGTCACTTCCCATCTCTTCCTGTAACTCTTTCAAACTGGCTAACTCTGGTTCAGCCGACAGGTCTCAGTGGAAAGGTCTCTTCCCCTGGGAAGTACTCTCAGGCATTTGGGCTGGCGCAGGGCCCCTCTGTTCTCTCACCACCTCTGTGGGTCCCCCAGCACGGCATGTGTCACACTCTCTGTGACTGGACATTTAACTTCCTGCTTCTCACATTTGGTGCCAGAAGATGAGGAGAGACCTCCAGCTCTGCGTGACCATCTCACAAGTACCATGCCGGTCCAATTTATTGAGGATATCATGCTAATAGGGCTTGGTGATCAGTAAGTATTACACATCTTAGCTGGCTCACTAAGACACACACACACACACACACACACACACACACATGCACATCTATATAATATATGGAGAGAGAGAGAGGGAAGGAGGGATGGAGGGAGAGAGAGAGAGAGATCTATGTTGCAGTCTTGGAGCAGAATTCCTTCTTCTCTGGGAAAACTCAGTTCTTGCACTTAAGGCCTTCAGTTCACTGGAGGAGGCCCATCTACGTTACGGAGGGTAACATCCTTTTCTTAAAGCCAACTGGTTGTAAATGTTAATCATCTTTAAAACACCTTCATAGAAACATCTATACTTGAACAAACGACTGGGCACCAGAACCCAGCCAAGTGGACACATAACATTAATCATCACAGACCCTACTCCTGGTACCAATTAATTGATCAACCGAGACTCTTACTTGGAAACAAAAGAAACCACTATGGTTCAAACAAGAGAGATTTATTCTAAGATATTTGAGAGACTCTCCATAAAGGCCAGAGTATAAGACCTTTATTCTTTCCTAATATAAGCACTGAAAGTTAAAAATTCCCCTAGACACTGCTTTAGATGCATTCCACAAATGATGATATACTGTATTTTCATTTTTCACTTAGTTTGAAATATTTTCTAATTTTCTCCATGATTTCTACTTGGATGCCTGAGTTATTTATAAATGTATAAATACATTTCAAAATATCTGTGTTTATTTAGATATAGTGTTATTAATATATAATTCCATTCCACTGTGATCAGAGAAGACACTGGAAGATTTCAGTATTTTGAAATATACAGAGACTAGCTGACGGCAGAGCATAAGTCTGCCCTGGTGAAGGTGCCACATGCACTTGAAGAGAAGTTGGGTATAATGAACTATAAATGTCAAATAGCTCAAGGTGGTTGCTGGTATTATTTAGATCATCGGGTTTTTACTGATTTGGTGTGTTACTAGTTGACTTATCATTGACTGAGAAACAGCTATTAAAATCTCCAACTGTTGACATTTGTACACACATGTTCTCAGCGACATTATTCACAATAGCCAAAAGGTGGAAGCAACCCAAATGTCCACTGATACATGAATGAATAAACAAAATGTGTATATACATACAACGGAATATTATTTAGCCTTAAAAAGAAAGGAGGACTTCCGTGGTGGCACAGTGGTTAAGAATCTGCCTGCCAATTCAGGGGACACGGGTTTGATCCCTGGTCCGGGAAGATCCCACATGTCGTGGAGCAACTAAGCCTGTGTGCCAAAACTACTGAAGCCTTCCCACACTAGAGCCCGTGCTCTGCAACGAGAAGCCACCACAATGCGAAGCTGCGCACCGCAACAAAGGGTAGCCCCCGCTCACTGCAACTAGAGAAAGCCTGCACGCAGCAACGAAGACCCAACGCAGACAAAAATAAATAAATAAATAAATAAATTTTTTAAAAAGAAAGGAAATTCTGACACATGCTACAACATGGCTGAGTCCTGATGACATCATGCTAAGTGAAACAAGCTAGTCACAAAAAGACGAGAACTATATGATTCTACTTATATGAGGTCCCTAGAGTAGTCAGATTCATAGAGATAGAAAGCAGAAGGGTGGGATTAGCAGATGCAAACTATTACATATAAGATGGATAAATGACAAGGTCCTACTGTGTATCACAGGGGACTATATACAGTATCCTTTGATAAACCATAATGGAAAAGAATACGAAAAATAATGTATATATAAGTATAACTGAATCATTTTGCTGTACAGCAGAAATTAACACAACATTGTAAATCAACTATACTTAAATAAAATAAAATATATGCAAGCATATATATGTATGTATATATGTAAAAAAGAAAAAGAGAGAAAGTAGAAGGGTGGTGGCCAGGGTCTGAGGGGAGGGGGAATGGAGAGTTGTTTGATGGGTAGTGTTTTTGTTCTACAAGATGAAAAAGCTTTGGCGATCAGTTGGACAAAATGTAAATATATATAACACGGCAAAATTATACACTTAAAGTGATTAATATGGTAAATTTTATGTTATGTGTATTTTACCATTGCAATTAAAAATTTTTTTTTAAATCTTCAACTGTTATTGTACATTCTAATTCTCCCTTCAATTCTGTCAAGTTTTGAATTGTGCATTTTAAAGTTTAGATACTAGACACATATACAAATATAACTGGCATAGCTTCCTGATGAAACGACCTACATTGATTATAGACCCAAAACAATATTATTTTTATATACACAGATTGGAATTCCCTACTTCCAGCCACTTCATGTGGTGATTAAAAGCATGAGCTCTAAAGTCAGAGAGTCCGATTACGCCACCTATCTGTTGTGTAACCTAGAAAGGTTATTTAATTTCTTTGAGCCTCAGTTTCCTCATCTGTAAAATGGGCTTCATAGCCGTATCTATTTCCCAGGATTGCCATAAAGATTAAGCATAAACAGCACCCAGCCCAGAGCCTAGTACGCAGTAAGCACTCAAGGTGTGTCAGCTATCATCATCATCATTGTCATCATCATCGTTGTCATCACATATGTATGTGTGGATAGAAATCATAATGGATGAGGAAGGCTTTGGAAGGCAAGTCATAAGAGGAATCTTTGAAGGAAGCCAGGTGATCCTGGGCAGAGACAAACATGAGCACTGGCCTCACATGTCTGCAGAGCTGTAATGAGGTGGGAAGAAGGAACCAATTATTTCTGGGGACCCTAGGGAAGACGATGACCCAAGAAGGAACCACAGACAGTGGTCAGCTTGAAGGAAGAAGCCACCACCAGAGTTTTGACCTATGATAGAATCAGATTTGGGGGAGGAAGTGAGCTCCCCAAGCCAGGAAGTGTGCAGAGCTAAGGCTCGGTGGGCAGATGTCAGGGAGAGGATTCCTGCACTGGTGGGAGGTGGAGGAAATGACTTTTGAGGTCCTGTCTTTGGCCTTGGTCTCTCTGGATAAGGCTCTGAAGGTTCCATCCCCTCTTTGGCCACAGCCAGTGACTAGAGGCCATTTCAGGATTACGGGCAATACCCTTCGCTCCTCCTCTGTCTGTCCTCTGTGTGATGCTATTCCTTGATCACAGCCAAGCTCCCACCCCACTACCTCTGGGCCTTTGAACATGCCATATCCACTCCAAAGAAGTGCATCCAGGTTTTGTGGACCTGAAACTTATAAAGCTGGGACACCTCCTTTAAGGAAAAGAGAACAAAAAATCAGATAAGAATGTGAGTATTTAGAACCAGAAACAAAACCACAACGAATTTTTTGTGTGTGTGTGAGGCCAGCATTGTTTTGCTTTTACTGTTTTCATTTTTTAAATCTTTTTCAACAGAAACAGACTCACAGACATAGAGACACACAATAGAGACACACATAAAGACCACAATAGATTTGTGGTTGCCAAGGGTGAGAGGGGGTGGGGGAGGGATGGAATGGGAGTTTGGGATTAGCAGATGCAATTTATTATACATAGAGTGGATAAACAAGGTCCAACTATATAGCAGAGGGAACTAACTATATTCAATATCCTATGATAAACCATAATGGAAAAGAATATGAAAAAGAATGTACATATACGTATAACTGAATCACTTTGCTGTACAGCAGAAATTAACACAACATTGTAAATCAACCATATGTCAATAAGATAAAATTTTAAAAATAATAAATAAATCGTCATCTTTTTCAAGTGATACTGGTTTTTCAATTGATTGAGGTGATATCAGGTATCTGTTTAAAATAAATTTGAGACATGCGCTCCATGAGGCAAGGAGTCTTGTCTTATTTGTTCACCTCTGTTATATCCCAAACCTCAACAGTGCCTAGACAAGTAGATAATTGATAAATATTTGTTTAATGAAATTAATTAAATAAAAATAATAAGCAGATGATAGTGTAAGTGTACCTAAATATGGCAAAATTTGCGATGAAAAACCACAATGAATTTTTAAAAGCTGATGAACACTAGACAATATCTAGAAAAATAACATAATAGTTACATTTATCACCTGATACACCTCTATAACATTTTTATTCCGACCTTTTGGCTGTATACTTTTAGGATAACCTCTTCATATGACATTGATTTTGTAATGTCATTTTCTTTTCTTTTTTTAAAATTTTTACCTATTTATTTTTGGCTGTGTTTGGGTCTTCGTTGCTGCACGCGGGCTTTCTCTAGTTGTGGTGATTGGGGGCTACTCTTTGTTGCAGCGTGCTGGCTTCTCATTGCAGTGGCTTCTCCTGTTGCAGAGCACAGGCTCTAGGCGCGCAGGCTTCAGTACTTGTGGCTCGCGGGCTCCAGAGCGCAGGCTCAGTAGTTGTGGCGCACGAGCTTAGTTGCTACGCGGCATGTGGGATCTTCCTGGACCAGGGCTCGAACCCGTATCCCCTGCCTTGGCAGGTGGATTCTTAACCACTGTGCAGCCAGGGAAGTCCCAATGTCATTTTCTTTAGAGAAAATAAGAAGATAATGTAGCCTTTTCTCTAGCACAGTTGACCAAAAGGGTTTTTTTGTTTGGTTGGTTGTTTTTGTTTGTTTGGTTGTTTGTTTTAATTGTTGATAGTTTAGAAAAGTTTCTTTCAACTTCACAACTCATTATGGGTGAGGTCATAAACTTTTAGGATTGTTGTCAAATTTAGAAAAACACCTGTCAAGTTTCTTTCATAGAGGAGGTGTAAGATTTCAGGACTTGCCATGTTTCCTTGATCATTAATCTTAAAAATCCTTTGAATAAGGTGCCACCTATTAATCAGTTTGTTGCCAATGTCCTCTTAGCAATGATATATTTTGAGTTTTGTTATTTTCATCAATGCGGTATTCCGTGACAACTTCCCCTTAGCTGCTAGCTCCTCAAAAAAGTACCCCAAATGAGGGGAGGTATGACGGAGGCGGAAGTCATAGAGAAAAGAGGCAGCGTTCTTATTCAGCTGCAGTTAAATTAGCTTTACTTTGGCAAACTCTACAACACCATGTGATCCTGAGTGTGCTTTGCTTGGGCCCCTCCCAGGTCACTGGAAGGTGTCTGGCAACTGAGGGGCTCTGGAGCTTAAGCTTTGTAGCTTCATGGTAAGCCTGGTAAATCCATTTCTGCCTCTTCCCAGAATGGAGCCTCTGCTCCGCCTACCGCTGTTGCATGTGGGTTACAGCTTCTCAACTTGTCAATCTCTGTTCGAGCATCACTTCATCCAGGAGGCCTCCAAAATAGGTTAGCTGCCCCATGAGGCTTGAGGCCACGTCTGTCTAGCTCACCCTGTCCCTTCCGTATACTTGGAGCAGAGCCAGGTACATAGTACAACCATAGACTCCAAAGGCTGAAGTGACCTGCCAAGTTCACCCAGACAGTAACTGCCAGAGCTGGGAGTCAACCAGGAAGGAAGGAAGGAAGGGAGAGAGGGAGGGAGGAATTCCAGCTTCCCAGACAGCCTGCAGGCCTCGGACATAGAACTGTGTTTCCTGCCAGACCCCTTCAGAGCCCGAGCTGGCCGGCTTCCCTTCCTCCATCCTGGGTGGCTGATCAGGAAGCCCCAGAGGAGGCCATCTGAGTCCTAGAGCAGAAATCTCTCTCCCCAGCACCATGGTTGTGAAGCGTAGAAAAGAGTGTGAACCTGGGTTTGAATCTCCCGGCCACTTCTTAGTAGCCCTGTAGCTTTGGGCAAGTTGGAATCATCTCTCTATGCTTCGTTCCATATCCTCATTTCTAAAATGAGCCTTATGACCTCCCCTCCCCGGCACAGGGCTGGCTGGAGGACCTTAGACAGCGTTAGATTAGAGGAAGTTTTCTGGCCCTGGAGACAGCACCAAGTTGCAGGGCTCTCTTTGGTTTTGGCTTGTTTGAATTTAATTTTTATTTTATTTTGGAGTATAGTTGATTTACAGTGTTGTGTTAGTTTCAGGGGGTACAGCTAAGTGATTCAGTTATACATATATCCATCCTTTTTCAGATTCTTTTTTCATATAGATTATTAGAGAATATTGAGTAGAGTTCCCTATACAGTAGGTCCTTGTTGATTATCTGTTTTATATATAGTAGTGTGTATATGTTAATCCCTAACTCCTGATTTATCCCTCCCTCCATGTTCCCCCTTTGGTAAGCATAGGTTTGTTTTCAAAGTCTGTGCAGGGCTCTCTCTGTGAACCAGGGTCTAAGCAGAACGCTTTCTTTCTCTCTCCAGCCTGAGCCTGTCTCAAGCCCCCACCCCAGTCTCTTGAGGGTCCTTCCAAAGCTTCTGCTGATGCTTCCTCCTGGCTGATGTCAACCAAGATGAACAACCTGCTTGTTATGGTAAAGTAACTCCGGACTGAGCATGTATTCTGTCCTCCCACCTGCCTCTTGGTTTGAGGGGATGAAGGGCACACCTCTGTCATGGGTGAGCCTCACACGCACAGAGGTCAGAAGGTGGCTGCCTCTGGATTATGAATTCCTCTCGGTGGGCCATTTCTTTCTCACCAAGTATCCCCAGCACCCAGCACAGGGCCTGGCCCTGGGTCACACCCAGTAAACGCTGGCTGGGAATTAAGGGAGTTGCTGGGACACTGACTGTCCCAAAGCAGTCACCCCTGGCTCACCACAGTGGCTACTGGGGAACAAGGGGTAATGTATCTACTGTGTGCCAGGCACCAAGCTCAGCTTTGCTACCTGCTTCTCTTGTTTTCCCAATGCCCTGAAAAATAGGTACTACCATCCCCATTTCATGGAGGTGGAGACTGAGGCTCAGCCGGGACAAACCACTTACTTGAGCCCACCCAATGGTAAAGCTGGCTCACCACAGTGGCTACTGGGGAACAAGGGGTAATGTATCTACTGTGTGCCAGGCACCAAGCTCAGCTTTGCTACCTGCTTCTCTTGTTTTCCCAATGCCCTGAAAAATAGGTACTACCATCCCCATTTCATGGAGGTGGAGACTGAGGCTCAGCCGGGACAAACCACTTACTTGAGCCCACCCATATGGTAAAGCTTGGAACAGCTCCCTCAAGTAAGTGGTTTGGACAAACCACTTACTTGAGGGAGCTGTTCCAAGCTTTACCATATGCTGAATGGTAAAGCTTGGAGGGGATATTCCAGTCAGGGCTCCTGGCTCTGCTTACTGCTCTCCCTATTAGTCCTTAACCTAGAATTCCCCCCAGGAAGTCATTTTTTCCTGTTAAGGAATGCTCCTCTGTTAAAATGTAGCACTATGGCAAATGAGTCTAAAATTACATTTTAAAAATTGAACACTATTTTCTACCCAGGGGTAAAAACAACTGTGAGCTCCTCAAGGGAAGGAATGGGTTTTTTGTTGTTGTTGTTGTTCTTGTATCCTCACTGCCTATCACAAGGTCTGGCATGGAGTAGGATTTCAACAGACGTTTGTTGAATGACTGTGTGAACGTGTGAGTGAGTAAATGAAAACAGCCATCTCACCAATCAATGGCCCATCCCTGTAGAATCATAGCTCATTTGGACAAGATGAGACCCTCTAACCTAGTGGTCACAGACGTAGCATGTGGGCTCTACAGTTCGTAAGAAGGCTTTGTTTAATCCACATAATATCTTTAAATTTTTTTTAATTACTTGTCAATATTTAAAAATTAGGTTTCACATAAAATCTAGATTTTCACCTTGTGGCAGAGACTTTCACCAAAAGTCTACCTTTCTCCAAACCCATACCCTGTTCTTCTCTGCAGAGAGCAAGACTCTGTTTCCCAGCCTCCCTTGCGGTTACGATGATCATGTGATTACATTCTAGCCAGTGGAATGTGGGCAGAAGTAATATGTAGCACTTCGTGCCCAGTTTCTAAAACCTCCCTCCCAATCCTCCGCACTCTTTTCTGGGTCTGTGGGGCAGGTGCAGAAGATCCAGGGGAGACTCCTAGGCCTTAGGAGATGGCAGAGCCAAAGATGAAAGGAACGGGGCTCATCCATGGCTGTGTGGAGCCTCCACATTGGACTATGGTGGGAATAGGAAACATATCTTTACAATATTAAGGCCATGTGCTTTGGGATTTTTTGTTACAGCCTATCCTGACTAATACATCTTCTCTTGAAAAATCCAAAATTGACAATGATGAGCTGGACTTTTGTAGCTGTTGTGCCCTTCAGCCTAGCTGGCGTTTTCTAGCTCACCTGATCCCCGCTCTCAGTCTGCCTGGCTTCTAGAGCGATTTGATTTTGCAGCTCCTGCTCAAATTCAATCTCTCCCTGAAACATATGGGGAAATTGAGGCACAGAGGGGACAAGGGGCCAGCTTCAGGTCACAGTATGTTGGGGATAGAGCTGAAACTTGGACTGAAGTCTCCTAATTCCTACTCCAGTCTTCTTCCTTGGGATCTTTCTTAGGAAGTGACAAAAGAGGGAGCTGTTCCAAGTCTAAGGCCCTTTTGGGGTGGAGGGGGAGTTAGGTGGCCAAGACGGAGAGGGGGTGCCCCAGATGGTGGAGGGGGTGAAAAGAGGAAGGGAAACCCTGACTCCCCTGGGACTCCAGTTGGCATAAGGCTTAGAAATGCCCGACAGGCAGTGAGGAGCTGGGCCTGCAGGTCTGGTTCGGAAGTCTGACTCTAATCGTCCCCATCCCTCTAGGGAAGGGGCCCGTGTCCTTGATTGCCTAAAGCCCCACTGACAAGAAGCAGGAACGAATTCTCCCTCCCAGACAGTCAAATCCCGAAAGAAATGAATCTGCAAATTAACATCCCATGTTGAGGCAGCTGTGCCAGGAATGTCCAAGTGGTGAGGGCTGGGAGGGAACCCTGTGAGGTGTGGACAGAGCCAACCCGGTGAGCCCTCTCTTTTTTTTTTTTGCGGTACGCGGGCCTCTCACTGTTGTGGCCTCTCCCGTTGCGGAGCACAGGACGCGCAGGCTCAGCGGCCACGGCCGGTGAGCCCTCTCTTTTTTTTTTTTGCGGTACGCGGGCCTCTCACTGTTGTGGCCTCTCCCGTTGCGGAGCACAGGACGCGCAGGCTCAGCGGCCACGGCCGGTGAGCCCTCTCTTAGTGGCTCGGCTGGGCTGGGGCTTCGCCTCCCCCTCAGTCACTCTAATTCCCTAATACCTTGAGCACCTGTCAAACATACGTTTTCTGGAGGGCTCGGAGCAAACGCACCTCACCTGAGGAAACTTCCCGGCATCCCTTCCCACGCTTTCCTGCAAGGGAGGCAGCATCTGCCATGGAGATGATTGTGGATGCCCAGGGGCAGCTGAGAAGCCACAGATCCTTCTTGGGCTCCATGATCTCGCCTACCCAGACCAGACTCCCGCCTGGATCCCACGGCAGCTTTGCCAGAAGCATCGTTTGCTCATACCTTCTCCAAGGCTTACCCTCCCCTCCTCCACTGAGGGCCAGCTGTCTTCCCCAGCTCAGACTGGGAAAGGCTCTTGGAGACTTGAATTTGCATCCAACACTCCCCCTCCACTGCCACCATATTGAAAGGAACAGAGAGAAATCACTAAGTTGAGGGCCTGGGTAGAGAAAGAAGAAGAGAGAGTCCCCTCAGTCTCTGAAGTGTGTTCAGAGCTGTTGATGCAGAAAGGCTTTGCTTGAAAACTCCATGAACCCAAAAGAGCCTTGCGCACAAAAGCTCTGAGTTGCTCTCAAGAAGTGATTACATAGCAGTTACACCGGATGTGCATTAAACACTAATAACACAAACCCTTACAGAGGCCTACAATACCTTACTCAACTTTCTGGTGGGAGCCAGAAAGTCTGAGCAAAATAATTTAAGTTTAGCACCCAAACTCATTTGGTGGCAAAAACCCAACCTGATCAGTTGTATGAATATGCATACATTATTCTCTGCAGAAATATTAATGTGTTTAATTATGGCATGCTAACCCAGACCCTCAACTAATATCTTTTTTTAACATTTTTTATTTTATATTGGGGTATAGTTGATTTACAATGTTGTGTTAGTTGCGGGTTATACAGCAAAATTGTTCAGTTATACATATACATATGTCCATTCTTTTTCAGATTCTTTTCCCATATAGGTTATTACAGAATACTGAGTAGAGATCCCTGTGCTATATAGTAGGTCCTTGTTGGTTATCTATTTTATATATAGTAGTGTGTATATATTAATCCCAAACTCCTAATTTCATCCCCCCCACCACTAGTGTCTTACTATAACATATGGCATGTGCTTTCTAAAACCCCCAAACTCCCCAAATCCCAAAATGCATGAGGGCCCTGAGACATCGGTGTTTTAGATAAGGAATTGGGGCACTTATACATTCTAAGTGCTTTACATCCATTAACCCACTTAATCCTTGCCATAACCCTATGGGGTAGAACTTAAGATTCTTCTTCCCATTTTATAGATGAGGAAACCAAGGCAGAGGGAGGTGAAGTGACTTGCTTCACAGCTGGTGTTGGAGCTGGCGTTTGGACCCAGGCATCCCAGTTCTAGAACTCTCTGAACCACTCCACCATCTGCCTTGCTAGGCAAGGTGGGGGTGGGGTGGGTGGGAAACAGAAAATAACCATTTTAAGCCTCATCTGCAACAAGTACACACCCAGGAGGGCATACAAGGAGCAAACCTGCTGCCACAGGTGTTCTTGATGGTAACCCAGCCATCCAGGTTGCCCTGGTACTGTCCTGGATTCAGCACTGGAACTCCTGCATCCTAGAAAACTCATCAGGCCCATCCAGCTGGGATGGATGCTCACTCTAGTTCTTGGGGACCATGTGCCTCTTCTCTTATGAGTATTGTGAGCATCAGGACCCACTGAGGGGGATTCTGGGGTCTGGGGATGCGTATTGTTCATACAACATGGCTTCTGAACCCAAACAAGGATCTCCTGTGGGCACTTAAGCGAAACATGGGGAGGAAACCCTGGAGGAGGTGCCGGCTGTGTCAGATTCACCCAGCAGCAGTGTGTCTGTCTCCACCTCAGCACCTTCCTAGGGGGTTTACAAGAATGAGGGCACTCTATCAGGTTTTCCCCTTGGGTGCTGACTTTGGACTCCATTGTAAACACAGTGGGGATATACCCTGTGCAGGAGATTTACTCTGATGTTCCAATTTAGAAATGACTGGCTCACATCCCCAGCTTTGAATTTTAACTCATTAAAGCCCACCCCGACTTCTCAGGAATGAGCCACACCAGAGACTCATAGCCACCTGCCACGGGCTTGCCCAGTCCTGTCTAAGTGCAAAGAAGAAAGAGGCAAGACCCCTGCCCTCGAGAAGCAGGTCTGGGGCCATAGAGGCAGGAGATAAGCGTACCCCGACTCAGAGGGGGAGAAAGAGAGCCCCATGCGCTGAGGGTCCCGCGGGCTCCTGGAGCTGGTGAGGAAGAAAGGGGGGTGGCATGGGAACGCTATACAATCCTTCTACTGCTGAGGGCTGCCCGAGTGAAGGATGCAGGCTGGAGGCTGCCAGTTAAACATGTCAGACTGAACAGATAGATTTACCTTCACTGTTCTCTGGAGTTCCAGTATGAGGACATAAAGGCATTTAAAAAAAAAAATGCACACCTGTCCGCTGGAACAAAGAGACCGTGTGAGAAGATGACAGCAGATAAGAGGAGTCAACCACATTCTGGAAGCTGGAAAGCAGATGGTGAGTGGGGACTGACTTAAGAAACCCGAGAGGTTGAAACCTGACAATTTAGGGGGAGCCATCAGGACACAAGACAATTTAAGATCTTCAGAAAGTCTCAGGGGTCGGAGGGACCAGGAATCTCCAAAGGCCGAGTACAGAGCAGAATTAAAACCAGAAAGGCTGGTGGGTAATCATCTGTGGGACAACTGGATTTCTTCTACCCCAGCTGGCACAGGCAGGGCATGACCCCTCCCCACTGGAGCAGGAGGCTCCCTCTCGGGAGAGGCTGGACCATGATGATCTGAGAGAATGTACAGCAAGGCTCAGCACAGGGCCGGGAATCTAGCACGTCCTTGGTAAGTTGCTGCTGTCATTATTCTATTCAGCTGGCCTCTTTTTGTCTTGTTCTCTAATTTTCTTTTGGTCGGAAAGAGACTCAAAGACATGAGGCAGAAAGGTGAAGTGGGCGGCAGAGGCTAGCTGCCTGGTAACACCCCCTCCAGCTAGCCACATGCCCTCCTCACACACTAGGCTATTTGCCTTCTAATATCTACTACCTTCTTTTTCTTTAGTAACAGAATCTCCCTTTTTAGATAGCTACCTTGCCCCCTAGCTCCAAGGCATTTTCCAGTCTCTTGCAATTAGGTGTGGCCATGTGACTATATAAATAGTAGTGTTGTGAGCAAGTCAGGAAGTATCTTTATAAGAGAAATGGTCTTCCTCCACTCTGCTCTCTGGGCTGCAGATGTGATGGCCAGTGCTCCAGCAGCCATACTGCACAATGAGGAAAGGGGCCACTTGCTAGGGATGGCAGAAAGAGAGATGGAAGGAACCATCTTCATGGAGTTGCCATACCAGCCTTCATTGCCAACCTTTGGACTTCTTTCACAGGACAGAGAAATAGACTTCTTTCTTGTTTTGGCTACTATTATTTTAGGACTTTCTGTTGTGTGCATCTGATTCTGATCCTATAAACTTAAGTTGGGGGCAACCCCTCCCTTGTTGTCCTCTTTCCTATTCAGAGATCCTAGAAGATGAGAATCAGCAGAGACCTTAGCTGTAATGGAGTCCACAGGGCCAGGGGCAAAATCTGGCCCACAGATGTTTTCTTTAGCTCATACAAAGTTTTTAAAATCAGGAGCTATTTGAACACATTTTGAACATTAAAATGGTAATATTTGGCTTTTCTTGAATAATTGGAGTATCTGGCAACACTGAATTCATTCAGCACGGCAGGATTTAGTTGGAGCATCTGCTCCCTCATTGAGCAATCCCCACTTCTATTGCTAATATATATATATATATATATAATTTCTATAATATCTATAAGGTATATATAATATGAAATATCTATAAAGCATATATTATATGTAAGGTATATATATTACATATATAATATTTTATAGATACACCTAATCCTATATTATATATAAATCATATATAATCATATATATATAATCCTATGAGCTAGTTTTACATATATATATATATATATATATACACACACACGCACGCACACACACACACACACACACGTTATCCTATATGCTAGATATGTATATGGGTTACCCTATGAGCTAGGTATGTTATATATATACGTACTACCCTATGAGCTCGGTATGTAAACGTGTGTCCCCACTCAACAGATGAGGAATTTGAGGCTCAGAGAAGACTTGCCTAGGTCACAGGTCACAAAGCTGGAAGCAGTGGAGCCGAGACTCCAGTCTGCATTCCATGCTGGCTCTGTCAGCCTTTGAGTTTGCAACCCTTGACGTCCCAACCCCTTGCTCAGAGTTTCTCAGAGGAAGACAACAGAGCCAAAGAGGAAGAAATGCTTAATGACCCTTTTGTCATATTGTATCAAACCAGTGGCACTGGCCCCCCTGCTGCACTGTGAGCAAGCCAACTTGGGAATGGGACTTTCCTCTCCATATCCTGTGACTGGCACAGAGCCAGCTGGGGAACTATGTGCTGAATAAATGAGGTAACCCACTCTCAGTCACACAGAGCCAGATGCAGAGCTGGGATGCAAACCCAGGGCTCCTGCCTGCCCGCCCAGGGCTCTTTCAGACCTGGTTGCCGCCCAACCTATCCTGCTTTCTTCGGATGTTGACAGAGGTCAAGAGCACAGGTTGAGGTCTAGCATATTTACACTCAAACTCCAACTTCACCTCTCACCACTTTGAGCCTCGGTTTCTGCACCAGTGAACGGAGCTAATCACTTACCCCACAGGGCCGCTGCGGGAATTTGATGAGATCACGCACATACCTTCTTGCGATAACCAGCACCTAATAGATACTCAATAAATAGGAGCTATTATTGTGATACATATTTTGTATGAGTGTGGGGGGTTAAGAGGGATTAATTTGCCTATGTCTTGAAACCCTTTCCCTTATGCTTTGACTTGCCCTCCCTTAACCCAGGGCAGCCTGAGCCCTTCCTAGGACTGGACACAAGGTCACGCTCAGGCGAGGGCTTCCCATATATCTCAGGAGCTTGTGAACAATGATCTGAATTGTCTACTCACCTTCCATCATTCCACCAACATATAACGAGCTCCTACTCTCCAGCAGGCCCTGGGTCAGGGCTGGAGATGTAGGAGAAGCTGAATGTGTCCTGCCTTTGAAGACTATCTACCTGGCTGGTGAGGTTAGACAAGGTCCCATGACTCTGATACATGGAAGATGATGACAAGTCTTGTGGGAAGGGGAGAAAAAGGGCTACCTTCAGGAAGATGCATTCCCACTCCAGCAGAGACTGCTAGATGCTCATCCACATCCGGGCTCTCCGCTCCTTCCCAGCCTGGACTACTACATTTCCCAGTCTCCCCTGCAATTCAGTGTGGCCACGTGACCCAGTTGTGGTGATTGAATGTGGACTGAAGAGTTGTGTGCTACCTCTGAGCCTGGCGCCTCAAAAGCCCCAACACTGCTTAATACTCTCTTCCCCCTCTGAATGGCTGGAATAGAGATGACCCCCAGGATAACCTTGAGACCCACGTGTTGTAGCTTCAGAAGGACTGAGTGGAGAGTTTCTGCCCACCCAGAATTGTTACATGAACAAGAACTCTACTTGTAGCATATTTGCCAGGTATTTGTAACAGTCTGTGCGTTACAGTAACTACCGTTACCCTAATACATCTGCCTTGAAAGTCAGATTTTTTTTTCATTATGTAACTTTTCCCCTTCACAACTTTAACAATTATATTTAGTGTTGTGGTACTAAGTTACCAATGTTATTGTCACAACTTAATTCTTTAACTGGAGATAATACTCCTGACCAGGATTGTTTCAGATTGGGATATTCTTATTCATTAGTTCTGTGGGGTTCTTTTTGTTTGTTTTTTGTTGGTTGTTGTTGTTGTTGACTGGAATTAGATCTTAAACTAGATTTTTCAGGAAGGGTATGTGAGAGTTACAATTCCTGCGTGTTTGAAAGTAGATCTCGCTTCTCTTCACACAGGAATGATGTACTTTGTGGATAATGAATCTGGAAGAGGGTATCTCTCCATCCCTCCTCCAACTCTGTAGACATTGGCCCACTGTGTACTGATGTGGAGAAGTTCAAGGCCAGCCTGTATCACTGAGGGTCCCAGCAGGAACCAGGCGACACATTCAAACTGAGTAATTGAGGAGAGTTTAATAAAGGGATTATTTACATTCAGTTGTAAAATGAATAAAGTCTGAGGATCTAATGTATAATATGGTGGCTATAGTTGATAACATTATTGTATAATTGACGCTTGCTAATAGAACTTAAATGTTCTCACATGCAAAAAGAGGTAAATGTGTGAGGTGATGGATGCATTCATTAACTTAATGGGGAAAAATCCTTTCAAAATGGATACGTATATCAAATCATCCCATCATACACTTTAATCTTACTATTTTATTTGTCAGTTATACCTTGGTAAAGCTGAAAAAATACTGAATTTGTATAATTTACAAATTATTTATTTGTAGAAGTAGGTAGGTGTAGCTGTCAGTGCACTGCCCATATGTCCTCAGCAATGACCCCTACATGGCAACAGCTGCTTCCTACTAATACCTGAGTCAGCATCTCTCTCTCTCTCTCTCTCTCTCTCTCTCTCTCTCTCTCTTTTTCTCCCTCCCTCCCTCTCCCTCTCTCTCTCTGGGACACATTCTTCGTTCATCTCTGAGTTCCCCTGAGGGACTGAGCTCCAGTTGTCCTGTCTGGTAAGCTGTCTGGATGTATTAGCTTCTCTCACGTCCTGTCTCACTTCTGCCCTCCCCTTCCCATGTTTCCTGGGATCTCTTCCCAAATAAACTACTTGTGCTCAAACCTTTATCTCAAGCTGTGCTTTTGGGGGGACCCTAACCCAGAGAGCAGAGTTTAGGGAAAGCAATAAAGGCTGGTGCAGTAGCCCGAGGGGCAGGAGGGAACTTGGAGAGGGAATGGTGTGGAGAGGGCCACCTGTTGGGAGCCTTGACCTTGGTAGAGAGATGCAGTTGACCCAGTGACTGTGGGGGGAGAGAGGGAGTAAACATCCTGACTTCTCCCTCCTCCCACCTTCTGATCTCCTGCTGGTGCCCCCTATCAACCAAACCCAACCAGAAATCAGAGAGCAAGCGAGCCTGTTGGTGTTTCCATAGTGGTCAGGCCGCCCGGCACAGCAGTAGCGAGAAGGGCAGAAAGTGCATCTGGAGGGTCAAACAGAAGATGTGCAGCACACAGCCTGATTTTTTTCCTTTGCATTTGACTTGCTTGGAAAGCATAATCTCGATAGTCCAGGATCTGGGAGAAGGCTTTTCCAGGTGTCAGGATGGAGTAAACTAAGGGGCAGAGACTGGAGGGGCTGGGGTGTGTTGGAGCCAGCAGTTGTTGTCTACGGCTGCCTAACAATCCACCCCAAGACTTAGCGGCTCCAAATAACAGCCAGTTATTATATATGCAATTGTGTAGGTCAGGACTTTGGGATAGGGTCAGCTGGGTAATTCTTCTGTTCCACATGGCACAACTGTAGTCACATATTCAGCTGGCAGCTGTTCTGGTCTGGAGGGTCCAACGTGGCTCCACTAGTGTGTTTGGTTTCTTGGTGGAGATGCTGGAAAGGCTGGTGGACTGAAATGACTATACGTGGTTTCTCTCAGTGTGATGATCTCAACATACTTGGATTTCCTACACAGTGACTCAGGGTTCCCAGAAAGAATGTTCAGGAGGTCCCAATGGCAGCTGCAAGACTTCTTATGACCTAGGCTCAAAGTCCAGGAATGTCACCTCCACCACATTCTATCAAACAAGTCACTCAGTCCAGCCCAGGTACAAAAGGAGGAAAATTAGACTCCATCGGGCAAGAACCATGTCACTTTTCACCAACCAGCAAGTCATCCAGGTTGACTAGTGTTTGGGTAATGTGCTGGGAAGTGATGGGACTGATATTGGAGAGGGACTGGAATGTCATGACAGGGGCTGGGGAGACAGTTATAACGAGGAGAGTGAAGGTTCTGGAGTCAGATTCTAATTCAAATCCCAGCTCTGCCATGTATAACGCATATGCCAAGCAGGCTGTCCTTTCTCTGAGCCTCAGAGTTCTCATCTGTCAAGTGGGACCCATTCCTGC
>NW_006791814.1:4031938-4034657 GCF_000442215.2 Lipotes vexillifer | reverse complement strand
CCCTTTCCTGCTTCACAGGATGCTGTAGAGATTAAATGGGATGAAGTGCTTCCCTGAGAACCTGGCTCCAAGTATGTCTCAGTAAACAGGAGCCATTATCATGTACCCTGAGTGACATGGGGAGCCAGGAAAGGATCTTACAGAAAACCCCTCTGGCTTCAACAATGTATCCGAAGGATCATTTCTGACCCGCTCTCACCCTTACTCTCACACAACCCGGCACAAGCCCAGCTGATTTTACACCCTAAATGTAGCTTGCATCTGATTTTCCCCATCTCCCCCACTGTCACGGGCATCTCCACCCAGACCCTGCAGTTGCCTCCTTCCTGCTCTCCCACGCATCCTCTGGCCCCTCTGCAATGCCTTCCCCTCAGAGCAGCGAGCCCAGGCTTCATCTCCAGCTGCACACGAACCACATGGGGGATGGTGTTCAAGTACAGACTCCAGTTCAAAAAGGCTGGGGTGGGGTCTGAGAGTCTGTGGTTGATGATTTCAGGACCACACTTGGAGTAGCTGCTGGAGAATGTTTTTCCCAAATAAAAGTTTAACCTCATCTTGCCTCCACCTACAACCCTCCATTGATTTTCCAGTGCTCTCAGGGGAAAGACCAAATCCTCACCGCATCCCACAGGCCCTATGTGATCTGGTTCTTGCCTGACTCTCTGGCCCCTTGCCCTCCACTCTCCCACTCCCTCTTTCCCCCTTATTTTATTGTTAATGTATTTATTCTATAATGAAATGAAATAGCAGCACCATCCCACCCAAGTGCTGGAACACCACCAATAACCTGAATGTACCTGTACGCAGCTCCCGCCCCCTCCTCCCCCATTCCCCTGAGATAACCATTCTTCTCTTTGCTTTAAATTTTTCTACTACATAAACATGCATATTTTTGGTTTCGCTTTTATTATACATTCTAAAAGTTGCACCATAGAGTATGTAGTTTTCTGCAACTTATTCTCTTATTCAACATTGTTTGTGAGAGAGATCTGTGTTGTCTGCTGAAGTTCATTCAGTTTTACTGCAGTATAATATTCCATGGTGTGAATATTCCAGTTTATTTGCCCACCCGCCTGTGGATGGGCATCTGGGTGTTTCCAATGTTTTTGCTATTAGGAACAGCGCTGGTGGGGACATTCTTGTAGGCTTTCTCTGGCTGCACCGTGGGCCGGTTTTTCAAGGGTAAATCCCTGGGAGGGGATTCGCTGTGTGCCCCCTCCTCTCTTTTCATTCCCCAGCTCCCTGGGGTCTCTCACACAGAATGCCCTCTCCACCTCGGCTTCCCTCTTCCACTCCACCTGCACCCACCCCGACCCCCTTCACCTGGTAAACTCCGTGTCCTCAGAGAAGCCTTCCCCCACCTGTAGGCCACGGCTGGCCCCCATTAAAGCTTCCTGATTATACATTTACGTTGTGTGATTCTGCGATGAGCGTGTGTCTCGCCCGGTAGAGTGCGAGCCCCACGAGGTTTGTGAAGCGCACCGGTTCCCAGCTTCCAGCTCGGGCCTGGCACCCTGCAGGCGCCCAGGCAGTAGCGTGACCGTGCCGGAGGGACCGGGCAGGAGGCAGAGCCCGGCCAGGCGGCTGCAGCCTGAGCCCACAGGTGACTCCAACCCGGCGTCCCGGGCTAGCGATTGGGGGCGGGCCGCGGCCCCGAGGTGGCTCGGGTACGTCCCCACCGCCCTGCCGGAGTTCCAGGAAATGCGCCGCGCGGGTCTGACGGCCGGAGCTGGGGCGCCGGCAAGGGGGCGGGGGCGGGGGCGGGGCCCGGGGCAGGCGGGGGGGTGGAGCCGGGCTCTATTAAGAAGAGCTTGGGGGGCCGCGATCACTGCAGGCCCCCGGGAAAGCAGACCGGCCATCGACCCAGCGGGATCACCGATCTTCGGCGGAGGGAGCAGCGCCGGGGTGCACGCTTGGCACCATGGCCCAGACGCCAGCTTTCGACAAGCCCAAAGTGAGCGCGGGCGGGGCCTCGGGGTCCGGGGTTCGGCGTCCAGGTCCTTGTCTGGCTGGAGGGCTTAGGGGCATCCACGGCCAGGGAACAAACGGGGCTCCTGCAGGCGCTATCTTCCCTCAGCTCAGGCCCTCGCCCGTCTCCAGGCCGTTTAATGAGAGGCAAAGAGACAGGAAGAGTCTTGAATCCGGAGGAGCCCCTTGCTGGCTTCCAAGTTCTGCTTCTGCCCCTGATTTGACTCATCTGGGTCTCAGTTTCACTATCTGTCAGATGGGCGTCATAGCACCGCCGGCACTGAGCAGCCTAGGCAGGTGGCTTAAGCTCTCTGAACCTCAGCTGTAAAATGGGGCCCGGTTTCTACACCCATAGGCACCTAGTGTTGTGGACAACACATACTGAGTGCTGGGTGAATGGAAACAACTTTATACTCCAACACTATGGCGGTTTTTGAGTGCCAGGGAGCCTAGGTTTGTGGATGTGCCCGTGAGAGCAGTGGGCCATGCCAGAGACAGGAGGGAGGGGAGCAGGGCACCCCTCTATACCCACTAGAGTGGCTGGGTGGGCCTTAGGCCTTGGGCCCCGGTAGGGTTCACTTGGGGCCAAGCCACGGCCACTAGCCCCAGGGGATAAACCACTTGTCCCTCCTCCCACCAGCTTGGGTGGGAGGGAATGGTGGGTTCAGGGAGGGTCTGGGCCCACTTGGTGGGCTTTGGAGCACTGAGATTCAGTCCAAGGAAGGCAGGGTCCCAGGAGTCTGTTCAGCAG
>NW_006791814.1:4030593-4031862 GCF_000442215.2 Lipotes vexillifer | reverse complement strand
TCAGCAGGGTGAATCAGCTAGTAGGGTTGAGACTGCTGGGGGTGGGTTAAGGGAAGGAGTGAGCTGCAATCAGCTTCAATTTACCTCTCTGAGAAATAGGTGTGAGTGATGACGCCAGATATCATCGGAAAAGCATTGGTGAGAATCCGTGGGGAGGTGGGGAAGCTGAGAGGCGGCTCTGAGGAGGTGAGGCCTGGCCCCCACTTCTGATGCCCCTACCAGAGGGCAAATGCTCGCTACTCCCTGCCAGACGTCGCAGGCACTGGGGCTGAGCTCCTGCATCCCCCATGCCTCCTTCACAGCTCGTCTGGATGCCCCATGCCCCATCATTAGTTCTTCTTTCCTTTGAAGGCTTTTATTTTTCTTTCCCTGGACACACCACGCGGTTTGCGGGATCTTAGTGAAAGCATGGAGACCAAACGACTGGATAGCCAGGGAATCCCCTTTTTTCCTTTTTTTTTTGTTGCTGTGGGATTCCCTCTGCCCTTGGGCTGGGGGATCACCTTACCCTGATATGAATCCCAAGGCAGTAGACACTCCTTGACTGGGAGTGAAATAGGGGTTATGGAGAGAAATAATAGGCAACCCTTCTGTAGAGCTTGCTATATGCACCAACTCAGTCTTTGCAACACTTTTACAACAGGCCTGTGAGGGACGGACTATTATTATCATGCCCATTGTTTTTGGCCTCTCCCCATCCTCTCTGCTTCAAGCTGGCAGGTCATTTCCCCTCTCTAGCCCTCAGTTTCTACACCTGGGAAATGGGCTCCACCTGCCATGGGGGTGTCCAAAGTTTAAAAGGCAATGCGTGGGAGGGAAGGTAGAGTGTGAACCACTATGAGATGTCCTACATTTTATATTATTGTGAGGAGGGAACGTCCCTGAGCTGGCCAGTAAAGCCAGGAGTGTGAATCTCAGAGCCCTTGTGACCAGAACCAGTTCCCTGCCTTCCCATGGGTGGAGTAGCTAGTAATGAGAACCAGTATTAACAGCTGGAGCTTATTGAGTTGAATTATTGCTCTGTGCCAGGCACCATTCTGAATACATTAACTTTCATTAATTCATTTGATCCTAGCAATGACTCTGGGAGGTAGCTGGTGTCATCGCATTTTATAGATGATCAGAGAGGCACAGATTAACTAGGCCTACAATCACACAGCTAGGATGTGGCCAAGCTGGGGTTTGAGCCCAGGGTGGGCTGGCTTCAAAAATCCCATGCCCTAGCCAGCTTTCCTGAATTGCCTCTGCAGAAGTCTTTGGCTGGGGGGC
>NW_006791814.1:3988492-4030421 GCF_000442215.2 Lipotes vexillifer | reverse complement strand
GGGGGGGGGGGGGTTCCAGTGCCCCAGGTGTGGGTCTTTCTGGGACAGGAGCCTCTGTTGGGCTCTTTAGCTTCTCATACCCACCACCAGGTGAGTCTCAGGACTGGCCAACTTTGAGAAGGCAGAGCAAGGCAGTGTTTTCCAAACTTTAATGTAGAGTCACATCACCTGACGTTTGTCAACGTTCAGACTCTGAATCAGGAGATCTGGGATGGGGCCTGAGATGCTGTGCTCCTAACAAGCTCCCAGGAGATGCTAATGCTGCTGGGCCGTGGACCACAGTTTGAGTAGCAAAATCTTAGGCGGCTGTCTATCTGCTCTGATTATGTTATTTCAACAAGTAGCTTCCTGAACACAAAGCGGGGTGGAGGGGTGGCCCTTATCAGTCTGTTTCCACATGAGGCAAGGCTGGAAAATCCCATGGCCCTCAGGAGTTCAGTGTCGCGGAGAGCAACGCTGATCACATGCCTGTCATTATAATAGTAACAATGCTGCCATTTGAGTGTTTGTGGGTACCAGGCACCTTCAGTGATTTATCTCACAGAATCCTCTGGACAACTCAACAAGGCGGATGTTTACGTCCTCATTTACAGATGATGAAATTAAGGCCTGAAAGGTGAAGTGGCTTGTCCAAGGCTACACAAAATCTGACAGCCTTGAAGCTGTAGGCTGGAGAGTGAGCTGGGCCAGGTTGGAACAGCCCGGTCACTTCCTAATGCAGAGAATTGAGCCTCAATGTCCAACATACTTTTCCTTTCTCATATTTGAATGTTTACTCCGTTTCAGGCACTGTTCTAACTGCTTTGCATATAGTAACTCATTTAATGCTCACAACAGCCCCTTAAAGTCCTACTATTATCTTCATATACATATAAGGAAACTGAGGCTCAGAGAGGGGAAGGAACTTGTCAAAGTCACACAGCCAGAAAGCAGCAGAGTTAGACTTGAACCCAGACCTACCTAAGACTGAAGCAGATGCTGTTAACTGCTTTGCTGATTTACACCCCACTTTGTAAACCAGGGTGGCTGTGGGATTCGGATAGACTGAGCTTGGATCCTTGCCTTACCACTCAGCAGCTACAAGGGCTCAGGTGGAGGACCAGAGAAGGGAAGTGCAGTGTCTGTGGTCACACGCGGAGGCAGGACAGGCCAGCCAGCCTCCTGATTCCACATCTGACCTCAGGGTGGGCTTGGCCTGGGTGGGAAGGGGCCCTGTGAGCTGGAAGAAGCTTGTCCGTCTGCCCTGTTGTCCTAGGGTGTGCCCCCTGGGCCGGGGAAGGGTAGGACTGTGGCCTGGTTTTGGACAGGGGGGAAGACTAAGCCAGGGCGGCCAAGGTGAGGTTCAAGCCTACATTTACCCCCAGTGTTGGGACCAGGCTCACCCACACTCCTTAGGATTCTGAGGCTCCAGAGCGGCAAGCTGGGGAAAGAGACAGTCTCTGGGGGTCTTGAGTGAGTTGCTTCTCTGTGCCTCAGTTTCCCCATCTGTAAAACGGGAATCATATTTGTATCCACCCTACATGAAATGCCAAGTGCAGGCCTGGGGCAGGGGGCAGGCCAATGCCAGCTGCTATTGATCAGCCTTGTCATGGTTATTAATCATGTTTAGATTTTACCAGTGCTGACTCAGCACCCATATGCAGGATGAACAGAGTGTGCCGTGGTGGTTATGACCTCCCGCTTTAGAGTCAAACAGCTTCCTGGTGTGGCACTCATTAGACTGTGCCCTAGGGCAAGTTCCTTAATCTCTCTGAGCCTCAGACTATTCACTTATAAAGTGGGGGTAACTAGGCTGCTGCTCAACAGGATGTCCCCCTGGCTGAGGACACACCTTGCCTCCTGTGAAGCCCCTGGGGAAGCTCACAGAGGCAGCAGAGAGCTTGGTTGGACCCAGAGTCAGCAGGAGGCACTGAGGGACTGCTAGGCCCCTTCTGCTCTGTACCTCAGAGCTATAGGAGCCCAGATGCGGCTGAGCCCAGAGGAGTTGCCTGGAGGATGTGTGACTGAAACAATGTCAGACCTGGAGCTGCTCTGTCTCCTGGCTTCACCCCAAAAGTCAGCTGAGAGGCTGTGGTGGCATGAGGGCACTGACCTCTGGTTCTGCCCAGCTCCATGCCAAGAGGAGGGCTAAGAAGGGAAGTGGGCACCTGTGGCTCATCCAGGTTCTGACTGCAGTGCCCAGTTTCTGGGGGCTGGTCAAGCAACCCTGGCTACTCTGCCCCATCTGGGTTCTCTGCCAGGCCCAAGGGGGTAGGTCAGCCCTTCCTTGCTGCAGGGAGAGGACACAGCACTGCTGACATGGGACAGGGAGAGGAGAAAACAATCACTTAGTCATTCAACACCTACTGAGCACTTCTTGCTAGGCGGGGCACTGTCCTAGGCCCTGAGGACACAGCATGATAGCACAAAGTTCCCGCTTTAAGGAAACTAAGAGTTGGGGACAGGGGCATGGTAAGTAAGGAAACTGAAAAAGTGGGATGAAAACAAAATGGGTGTGTTTGCAGGGGGTCTGGGGAGAAGTGTGATTCAGGTGTGCCTTGAAGGTAGATAGCCCCTCCAGTTGTGAGTGGGAGTGTCTGGTCCTGGAGTCCAAGACCTGGGTCCCCGTCCTGGCTCTGCCACTGACACCTTGGGTGACCTTGGCGAGTGCATATACCTCCCTGGGCCTTACCTGCCGGCGTGGCATCTCCTGAGAGCAAGGACTTGGCATGTTTCCCCACGTCCCCACAGAGCCTGGCACCTGAAGGGGGCTTAGTAAATATTTTTTGGCAAGTGGGGATGCTTCCTGTTTAGACCTGGAGGATTTCCTGCAGCTCTGTCAGACGTTCGCTGTGAGTCAGGCCCATGGAGAGCGAATGCAGGGGGCGGAGGGTGCTGAGATTCTCCTGAGTGGTCAGGAGGCCGGGTGTAGGTCTGGTGCAAGCACCAGGGAGGTCATGTGGCAGCGCGCAGGACTTGGGTTAGAGGTGGAGGGACTTGGCTTCTAACCCAGCTCTGCCACTGTCGGTCTGGGTAACCCTGGGCAGGTCACGGAATTCCTCTGAGCTCAGCTTGGCAAGTCCAGTTCCCCATCTGCAACATGGAGCTAGTGTGTCCCTTGCCTAGGGGTGGAGACCAAATGAAATAAAGGGTCTGATATCAGTAAACAGCTATTATTATTGCTGGATTATTTACATCTGAGGCTAGGCCTGCCGAGAAAGTAGAGCAGGAGCTCAAGGTTCAAACCTGGGTACAAATCCTAACTCCATCACTGCCTCTGTGTCCTTGGATACTTTTCTGAGCCTCAGTTTCCTCATGTGTGAAATGGGAGTGAAGTCCCCACCTCACTGGTTGTAAGAATGAAATAAGATGATGCATGTAGACAGTCCAGGACATAGGAGATATTCAGTAAGTTGGAGGCCACTGCTGCTATTTTTTTTCTCTGCATGGGTCCAACAGAGCAGGGTCCCCATCCATCTCTGAGCTGGCAGATTTCTCCATGGGCAGTCTCAGTTTTCCAGAAGGTTCAGTGGGAGGCATGCCTGAGCTTGGACCGCCTGTGGAGGCAGCTCCTGGCCTCTGTTCCTCCCCGGAAACGTGTCTGGGCAGCTTCCCAGGAGGCCCTGAGGAGGGCTGGGACCTGTAGGGCACGGTGGGCAAGTGGCAGGCTCTACTTTCCCTCCCCCCGGGCACTCTAGTCTCCCGCAGCCCGTGGGCTCTCTGAGGCCTCCTTCTCTCTCACTGCTCAGCTCAGGCTCCCTGAGCATGTGCTGTGTCTGGTGCTGCAGCAATGCTGCAGCAAGTCTTCCCAGTGGTGGCTCATCTCCCACCTGGACCACTGTGTCAGCTCTCTGTCCTCTGTTCTGACTTCTCTTCAGCCTGCTTTCCACACAGCAGCCAGAGAAAGCTTTTAAAAGGTGACTCCCCCGTGCAGAACCCTTCAGGGGATCGCCCTTTACTGTGACCTGTGAGATCTCCCTGCCCTCCACCCCCGTAACTTTCTCTCTGGCCTCATCTCTCACCACCTGATTCCGACACTTAGCGCCTGCATGTCCCTCTGCCTGTTCGCTCTCCTTCCTGTTCCTTCCCCCTGGCTGATTCCTCCTCTGTTTTCTTCTCGGGGGGGCCCCCCCCCGCCCACCTTCTCAGTAACCATTTGTTGCCTCTTCCAGCTTCTGGTGGCTGCAGGTGTCCGTTGGCTTGTGGCTGCGTCACTCTCATCTGCTGCTGTGGTCCCAGGGCTGCTTCCTCTTGCGTGTGTCTCTCAAAACTCTGCCTCCCTTATAAGGAGAAAGAGGACTGGGTGTAGGGCCCATCCAGATAAATCCAGGAAAAACTCCTCTTCTCAAGATTTGTAATCCCATCTTTTGCCCTCTGTGGGAGTATATGTTCTGGGGGTTAGGATGTGGACATCTTTGGGGGACTACCGTTCGGCCCTCTGCACTGACCCTGGTGAGGGGGTGACCCCTCCCTCTTGAAGTCTGATCGCCTTTTGCCTTCTGCACACCACACACTCCTGGTTTCCCTTCCATCTCTGGCAGCTCTTTTCTAGGCTCACCCTCTTCCATAAGCCACTGGGTGCTGGCGCTTGCCCAGGCTTTGTCCCACGCTCTTTCCTCGACGTTCCCTTCATGGGTGGAGCTCATTCAGAATCACAGCCTCAGTCATCTATATTCCTACTCACATTTCCAGCCTGGATCTCTCTGAGAGCTCCAGACCGGCACAGCCACTGGGTCCGTCCACGTGCATTTGGAGGTCTCAGAGTTGTCCCGAGGGTCCGTCCACGTGCATTTGGAGGTCTCAGAGGTGTCCCGAGGGTCCGTCCACGTGCATTTGGAGGTCTCAGAGGTGTCCCGACGGTCCGTCCACGTGCATTTGGAGGTCTCAGAGGTGTCCCGAGGGTCCGTCCACGTGCATTTGGAGGTCTCAGAGGTGTCCCGACGGTCCGTCCACGTGCATTTGGAGGTCTCAGAGGTGTCCCGAGGGTCCGTCCACGTGCATTTGGAGGTCTCAGAGGTGTGAGATCTCACACTAACCGTACTCCTCTCCCTGTGCCCTACCTCTCCTCTCCCCCCTCAGCACTTGGTCCTCTTCCTGGGCTCTCTGTCTCAGAGCGTGGGAATCGCTACCCACCCAGGCCCAACCCGAAGCATCATCCTTGACGTGGCTTCCTGTCTGCCTGCTTTGCCGTATCTGCCTTTCCACCTTGGTCCAGGGCACCATCATCGCTCATAAACTTCACAAGACCACTTCTAACTGGTCTTGCTATGCTTTGTCCTTTTCAGCTTCAAACCCTGTCATGGCTTCTCTGTTGCTCTCAGGTTGGAACCCAGTCCTCCTTGTGCCCCTGCAGCCTCTCCAGCTCCACAACCGCTCTCCTCTCTGAACCCATCTCAGTTCCTCTCGTCCACCACATCCTCTCCCACTGCATGGCCTTCGCACATGCTGTTCCCTCTGCCTAGATGCTCTTCCAGCCTTCCTGCTCACCCCTGCCTTTGCCTGCTTGGTTCCTCTTCATCCTTCAGCTATTAGCTTAAGTGCTGCTTTCTCTGGGAAGCCATCCTTGGCCCTCTAGCTGGGCGAGTTCTTTTGTTTGTTACCTCTTTGGTAGGTCTATGTTTGTGCCTCCCAGGAGTTGTCTTGGCTTGTGATTTTACATTTACCAACGTGACATTTACTTAATGTCTCTCTCCCTTACTGGACTGTAAGCCTCACGGGAGCAGGACTCTGTCACTTTAGTTTATCTCTCCATCCCTAGTGAACCCAGCAGGGCCTCAACTATTTGGTGAATGAGGGATTCTTAGTTATACTTATTATGCTAAATGCTGTTGCTGCGTGCTGAGTCCTGATCTAAGCATGCTACGTGCATTCACGTGGTTAAGTCTCACGAAGCCCTGGGAGGAAGGCATGTCATCTTCCCCCTGGACAGATGAGAGCACCGAGACACTGAAAGCGAAGTAACTTTCTCCAGGTCACCCAGGAGGTGAGTGGAGGAGCTGGGATTGCAGCTCTAACCACAGCACTACCCCCATCTCTCTGGCTGGATCCTCGCCACAGCCCTGTGAAGGTTAAAGATAAGAAAACAGAGGCTCAGAAAGGTGAGGTCACCTGTCCAAGGTCAAACAGCTGGTTGGCAGTTCCCTGCACTGGAAGCTCCCGTGTTTCCAAAGCAGAGCACTTTCTGAGAACCCGATAAACTTTTGGCTGAGTAGGCATTGAATTCATTTCATCAGGGAATCCAACAACTCCCTGGATGCAGGGTCTGTGACAGAGTTGGTCCTTTGCTGCTGAGTGACTTCCAGAGAGATGTGATTACTTGGATGTCCTGCTGATAGGGAGGCTTGGTGGCCCTGTCTCTGCTGGCCTCCCATGGGTCCCAGGCCGGATTTCCCCTACAGGAGGCAGCTCACGTGGGTGCTTCCAGGATGCCCTTGGGCCAGTGGCTCCTTGGCTACTCCCTCTCCAGCCAGGGTGGCCACTTTCCTGTCCAGGCTCCCAAGTTCCAGAGAAGGCCCCACCCTGATAGAGATGTTTATTAAAATTTTTCTGGCTCTCTGCCCGGCTGGGGAAAAGTTTCTTCCATGACCTGGAACAGGGGGATGGCAGTTGCTTTCCCACTGTTTCCCAGCACCTGCTGTGCTTCTCTTAACAGCCTGCGGAAAGGGCCCTGGCTGAGAGGCAGGGGCTGTCTTCCTGTGGGCCGAACTCGCCCACCTACGCTGTCTTTTTCTTTTTTAACATCTTTATTGGAGTATAATTGCTTTACAGTGTTGTGTTAGTTTCTGCTGTATAACAAAGTGAATCAGCTATATACATACATATATCCCCATACCCCCTCCCTCTTGCGTCTTCCTCCCACCCTCCTTATCCCACCCCTCTAGGTGGTCGCAAAGCACCGAGCTGACCTCCCTGTGCTATGCAGCTGCTTCCCACTAGCTATCTATTTTATGTTTGGTAGTGTATATATTTCCATGCCACTGTCTCACTTCGTCCCAGCTTACCCTTCCCCTTCCCCGTGTCCTCAAGTGCATTCTCTACGTCAGCGTCTTTATTCCTGCCCTGCCCCTAGGTTCTTCAGAACCTTTTTTTTTTTTTTAGATTCCACATATATGTGTTAGCATATGGTATTTGTTTTTCTCTTTCTGACTTATTTCACTCTGTATGACAGACTCTAGATCCATCCACCTCACTACAAATAACTCAGTTTTGTTTCTTTTTATGGCTGAGTAATATTCCATTGTATATATGTGCCACATCTTCTTTATCCATCTGTTGATGGACACTTAAATTGCTTCCATGTCCTGGCTGTTGTAAATAGAGCTGCAGTGAACATTGTGGTACATGACCCTTTTTGAATTATGGTTTTCTCAGGGTATATGCCCAGTAGTGGGATTGCTGGGTTGTATGGTAGTTCTATTTTTAGTTTTTTAAGGAACCTCCATACTGTTCTCCATAGTGGCTGTATCAATTTACATTCCCACCAACAGTGCAAGAGGGTTCCCTTTTCTCCACACCCTCTCCAGCATTTATTGTTTGTAGATTTTGATGATGGCCATTCTGACCAGTGTGAGGTGATACCTCATTGTAGTTTTGATTTGCATTTCTCTACTGATTAGTGATGTTTAGCATTCTTTCATGTGTTTGTTGGCAATCTATATATCTTCTTTGGAGAAATGTCTGTTTAGGCCTTCTGCCCATCTTTGGATTGGGTTGTTTATTTTCTTAATATTGAGCTGCGTGAGCTGTTTGTATATTTTGGAGATTAATCCTTTGTCAGTTGCTTCATTTGCAAATATTTTCTCCCATTCTGAGGGTTGTCTTTTCATCTTGTTTATGGTTTCCTTTGCTGTGCAGAAGATTTTAAGATTCATTAGGTCCCATTTGTTTATTTTTGTTTTTATTTCCATTTCTCTAGGAGGTGGGTCAAAAAGGATCTTGCTGTGATTTATGTCATAGAGTGTCCTGCCTATATTTTCCTCTAAGAGTTTGATAGCTTCTGGCCTTACATTTAGGTCTTTAATCCATTTTGAGCTTATTTTTGTGTATGGTGTTAGGGACTGATCTAATCTCATACTTTTACATGTACCTGTCCAGTTTTCCCAGCACCACTTATTGAAGAGGGTGTCCTTTTTCCACTGTACGTTCCTGCCTCCTTTACCAAAGATAAGGTGACCATATGTGCATGGGTTTATCTCTGGGCTTTCTATCCTGTTCCATTGATCTATCTTTCTGTTTTTGTGCCAGTACCATACTGTCTTGATTACTGTAGCTTTGTAGTATAGTCTGAAGTCAGGGAGCCTGACTCCTCCAGCTCCGTTTTTCTTTCTCAAGATTGCTTTGGCTATTCGGGGTCTTTTGTGTTTCCATACAAATTGTGAAATTTTTTGTTCTAGTTCTGTGAAAAATGCCATTGGTAGTTTGATAGGGATTGCATTGAATCTGTAGATTGCTTTGGGTAGTAGAGTCATTTTCACAATGTTGATTCTTCCAATCCAAGAACACGGTATACCTCTCCATCTGTTTGTATCGTCTTTAATTTCTTTCATCAGTGTCATAGTTTTCTGCATGCAGGTCTTTTGCCTCCTTAGGTAGGTCTATTCCTAGGTATTTTATTCTTTTTGTTGCAATGGTAAATGGGAGTGTTTCCTTAATTTCTCTTTGAGATTTTTCATCATTATACACTGTCTTTTTAAATCCTTAAACTCTTCTTGGACAGGGAGGCAATCTTTGCAGCTGTTTTCAGTTGAGGAAACTGAGGCTCAGAGAGATCAAGTGTCTTGTCTAAGATCACACAGCCAGAGAAGAGGCAGAGCTGGGCATCCAGCCTGATGAGCTCTCCCCAAAGTCCTTGTCCTTAAACTCTTGGCCTTGTGTATGGAGTATTGTCCATGGGGCTGAGCATGTAGGAGAGGGTCACCAAGATGGCCAAGTATCTGGTGCCCTTTCTAGAGTCCTGGAAGGATCTTATTGTCAAATATTGATTCCTGATAAGCTGTGTTTCATTTTCAGTAACACATGCTTTTGAAAATGGAGACTGATTTTTGAAATATGTTGTAGGTATTCACTAGTCCAGAAGGTCTGTGGCCAATCCTTTTTGTTAGAGTTGGATCTTGTTTGGTGAGTTGGCTGAGAGTGGGATCTGCCTGCATGGTGGCTGAGGCTCTGTCGCTCCTCCGGGCCCATGGCTGGCCTCGTGTTAAAGAGCACCAGCTTCAGAATTGGGCTTGGGTTACAATTCCGGTTCTGCCACTTAGCAGCTGTGGTTAAGAACAAAGGCACTGGGTTGGGTTCCTGTTTCCATCACTTAGAGCTGTGTGATCTTGGACAAGTTACTTAACCTCTCTGAACCTCAGTGTTCTCCACTGTGAAAGAGGCAGAGATGATAATTAAACCCACCCCACAGACAAGGATGAAACAGGATAATGCGTGTAAACAGTTTAGTGAAGTGTATGTGGTGGCTAATGGTTATCTCAGTTAGTGTTAACAGTGAGCCTCTGTAAGGTCCTTCAGGCATTCATGGGTGTTTGTTTTTCTCTCCTTTTCCTCTGCGCCCTTGCAGGTAGAACTGCACGTCCATCTGGATGGAGCCATCAAGCCTGAAACCATCTTATATTATGGCAGGTGAGTCCACAGATAAGGGGCCTTCTTCCCTAGGAAGTTTGACCCAGACGCCTCTGGAGAATTCCAGGGTTGCTGCTTCCTCCTGTATCCCTGTGGAATCAAGCCAGCCCCCAGCCTAGAAAAAGGTGGTCTGTGGGGCACAGAGACCCACAGCCCAAGTCTTCTGCCTTCTGTGCCTCTGACTTTTATCTTCCTGCTGCCAGGTGAGCCAGGGAACGCTTACCCCACTTTATAGATACGGACACAGAGAGACACCAAAAGAGAGTGAGAGAGAGAGACACACACACACACACACCACACACACACACACACCAACACACACCACACACACCACACACACACACACACACACACACACACACACACAGGTGGAGGCAGTTCCCAGGGCTGAACCAGTCACTGTTTTTTTTTGACTCAGCCGAGAGCCTGTGGCAGGTGATGCACCCGCATAGGATACTGCTACCATTTGCTGAGCATCTCCCAGGGCTGGGCTGGGCTGAGCCTTCTCCTGAGTCAGCGAATTTAATCCCTCCACGCTTGGAGGAGGAGACCATTGCCATCCCCATGTCACTGAGAAGAGAGCAGCCTCAGAGAAATGAAGGCAGTTGCCCAAGGCCACAGAACAAGTAGAGGCAAGAGTTGACCCTGGGCCATCTGACCCTCCAAGATTTTCCTACTCACGATGGTAACCTGTTGGGAGCTGCGGAGAAGTGGTGCCCCCTCTCTGGGCTCAAATCTCTGCATCTTCCAAAGGAGAACGTGCCGAAGGGTCCCCAGCACCCCCCAGTGAGGGAGGTCCGCCCTCCCTCCCCACATTTCAAGGGCTCATGATATCCCCTCTCTGGGGTCTAGCACTTAAAAGCAAGGACTTCAAGGGCCAGTGGATCTGGATTCAAATCTGGACCCACTGTTTCCTTGCTGTGGCCTCAGCCTCTGTAGGTTGAAAGTAAGAACAGGACCTTCCTCCAGAGCTGACCTGGGAGATGGGGTCCCTCCCGCCCCCTACCTCTCCCTGTTCCTCATGAGTTTGTTCTGTGCTCATTTTGTTTGGAGCTGGGAGGTCTCTGCCTCTCCTCACTGCTTTGAGCAGTTCAGCTCTGGATCCACATTTGAACCCTCTGTTTCATAAGCCAGAACCCCCTCACTTATCCAGACACCCACTCCTTAGGAGAGAACTGATGCTCCTTGGGCGTTTGCCCCGACGCTTAAAAGTGTCTCCTGCGGGCTTCCCTGGTGGCGCAGTGGTTGAGAGCCCCCCTGCCGATGCAGGGGACGCGGGTTCGTGCCCTGGTCCGGGAAGATCCCACATGCTGCCGAGCGGCTGGGCCCGTGAGCCATGGCTGCTGAGCCTGCGCGTCTGGAGCCTGTGCTCCGCAATGGGAGAGGCCACAACAGTGAGAGGCCCGCGTACCGCAAAAAAAAGTGTCTCTTCCAATTCCCTGAGAGGGTTCTGGCAAGAACACGCTTCTCCATCTTGTTGTACTTTTTCTGCCCTAGGAAGCTATTGTTGATTTAATTTTTATTTAACTTATCATGTAGGTATATTAGCCTTTACTGCATGGCAAGCACTGCTTTAAATGTTGTACCTGGATTGACTTACTGGAATCTGGTGACAACTTGTGAGATAGGTATATTATTGACCCTGTCTTACCGACGAGGGAACTGAGCCAGGATAGGGGAAGTAAGTTATCTCGTAAACACAGGTGTGACCCCGGGTCCGTACCCCTGACCACTGCCCCTGCCAGCTGGAGGTTTAGGTAAAGTATTGCACAAAAAACACTTAGCTGAGGGCGAGCAGGCTACATGCTCCAAAAATGTCACTTAACGATAATATTATTAATTGGAACATATGGCTCTGACTAACTGGGGTTAAGCCCCTTGGATTATCTCTGCCTGTCCTTTGCCCATGTCAAGTGCCACTTATTGATGCAGGGACCTTAATGAGGCCATTAGGGTGGGTTAGCCGGGCACCAAGATGGGATCTAATCGCGGGTGCTCATTAAAGCGTCACATAGCGCTCATTAGCGGAGGAGGAAGGTGAGAGTGTCCAGGGCTGGGTAGAGGGAGGAGGAAAAGGAAAAGCCCTTGTGGGGCAACTGGTCGGATTTTCTGTTTCCCACAACCACTTGGCATCTCAGGAAGTGTCTAGGCACCTCCATGGGCCCTGGAGAGGTGGGTGTGGGTTTGATCCAGCTGGAGTTTGATCTTGAGGTCAGCAGGCAGGGGGACCGGGGAGTTGGTCAGACTGGGATATGGACAGAACACGCTGGAGGACTCCCAGCTGTGAGTGAGCTGGGGCTGAGAGGGGGAAGGAGGGCAGCATCTGGCCTGTGGCCCCTCCGTCACCCTGGCCAAATCCAGTAGCCTCTTTTCTGCCCCTGTGACTTGGGCCTCAGTTGACTGTGTTCTCACCTGTTTCTCTTTTTTTAAATTTATTTATTTAATCTATTCATTTATTTTGGGCTGTGTTGGGTCTTCGTTGCTGCGTGCGGGCTTTCTCTAGTTGCAGCGAGCGGGGGCTACTCTTCGTTGCGGTGCGTGGGCTTCTCGTTGCGGTGGCTTCTCTTGTTGCCGAGCACGGGCTCTAGGCGTGCGGGCTTCAGTAGTGGCACGTGGGCTCATTAGTTGTCTCGCGGGCTCTAGAGCACAGGCTCAGTAGTTGTGGTGCACGGGCTTAGCTGCTCCGCGGCACGTGGGATCTTCCCAGACCAGGGCTCGAACCCGTGTCTCCTTCATTGGCAGGCGGATTCTTAACCACTGCGCCACCAGGGAAGCCCCCACCTGTTTCTCTTTCTTCTCCTTTTTTTTGGTCTGCACCGCACAGCTTGTGGGACCCTAGTTCCCTGACCAGGGCTCGAACCCCGGCCCTCGGCAGTGAGAGCACAGAGTCCTAACCACTTGACCACCAGGGAATTCCCTCACCTGTTTCTTCTTATTCCATCTTCTCTCCGGGGCCTTAACTTCTTTCTCAATCTCCTTCCTGACCCTGCCAGCTCTTCTCCAAAGTACATTCTGAATCTGGCCACTGTCCCCTCCCTGTCACCATCCTAGTCTGAGCCATTGGACTATTGCAGTGGCCTCCTGACCAGTCTCCAGGTGTCCACCCTGGCCTCCCCCATCTACTGTCCCCACAGTACTGTAGTCAGAACAGTCATCTTAAAACATAGAGTGATCAGATCACTTCCTTTCTCAAACCCTCCTGCTGTGCTCAGGGTCGAAGCCAAAGCCTACACACGTTCCTTGAAGTCCTACAAAGCCTGTGTTAACCTCTCTTCTCAAACATGCCAGATCTCGTAAACAGAGAGTTTGAGTAATTTGCTCAAGGTCACACAGCCTTTATTTTTTAAAAAAATTTTAAATTTTATTTATTTATTTTTGGCTGCCTTGGGTCTTCGTTGCTGCGCGCGGGCTTTCTCTAGTTGCGTCGAGCTGGGGCAACTCTTCGTTGCGGTGTGTGGGCTTCTCATTTCAGTGGCTTCTCTTGTTGTGGAGCATGGGCTCTAGGCATGTGGGCTCAGTAGTTGTGGCACGTGGGCTCAGTAGTTGTGGCATGCGGGCTCTGGAGCGCAGGCTCAGTAGTTGTGGCACACGGGCTTAGTTGCTCCGCGGCACGTGGGATCTTCCCAGACCAGGAGTCAAACCCGTGTCCCCTGCATCGGCAGGCGGATTCTCAACCGTTGCGCCACTAGGGGAGTCCCGCACAGCCTTTAAATAAGAGCTGGGATTTAAACCTAGGCCATTGGGCTTCAGAGTCTGCCATCTTTCCCTGGACACACAAATAGTCTCATTTGTTCCACCCTGTACCTTGAAAACAAAGTACCATCTGTGTTTTACTGACAAGGATATGGAGGTCCTTAAGGGGACAGCTCCTGCCCAGGGTGATCTGGTACCTACAGGAGGAGGATGGACTTTGAACTCCAAAGTCCATGTTCATCCTTCTTACTGGGCTCTCAGTGTGTCACCCAGCATGGAGGGCAGAGGACTGAGCAGCACCCAGGGCATGGCCATGGCTGTGGGGAAGCAGGGCCATCTAAGAGCTGAGCTTGGCCCTGGGTGGAGGGAGCCTTGGCTGCGGTTAGTGGCTGTGGGTGGCAGGGGACCTAGGAACAACTCCTTCCTGCCTCAACCTGGGGTCCCAGACAGGATCTTTACAGCTCAGTGTGAGTAGCTTCCGGAGGCCCAGCCCCCTGTGAGGTGCTGGATCGGCTCCTAGGGGACCACTGTGGCAGCTCTGGCTTCTGCCCTGGTTTCCCTCTGTCTGTTCCCCACACCACAGCCAGGAGGAGCTCTTTAAAAAGTACATCTTTTCATGTCAGTCCCCTGGTTAGAATCCTTCAGTGGCTTCCCGGTGCTTTCAGGATAAGGTCCCAGCTCCTACGAAGCCCCCACTTGGCAGCTGGCTCACCTACCCCCGAGCCTGCTCTGAACTGTAGCCGCCCTGCCCTGGAATTCCCTCGGTGTTTCTTCCTGGGGCTCTCAGCAGGGCTCTGACCCCGCCTGCCTGGATCTCTCCGCCTGCTTAAATGTCACCTCCTCCGAAAGGCCTTCCCAGGCCACTCTATCTGTGGGGTAAAAAGATCTCTCTTGGGTGGCTGTTGAGGGAGAGACGTTGGAGAAGAGACTAGTTGGAGAAATATTTAAGAAGAAATAATTAGGACTTGGGGACCGGCTATTGATGGGTAAGGGAGATGGAGTCTGGGGGAGCCCCCTGTCTCTGGTTCAGGCAGCTGGATGGATGGAGGAGCCGTATTAGGAAATGTGGAGCCTGGGAGGGGGAGGGGTTTGGGGGGAGGGGAAAGGGGACGATCAGGCACACAGGTCTGCCTTGGTCACGGCTATCCGTCCAGTGCCCAGCACGTCGTGGGCCCTCAGATGCTGATATGCAGAGGGAGAGGACTGAAAGCTCTGGATCTCTGGATCGGTCCAGGGGGCCTGGGGCAAATGTGGCCATTGTGTTTGGGAATATGGGGGTCGGAGCCTTAGCCACAGCTCCTCTGCCTTCCACCCACCAGCTCCCAGAATGATATCCAAAACATAGCATCTAACAACTGGTACGGGCTCTGCAGAGGCTACGGTGACTGGGGATGGCCTCATGAGGGTGACCTTGGGGCAGACTGACCAGCAGGGGAAGGCCCAAGGGCGCTGAGCACCTGACCTCGGTGCTAGGACTGCACCCGGGGCTTCATCTTCCCCGGGGACGTCTCACAGGGATGTGAGTCTGACTGGCAAACTGGGCAACAGGGTGGGCCCCTGGTGATACCCACTGGTCACTCATAGGTCCTGGGGTCATGCAGAAGGGGAAGAGGGCATATTTAGGAGGTTTAGGGAACAGGTATTTATGCAGGGAAACATTTTAATGTTTTAATAACAGAAGCTATTAAAGGACTTCAACACTTGGGTCGAATTTCCATTTCTTTGGCAATGTCCTCCCTTCTATCTTCTGTTCTTGCTTTGTGGATAACTGGAGGCTGAACCTCCTGGTTTAATCACATAATTTTCTTAATCATTTGCTCCTTTATTTATGTATTTTTTTGCGGTACGTGGAACTCTCACTGTTGTGACCTCTCCCGTTGCGGAGCACAGGCTCCGGACGTGCAGGCTCAGCGGCCATGGCTCACGGGCCCAGCCGCTCCGCGGCACGTGGGATCCTCCCAGACCGGGGCACGAACCCGTGTCCCCTGCATCGGCAGGCGGACTCTCAACCACTGCACCACCAGGGAAGCCCCCATTTGCTCCTATTTTTTATCTTGTCTTTTGTTCTACCTGCTGGAGGATTTTCTCAACTTTATTTTCCATTCCTTTTATTACAGCCTGATGGGCGCGGCCATATTCTTCCAAATCTCCAAGAGCTCTTTCTTACTTTCTGAATGTCCTCGTTTTAAAAAGGAATGCTCTTGTTTCAAGGATGCAACATCGACTCCTCTCTTTGAGGCTATTCATTTTGGGTTTTTAAGTTTTCTGTTCTCTGCATTTCTCTGTTTCTGTAGAGTGCCTTCGGTCTTTTGTCCCTCATGGCAGAAGCATTTCTTGACTGTCTGGTGTCCTTGGCCTGTCCCTTTTATCTTAAAGGTGGGAAAACTGAGGCCAGGGGTGACCCACGAGTTGGGGCAGAGCCAGGAGGAGCAGAGGAGGCTGGAGCATGAGAAGCGGGGAAGGCAGCCCAGCCTTGCACCCCGCTGGTCCTGGCTGGGGGGAGGTGGAGATGCCAGTGGAGAGGAGGAGGCCCCAGACCAGAAGGGCTGTTCTCTGCCAGCCCTTACCGAGTGGTTGCCGTGGCCCAGCCGTGTGTGGGAGGCTGTGGTCAGGGAGGGGAGAGTGCTGGCCGGGTGGATGGCTGGGCTGGCTCCGCTCTCCCAGCACAGTGGGCCAGGCCAGCCTCCCTGGTGTGCCGGCCAGAGGGAGGGTGGTGGAGGGAAGTCTGGCACCTGCTCCTGTCCCAGGCACTGTGTGCTGCAGTTCTTACCCTGATAACCCCTGACCTGGCACATGACCAGCCGGCTCTACCAAGGGCTTGCCCTGGCACCTTCCCTGTCCCCAGGCACCAGGGGGTGTGTGTGTGTGTTCATGTGTACTTTAAATGGACTTTAACCCCAGCTGACCCCCTTGAGATTTGCTGGCTGGTCATGGCCTTGAGGACAGAAGATCCTAGAAGGATTCAGGTCCTGGTTCTATATGCCCTGGGCCTCAGTTTTCCCATCTGTCCAATGAGAGGGGTCAGATGCCCCCCCACCGCCTGCAAGGAGTTGGTAAGGTCCTGCCCAGGGTTGTCCATTGCCCTCATTGTTTTGTCCCCAGGAAGCGGGGCATCACCCTCCCTGCCAACACACCAGAGGAGCTGCAGGACATCATCGGCATGGACAAGCCGCTCAGCCTCCCGGGCTTCCTGGCCAAGTTCGCCTACTACATGCCCGCCATCGCGTAAGTCTTCCCACCCGCCCCGAACCCTGGGCAGCGTCGGTCCCTGTGCCCACATCGGGCTGCCTGCACACCTCAGCCTATGGGGTGGGAGAAGGCGCTGTATAACCCTGCTCTGCCTCTCACCGTTGTGTGCACTCCTGCGAATCTCTCCATGCTTTTGGGCCTCGGTTTTCCCTTCTGGAAAATGGGTATGATGGGCTGAACCTCCTTCAACTTCTATAGAAAAGTAACAGAATGTGGGGGTTAAGAACATAGATCCTAGTATCAGATTCTTTCAAAAAATAACTTCGACACTGGGCAAATTTGCCCTCTCTGGGCCTCAGTTCCCTTATCTAGACAGTGGGGCTTATGACCCTCTCTACCTCCTAGGGCTGGGGTTTGGAATGGACACAGCACTGTCCTCAGCAAGCCTCCTCTTACTAGGAGGACAATTGCTACCTTTATCGATAGCCAGGCACTGCTGTTTTTATGTTACTTTTCATTCCTTCCATTTTTTTGATAGCAGAATATCTTAGATATAGAAGAATATAATGTGTGTACAGTTCATAGAACTATTCTCTTTGTAGCTGTCCACAGTCCTGTGAGCTAGACACACTCCTCATTTGCAGAGGAGGAAATGAAGGCTCAGGAAAGTGAAGGAACTTGCCCAGGACCACACAGTTGGCAAGGGGTGAAGCCCAGATTCTCGTCCTGCTGTCTCCTTGAGCCTCCTGGTACGAGGCAGAGTTTCCCAAGGCAGGCGAGAATGGGGCCTTGGCAGTCAGTGCTGCCAGAGCTCAGGAGGGGGAAGATGTAGAGGGGGCTGGGGGAGTCAGGGAAGGCTGCCTGGAGGAGAAAGTGTGGACTGGGCCTTGGGAGAGAAAGGCTGTGATATTGTCCAGAGGGCTGGACCTGAGGAATGGTCTGGAGGATGGGTTGTTGGAGGACCAGTGAGGAAGGTGTGTGAGGCCGGTGGAGGCCTTTGGCTGGGTAAGTGGCAGGACAGGAATGAGGAGTCCTGGGGAAGGAAGATGTATGCCAAGGCTGCTGGCTGCATTCTGGAAGCTTCTGGGCTCTGCCTGGAAGGCATCGACTGCCCCCATCCTTGGCCTGGGTCAGCAGATGGTCTGGCATACATGCTGCCTCTCCCCCGGATGAGGAGCGTCTCCCACGCCACTGCCCAGGTAGCTCCTGTCTCTCGGCCACAAGACAGAAGAGGACCAGCTTCCTGAAGGCTTAAGCCGCTTTTGATTTGCATTTCCTTGGTGATTAGTGATGTCAGGCACCATTTCATGGGCCTGTTGGCCATTTGTATGTCTTTTGAGAAATGTCTATTCAGGTCCTTTGCCTACTTTTTATCAGTTTTTGTTGTTTGTTTTGCTACTGAATCGTAGGAGTTCCTTCCACATTTTGGGTGTTAGCCCCTTATCAGATGCGTGGTTTGCAAATATTTTCTCCCATTAGTAGGTTGCCTGTCACTCTGTTGATGGTTTCCTTTGCTGTGTAGAAGCCCTTTAGCTTGGTGCAGTCCCCCTTGTCTATTTTTTTATTTTTTTTATTTTTTTTATTTTTTTTAACATCTTTATTGGGGTATAATTGCTTTACAATGGTGTGTTAGTTTCTGCTTTATAACAGAGTGAGTCAGTTATACATATATATATGTTCCCATATCTCTTCCCTCTTTGTCTCCCTCCCTCCCACCCTCCCTATCCCACCCCTCCAGACAGCCACAAAGAACCGAGCCGGTTTCCCTGTGCCATGCGGCTGCTTCCCACTGGCTATCTACCTTACGTTTGTTAGTATATATATGTCCATGTCTCTCTCTCGCCCTAACACACCTCACCCTTCCCCCTCCCCATATCCTCAAGTCTGTTCTCCAGTAGGTCTCTGTCTTTATTCCTGTTTTACCCCTAGGTTCTTCATAACATTTTTTTTTTCTTAAATTCCATATATATGTGTTAGCATACGGTATTTGTCCTTCTCTTTCTGACTTACTTCACTCTGTATGACAGACTCTAGATCTATCCACCTCATTACAAATAGCTCAATTTCGTTTCTTTTTATGGCTGAGTAATATTCCATTGTATATATGTGCCACATCTTCTTTATCCATTCATCCGACGACGGGCACTTAGGTTGTTTCCATCTCCGGGCTATTGTAAATAGAGCTGCAATGAACATTTTGGTACATGACTCTTTCTGAATTCTGGTTTCCTCAGGGTATATACCTAGTAGTGGGATTGCTGGGTCATATGGTAGTTCTATTTGTAGTTTTTTAAGGAACCTCCATACTGTTCTCCATAGTGGCTGAACCAATTCACATTCCCACCAGCAGTGCAAGAGTGTTCCCTTTTCTCCACACCCTCTCCAGCATTTATTGTTTCTAGATTTTTTGATGATGGCCATTCTGACTGGTGTGAGATGATATCTCATTGTAGTTTTGATTTGCATTTCTCTAATGATTAATGATGTTGAGCATTCTTTCATGTGTTTGTTGGCAGTCTGTATATCTTCTTTGGAGAAATGTCTATTTAGGTCTTCTGCCCATTTTTGGATTGGGTTGTTTATTTTTTTGTTATTGAGCTGCATGAGCTGCCTGTAAATTTTAGAGATTAATCCTTTGTCAGTTGATTCATTTGCAAATATTTTCTCCCATTCTGAGGGCTGTCTTTTGGTCTTGTTTATGGTTTCCTTTGCTGTGCAAAAGCTTTGAAGTTTCATTAGGTCCCATTTGTTTATTTTTGTTTTTATCTCCATTACTCTAGGAGATGGGTCAAGAAGGATCTTGCTGTGATTTATGTCATAGAGTGTTCTGCCTATGTTTTCCTCTAAGAGTTTGATAGTTTCTGGCCTTACATTTAGGTCTTTAATCCATTTTGAGCTTATTTTTGTGTATGGTGTTAGGGAGTGATCTAATCTCATACTTTTACATGTACCTGTCCAGTTTTCCCAGCACCACTTATTGAAGGGGCTGTCCTTTCTCCACTGTATATTCCTGCCACCTTTATCAAAGATAAGGTGACCATATGTGCATGGGTTTATCTCTGGGCTTTCTATCCTATTCCATTGATCTATCTTTCTGTTTTTGTGCCAGTACCATACTGTCTTGATTACTGTAGCTTTGTAGTATAGTCTGAAGTCAGGCAGCCTGATTCCTCCAGCTCCATTTTTTGTTCTCAAGATTGCTTTGGCTATTCGGGGTCTTTTGTGTTTCCATACAAATTGTGAAATTTTTTGTTCTAGTTCTGTGAAAAATGCCAGTGGTAGTTTGATAGGGATTGCATTGAATCTATAGATTGCTTTGGGGAGTAGAGTCATTTTCACAATGTTGATTCTTCCAATCCAAGAACATGGTATATCTCTCCATCTGTTTGTATCATCTTTAATTTCTTTCATCAGTGTCTTATAATTTTCTGCATACAGGTCTTTTGTCTCCTTAGGTAGGTTTATTCCTAGATATTTTATTCTTTTTGTTGCAATGGTAAATGGGAGTGTTTTCTTGATTTCACTTTCAGATTTTTCATCGTTAGTATATAGGAATGCCAGAGATTTCTGTGCATTAATTTTGTATCCTGCTACTTTACCAAATTCATTGATTAGCTCTAGTAGTTTTCTGGTAGCATCTTTAGGATTCTCTATGTATAGTATCATGTCATCTGCAAACAGTGACAGCTTTACTTCTTCTTTTCCGATTTGGATTCCTTTTATTTCCTTTTCTTCTCTGATTGCTGTGGCTAAAACTTCCAAAACTATGTTGAATAAGAGTGGTGAGAGTGGGCAACCTTGTCTTGTTCCTGACCTTAGTGGAAATGCTTTCAGTTTTTCGCCATTGAGGATGATGTTGGCTGTGGGCTTGTCATATACGGCCTTTATTATATTGAGGAAAGTTCCCTCTACACCTACTTTCTGCAGGGTTTTTATCATAAATGGGTGTTGAATTTTGTCAAAAGCTTTCTCTGCATCTATTGAGATGATCATATGGTTTTTCTCCTTCAATTTGTTAATATGGTTAATCACATTGATAGATTTGCGTATATTGAAGAATCCTTGCATTCCTGGAATAAACCCCACTTGATCATGGTGTATGATCCTTTTAATGTGCTGTTGGATTCTGTTTGCTAGTATTTTGTTGAGGATTTTTGCATCTATGTTCATCAGTGATATTGGCCTGTAGTTTTCTTTCTTTGTGACATCCTTGTCTGGTTTTGGTATCAAGGTGATGGTGGCCTCGTAGAATGAGTTTGGGAGTGTTCCTCCCTCTGCTATATTTTGGAAGAGTTTGAGAAGAATAGGTGTTAGCTCTTCTCTAAATGTTTGATAGAATTCGCCTGTGAAGCCATCTGGTCCTGGGCTTTTGTTTGTTGGAAGATTTTTAATCACAGTTTCAATTTCAGTGTTTGTGATTGGTCTGTTCATATTTTCTATTTCTTCCTGATTCAGTCTTGGCAGTTTGTGCATTTCTAAGAATTTGTCCATTTCTTCCAGATTGTCCATTTTATTGGCATAGAGTTGCTTGTAGTAATCCCTCATGATTTTTTGTATTTCTGCAGTGTCAGTTGTTACTTCTCCTTTTTCATTTCTGATTCTATTGGTTTGAGTCTTCTCCTTTATTTTCTTGATGAGTCTGGCTAATGGTTTATCAATTTTGTTTATGTTCTCAAAGAACCAGCTTTTAGTTTTATTGATCTTTGCTATTGTTTCCTTCATTTCTTTTTCATTTATTTCTGATCTGATTTTTATGATTTCTTTCCTTCTGCTAACTTTGGGGTTTTTTTGTTCTTCTTTCTCTAATTGCTTGAGGTGCAAGGTTAGGTTGTTTATTCGAGATGTTTCCTGCTTCTTAAGGTGGGCTTGTATTGCTATAAACTTCCCTCTTAGAACTGCTTTTGCTGCATCCCATAGGTTTTGGGTCGTTGTATCTCCATTGTCATTTGTTTCTAGGTATTTTTTAATTTCCTCTTTGATTTCTTCAGTGATCACTTCGTTATTAAGTAGTGTATTGTTTAGCCTCCATGTGTTTGTATTTTTTACAGATCTTTTCCTATAATTGATATCTAGTCTCATGGCGTTGTGGTCGGAAAAGATACTTGATACAATTTCAATTTTCTTAAATTTACCAAGGCTTGATTTGTGACCCAAGATATGATCTATCCTGGAGAATGTTCCATGAGCACTTGAGAAAAATGTGTATTCTGTTGTTTTTGGATGGAGTGTCCTATAAATATCAATTAAGTCCATCCTGTTTAATGTATCATTTAAAGCTTGTGTTTCCTTATTTATTTTCATTTTGGATGATCTGTCCATTGGTGAAAGTGGGGTGTTGAAGTCCCCTACTATGAATGTGTTACTGTCGATTTCCCCTTTTATGGCTGCTAGTTTTTGCCTTATGTATTGAGGTGCTCCTATGTTGGGTGCATAAATATTTACAATTGTTATATCTTCTTCTTGGATCGATCCCTTAATCATTATGTAGTGTCCTTCTTTGTCTCTTCTGATAGTCCTTATTTTAAAGTCTATTTTGTCTGATATGAGAATTGCTACTCCAGCTTTCTTTTGGTTTCCATTTGCATGGAATATCTTTTTCCATCCCCTTACTTTCAGTCTGTATGTGTCTCTAGGTCTGAAGTGGGTCTCTTGTAGACAGCATATATATGGGTCTTGTTTTTGTATCCATTCAGCCAATCTGTGTCTTTTGGTGGGAGCATTTAGTCCATTTACATTTAAGGTAATTATCGATATGTATGTTCCTATTCCCATTTTCTAAATTGTTTTGGGTTCGTTATTATAGGACTTTTCCTTCTCTTGTGTTTTTGTCTAGAGAAGTTCCTTTAGCATTTGTTGTAAAGCTGGTTTGGTGGTGCTGAACTCTCTCAGCTTTTGCTTGTCTGTAAAGGTTTTAATTTCTCCATCAAATCTGAATGAGATCCTTGCTGGGTAGAGTAATCTTGGTTGCAGGTTTTTCTCCTTCATCACTTTCAGTATGTCCTGCCACTCCCTTCTGGCTTGTAGAGTTTCTGCTGAGAGATCAGCTGTTAACCTTATGGGGATTCCCTTGTGTGTTATTTGTTGTTTTTCCCTTGCTGCTTTTAATATGCTTTCTTTGTATTTAGTTTTTGACAGTTTGATTAATATGTGTCTTGGCGTATTTCTCCTTGAATTTATCCTGTATGGGACTCTCTGTGCTTCCTGGACTTGATTAACGATTTCCTTTCCCATATTAGGGAAGTTTTCAACTATAATCTCTTCAAATATTTTCTCAGTCCCTTTCTTTTTCTCTTCTTCTTCTGGAACCCCTATAATTCGAATGTTGGTGCGTTTAATGTTGTCCCAGAGGTCTCTGAGACTGTCCTCAGTTCTTTTCATTCTTTTTTCTTTATTCTGCTCTGCAGTAGTTATTTCCACTATTTTATCTTCCAGGTCACTTATCCGTTCTTCTGCCTCATTTATTCTGCTATTGATCCCATCTAGAGTATTTTTCATTTCATTTATTGTGTTGTTCATCATTGTCTGTTTCATCTTTATTTCTTCTAGGTCCTTGTTAACTGCTTCTTGCATTTTGTCCATTCTATTTCCAAGATTTTGGATCATCTTTACTATCATTATTCTGAACTCTTTTTCAGGTAGACTGCCTATTTCCTCTTCATTTGTTAGGTCTGGTGGGTTTTTATCCTGCTCCTTCATCTGCTGTGTGTTTTTCTGTCTTCTCATTTTGCTTATCTTACTGTGATTGGGTTCACCTTTTTGCAGGCTGCAAGTTCGTAGCTCCCGTTGTTTTTGATGTCTGTCTCCAGTGGCTAAGGTTGGTTCAGTGGGTTGTGTAGGCTTCCTGGTGGAGGGGACTAGTGGCTGTGTTGTGGTGTATGAGGCTAGATCTTGTCTCTCTAGTGGGCAGGTCCACGTCTGGTGGTGTGTTTTGGGGTGTCTGTGGACTTATTATGATTTTAGGCAGCCTCTCTGCTAGTGGGTGGGGTTGTGTTCCTGTTTTGCTATATGGTTGGCATAGGTTGTCCAGCACTGTAGCTTGCTGGTCGTTGAGCGAAGCTGGGTGCTGGTGTTGAGATGGAGATCTCTGGGAGATTTTCGCCGTTTGATATTATGTGGGGCTGGGAGGTCTCTTCTTGACGAGTGTTCTGAAGTTGGCTCTCCCACCTCAGAGGCAGAGTCCTGACTCCTGGCTGGAGCAGCAAGAGCCTTTCATCCACTCGGCTCCCTCTGCTGCCCCAGCCGCGTTCACGAAACACCAGGAGCACAGTCTCAAAACCTCTCAGAGCTGGTAATTCCTTGGTTGACTTGTCCTCCTATCAGATTGAACTTTGTATTGCTGCCAGCAGTCAGTGAATAGTTTAAAGTTGCTGCCATGCATTCATTTCAGTTTCAATGCCCTGGGTAGTCTTCCTATTCCTCTCCTGCTCTCCAGACCTGTGCTGTCCAAAATGCTGGCCACAAGTCACCTGCTGGTCTTGGAGGGTCTCCTGGGGAGGCGGGGGCAGCTTTTTTCTTTCCTCAGTGCTTTGTCTAGTTTCACTTGCTCATAGGGTGCCACACGCAGACGCCTCACCTCCGGCGCTTCAGACCAGACTTCCTCTTGCGAAACGGCTGCCCCAGACACTGCAATTCAAGATGGCCCCCCTTGTCTATTTTTGCTTTTTGTTGCCTGCGTGTGTCCTTTTCTCCTGTTTCTCCTCCCTGCTGGCCTACACCTATCACTCAACAAATATTTCAGTGGCTGCAATGTCCTAGGCTCTGTCCTTGGCTGAGGGATCGTAGCCGATGAGACAGAGGGAGGGGTCCTTGTCTCATGGAGACTACGTTCTAGTTGGGGAGGTGAAAGCCAGCTAATAAAGAAACCATGTGATCTGTGATGTCAAGTGGTGATAAGGGCCATGGAGAAAACTGAAGCCCAGGGGAAGAGGTGAAAAAGGGTGAGGAGATGTTTTAAAATAAGGTGGTCAGGGCTTCCCTGGTGGCGCAGTGGTTGAGAGTCTGCCTGCCGATGCAGGGGACACGGGTTCGTGCCCCGGTCCAGGAAGATCCCACATGGCGTGGAGCGGCTGGGCCCGTGACCATGGCCGCTGAGCCTGTGCGTCCGGAGCCTGTGCTCCGCAACAGGAGAGGCCACAACAGTGAGAGGGCCGCGTACCGCAAAAAATAAATAAATAAATAAGTAAATAAGTAAATAAATAAAATAAGGTGGTCAGGGAAGGCTTCCCTGAGGAGGTGAGGCTGGAGGCAGGCTCTGAATGGAGGGAGGAGGGAGCATAGGGTGATCTGGGTGAAGAGCCTGCAGGCTGGGGTGCTGCAAACACGAAGGCCCTGACCTGGGAACAAGCTTGGCTGTTCGCTGGACAGAAAGAAGACCCTGGAGGAGTCATGGAAGGAGCGGGAGGCTGGCAAGGGCCCAGATTACGCAGGCCTTGTGGGGGGTTGGGAGGTGGGGTTGAGACTTACTCTACGAGGTGGGAGGCCATTAGGGTTCAGAGTGGAGGAGTGATGTTGATCTCCTCTTGTTTTTTTTGCCCACGCTGCACAGCTCGTGGGATCTTAGTGCCCCGACCAAGGATTGAACCCGGGCCCTGAGCAGTGAGAGTGTGAAGTCCTAACCACTGAACTGCCAGGGAATTCCCTCTTTGATTTCCATTTTTAAAAGATTGAGCTAGCTGCTCTACAGGGGCAAGTGTGGAGACCAGGAGGCCAGTTAGAGAGGTGAGGTGGTTAGAACCAGGGCGGAGCGGGCCGAGAACGGGCATCGAGTTTGGAAGCAGAGCTGACAGGACGTGCTGTGCTTCTAGGATTTTCTCCAGCAGATGCCCGGAGCTTTGGGCTGGGTGACGAGAGATGGGGGGGCCACACCTGGGTTTGACCTGCTATGGGCAGGGGACAGCTTTGTTATTCCTGGAGCTCCCAAGGGACTTGGGGCAGTCTGTCCCCAGCCACTCTTCCCTTCCCAGGGGCTGCCGGGAGGCCATCAAAAGGACTGCCTACGAGTTTGTGGAGATGAAGGCCAAGGAGGGCGTGGTGTACGTGGAGGTGCGCTACAGCCCACACCTGCTGGCCAACTTCAAAGTGGAGCCGATCCCCTGGAACCAGGCTGAGTGAGTGACCATCTGGAGGGCTGTGCCGGTGCTGTGGCAGGGTGGCCTGACCCAAGACCGCGAGGGGCAGCCTGGGAGGCCGTGGCCCAAGCAAGACTTTGGTCTGGCTCCCTGAACTGGCCCACAGCTTATCCAGTGACTCTTAGGGGTCCTGTCCTAACCCTGTAACCAAAGTGGGTTTGGCCCACTCCTGCCCCTCTGCCTGGACCCCAGGGATGTCTAAGCGGTACCACTCAACCACCTTGCTCCCTTCTAGCCATGACTCTGATACTTGTGGACAAGTGGGAATCACAACAGGTGAGCTTAGCTTAGCAGTGCCCTCCATCTTGGGTGGGAGGAGGGCTGTGTTTGACAACCCCCCGAACTGGGACAGTCTTCGCAGGTCTGGAAGCGTCCAGGCAGTTCCAAGGAAGCTGGAAGGGGGTGCGCTAGGGCTTGGGGCTATCTCCCTCGTCCTTTCCTCAGAGGCAGTAGGTTAGTGGGGCTGAGGGCTTCTCCTGGACGACCCCTCTTCCTCCTCTTTCTATCCTCCTTTCCTTCCCCTCTTTACTCCCCCGCCTCCCCTCCCTCCTCTGTCCCAGTCCCAGGGCTGTCCTTTAGGTCTGTCTTTGTCTCAGGCTCACCCCTACTCTTCTCTGCACACAGAGGGGACCTCACCCCGGATGAGGTGGTGTGTCTAGTGGACCAGGGCCTGCAAGAGGGAGAGCGAGACTTCGGGGTGAAGGTGCGGTCCATCCTGTGCTGCATGCGCCACCAGCCCAGTGAGTGTGACCTTGGCCCCGTCCCTGGCTGCCCATCTGATGCCACCACAACCTCCTGGCCGGGCACAGGGGCCATACCGGTCCCCATGGTCTCTCTTGAGCCCATCAGTTGGACCTCGGGTCTTCCTCCTGGGCAAGCTCAGAACTTCCTGCAACAGAATTTTCTCCCCAGGGAGGCTGAGCCTGGGAGCCATGTGACCTGCGGGAGGCTTAAAATCAAGGGAGGCTGAACGACAGAGAAAAGCCTAAGCCTGGTTCCCGTCAGGCCGCGGTCCTCCCTCGAGACCCTGTGGGCCAGGCCCCCCACCCCCTGTCAGGGCTGTGGAACCTGGGACTAGGTCTGAGCGCCAGGGCCTGAGGGGTCTCCCTGTGACTGACACTGGTCACATCTCCAGGGCTTGTGCTTCCAAGGCAGAGCCCCGCTGTGTGACTCTCTCCAGGTCACATCACCTCTCTGGATCTCAGACGTGCCTTGTCACAGGAGGTGATCGTAGTTACCCCATTCTCTGCTCTAAGGAGTAGTGAGCCCACGGCGAGGGGTTAGTGTCAACCTGCAGGGCCTCCCTGTGCAGAGTGGCTTGGGGTATTTTCTCTAATCCTCACAGGGGTCTAGGAGACAGGACCACCATCGTTTATCCCCGTTTAGCAGATGAGGAAACTGAGGTAGAGAGAGGCTCAATCAGGAAGGCACAAAGCCTGGAGCAGAACACAGGGCCATCTGGTTCCAAAGCCTGTGGTTGGTCATTCTTTTTAAAACACTTTACAATGACGAACGTTAGCAATGTGTTTAGTAACACTAGTGGGAGCTGTTTTAGGTTTAAATGTTAAACTGTGCGGACCTCCATCTCATCTGCTAAGTTGAGGGTGGGTGTGGGGATCAAGAGAGAGAATTGCTATTTGTCGTTTACTGAGCCCAGGCCCTGACCTCGGCGTCTCACACGTGCGGCCTCGGCAAAGCCTCGCTGCGACCGTGTGCCACAGCACACGGCCCCCCTCTGCGAGGAGAGGCCGCGGGGTCAGACCTTGAAGATGGGACGCTGGGCCCTCTGCCTTGTGCTGGCCTTGGGGGGGAGGGTCCTTCTCCTCCGTGCTGCTGCCAGAGGCCCGGCGGGCATCTCGCCCACAGGCTGGTCCCCCGAGGTGGTGGAGCTGTGTAAGAAGTACCGGCGGCAGACCGTGGTGGCCGTCGACCTGGCCGGAGATGAGACCATCCGAGGCAGCAGCCTCTTCCCCGAACACGTGCAGGCCTACGCGGTGGGTCCTGGGGGACGGAGGCAGAGGAGAGGCTGGCTCTGGGGGAGCCCCATGGGGAGCTGGTCTCTAATCCAGTAGCAGGAAGGCACACCGACTTCTGGGGGATCACGAGGCCTCCTGGGCTCCCAAGTGTGTGTGACTGGGTCTAGGACCTCTAGAGTTTGGGAATCTGGTATGAAAGAAAAAACCCCACTTGGTGCTGGAGGGTCCTGTGCTGGAGCCTTTCGGCCTAATGATTCGCTGTGTGACCTTGGGCGAGACTGTCTCTTCTCTGGGCCTGTTTCATCTGCTGGGGTGACTGACTGGGTTGGAGCAGACGTCTCGAAGCCTCATGCCCTGCTTCCCGTGGAAGGGGTGAAGCATGGGGTCGAGAGCAGGGGCTCTGGAATCTCTTCCTAGCGGTCTGACCTTGGTCGTGATACCTAATTCTCCTGAGTTTCAGTCCCTCCCCGCTCCCTGTAAGATAGGTATCAGAGCAGTTGTGAACATGACGTAAGGTATCCAAACCATTTCCTACAGTGTCTGACTCGTAATAACTGTCTAATAAAGGAGGGCTACCACTTAAATGATTACAAAAACGAAGCCCACCCGACCTCCCTGTCTGGGAGCCAGGCAGGTTGACTCAGCCCCAGAGTGTAGTGAAGGCAGGGCCTGCGGGGCCGAGCCCCAGGCCGCCCCTGACCGAGCCCTCGCCCTTACAGGAGGCCGTGAAGAGCGGCGTCCACCGCACGGTCCACGCCGGGGAGGTGGGCTCGGCCGAGGTGGTGAGAGAGGTGAGTGGCTGGGCAGGCGGTGGGGCCCTTCTCCTCGCTTGCCCCGCGGCCCACGCTGGGCTCCACGCTGCTTGTCAACAGGCCGTGGACGTGCTCAAGACCGAGAGGCTGGGGCACGGCTACCACACTCTGGAGGACCCGGCCCTCTACAACAGGCTGCGGCAGGAAAACATGCACTTCGAGGTGAAGGGCTGGGGAGGGGGAGGTCAGGGGAGCGGTGGAGAGCGCGGAGGGTCCAGCAGCCGCGGGCAGCGTGGGCCGCGGGCCTTGGAGCTGCTGGGTGGGGGGAGAAAGGCAGGACTGACGGCTCCTGGGACTCGGCTGCGGGGGGGCCGCTGTGATCGGGGCGAGAACGGCGCCGGAGGAGGTGGCGCCAGCTGGCCTGGGGACGGGGGTCAGCGTGGCCCTGGGGGCTTCGTGCCAGTCACCCACCTGCTCTTCCAGGTCTGCCCCTGGTCCAGCTACCTCACCGGCACCTGGAAGCCAGGCACGGAGCATGCAGTCGTTCGGTGAGGCCGGGTCCCCTGGGCTCCGTTCAGTTTTGTACTAGGAAAGCCAAGGGTGGGCAGGGGATGCAGGGACTGGGCGCTGGTCCCTGCGGGGTCTCCTGGGTGTGAAAGCTCTTCAAATGCTTGGGAAGCGGGCGCTATTGTCGCCGTCTTACAAGTGAGGAATCCAAAGTCCGGATGTGGTGTAACTTGATTATGAGGCCACCCAGCTATTGGATAGCACAGCTGGGGGCCCTGTAGCTCATCCAGCTATAGCAGAATGCCCTGCTACCCTAAGGGAAACTTCCACACTCCAGATTCCACCTCCTAGGAATTAGGAAGATGAGCCTCTCTTGCTCACGTGGGCTCCGCTCCTGGCCCCTCTGGGCACTCCCCCAGCACATCCTGAAGCTTTCCCCAGGAGAGCCTATCCCGTCCCCCCCCCACCCCACCCCGATGCTGCCCCTTAGGCTTAACCAAGAAGCTTTGGCCCTTCTTCGGGTTGCCCTGGGACTGAGCCCTGGGCAAGGCCTCGGGAGGGAGAAGCCGACCCAGAAGCTCACTAAGAGCTCGGGGTGCCCATATTCAGGCCAGCACTGATGGTCTGTCCGCCAAGCTTACGAGGAGAGGAGCTTGGGCTCGCTCACACTCTGATTGCGAGGCGGGCCTGAGCTGCTTTAGGAGTGTGGAGTGTGCAGTACCTACAGGACACCCAAGTGGAGGCTCTTGGAGGCATGTGGGCATCCAGCCTGTGGGCTGGAGAAAGACTCAGAGTCACCTAGAGATACGGTGGTTGAAGGAGAAGTGATGGCCTCAGCAGACAGTGGAGCACGAGGGCCTAGGATTCTGGTGACTGTCCTGCTGATGATGCTTTTGCAAAAATGTTCCTATAAAAGGGTTTCATCTTCAAGGAATTCATGGAAAAGACTCTGACAAGTACAGGTTTCTGGTAACTGACTATACTGCTGAACTGAATGCATAAGCATTTTCAGAACTCTAATGGAAAACCGATGAATTCATGAAAGTGCTAACAAAAGATCAAGGTAAAAAAAAATTACAAGGGACTGAGTGAACTGATGAGGATGATTATAATTTTTGTGATTTTCTGTTTGAGTTTAAAAAAAAAAAAAAAAAAAAAAAAGAGGGCCTAGGAGAGAATCCAGGACAGTGACACTGAAGGCACAGGCAGAGGAAAGCCAGAAGTGCGGCGTCCAAGAAAGCTAGGGAAAAGGTCAACAGTACAAAATTCTGCTCCACAAGTCAGGTGAGGTTAGAGCTAGGAAAAGTCCACTGGATTTAATAAGATGGTGGTCAGGGATTATGCTAAGAACAGTTCCCATGGCGCATCTGAAAAGTCAGATCTCCCAGGGGGGGCTGAGGACGGTTGGTGAAGGGGGCAGACAACTCTCTCGCAGAGTGCAGCTGTGAAGGGGAGGGCCAGAGGGGTGGGTAGCTAGAGCGGGCTGTTGCTTTTCTGGCCTCGCCAAGCCGGCCCCTCTCCTGCCTTTGCCTGGCTCTGGCCTGGCTGGATGGCTTTAAGTCTTGAGTTGCTAGTAATGTGGCCTTGGACAAGTCACCCGAGTTCCTCTGTACAACGAGAACCCTCCAGGCCTGTCCAAGGGTGCCATGCGGTTCAAAGGAGGGTGGATGTCCACGTGCAGAGACTGTTTACACAGCCGTAACAGAAGGCGCTTCTCCCCCTCCCCCCCACGCCCCTGCATTGTCCAGGTTCAAAAATGACCAGGCTAATTATTCCCTCAACACGGATGACCCACTCATCTTCAAGTCCACCCTGGACACTGATTACCAGATGACCAAACAGGACATGGGCTTCACTGAAGAGGAGTTTAAGAGACTGGTGAGTGGCTGTGTGCCTTGACTCTGGGCCCTGGGAGTGTGTGAGGCCTGCAGGTCCTGTCCAGGGCTCGGAAGCCCTGGAGAATGAGGGGTGAGTCTGCTGCAACAGGCCAGGCCAAGGCCGACCTGGAGTTCGATGCCTTCCGCCGAGAAGACATCTTCGGCTGAGATCCTGACCTAGGACTGGGTTTTTTATCCTCTGCTTGGGTCAAGTGCCTTGAAAGACTCTGAAAGCGGTCAACCATCTCCCCAGAAAGGTGTGCTCAGCTATACATTTTGCACACACTTTTCAGGCCACTCAGAGACCCCAGGATGAGCCCTTGATTTCAGTGGTTCTGATATCCCAAGTCTGTCCCTGCAGGACTGTCTCTCTGGCACTACACATCCCACCCTGTCTCTCAAAGGTTTCTCCAACCTCCTTCCTACATCTGTGTATCACGTCCTGCCACTTTAAGAACACAGAACCTCACAGTCTCTGCTCTGGCAGTTGCTGCCGCGTGACCCTGGACAGGGCCTCCCCGCTCTGAGCTTAAATGAATTGCCCGTGTTTAATGGACTGTCACTAGATTGCTAAGGACCCCCTCCTATGCGCTCTGGTTTCACTGTCCGCCGTGCTGGCCCTTCCAGAACATCAATGCGGCAAAGTCCAGTTTCCTCCCAGAAGATGAGAAGAGGGAGCTTCTTGATCTGCTCTATAAAGCCTATGGGATGCCACCTTTGGCCTCTGCAGGTATGTTTCTGACTCAGCTGCTGGGCTGGTGCCCTGCCCTGGCTCCCACCTGTCTTTCCGGGGACTTCTAGCAAGATGCCCTCCCTTCCTCTCCTGGGCAGCACCAGGGATGCGTGATGACTTCCTGGCTGGTGGTCCTCCCTCACTGCACAGGCTCGCTTCCTGCATAATGCTGTCTTGAGGCTGGTCTGAGGAGGAGCCTTTCTCAAGCCCACTCCCAAGGTCTTGGCAACTTAGGGCATCTCCAGGGCTGCCCAAAGCCAAGGGCAGGGAGTTGAGCCAAGGGTGCAGCTAGGTTCTGCTTCCTTCCTTCCTGTGTGGCCTTGACAGAGCCTTTCCTTGCTCCAAGCCTCAGTCTCCCCATCTGTAGAAAGGGGTTCCTCTCTGGCTCTGATGTTCTGATTTTTATTTTTTTTATGTCCTGGGTACTACAACTTGCCTCACCTTTCTGCTTCTCTTGGCAAGCAGGGCAGTGTCCCTGAAGACATCGTGGCCACCTCTCAGAGTCCTTACCCTGTGGATGGAGTCCTCACAACTCCCTTTACTCCTTCCAGGCAGACTATGATTTCCAGAGTCGGCTACTGATGCTCGTGAAGCCCACCTGCCTGTTTCTGTACACACATATACCTCCGCCTGGCCGTGTCTCTCCTCTGATTGTGTGCCCGGGCCAGGATCAGGGCCTGTGGCTGGTTGAATCTGAATCCCTCCCTCCTATGGTAACGTGTGCTGAAAATCTGGTGCTTAATAAAGAAACCAACAGCTGGGGTTGTGCAGCATGTGGTGTGTGGTGCTGCGGTCGGAGCGGGCCAACTTGGGTTTGTGGAGAACGGAAGGAGCCCCTGGGGCCCCCAGGCGCAGGCAGCCTGCCCAGCAGCAGGGTCCCGAGAGCCCGGTGGGCTCTGTGAATGGGAAGGGGGGGCAAAGCGGGGCCCAAAGCTTGCTCTCCGTCCAGAAGAAACCAGGCTTCTCTTGAAGGCTTATCTGCTTAAATGCTCCCTGAACTCTTAACCCCCTCCTACTCTAGGTCCTAAGGGGGGAAACCTTCCTTTTGGGTTCCCAAAGCCGTGAATTGGGGTGAGAGAGGGTGAGGTGGAAGATGATTCTTCAGATACTGGCCTGAGGTGTGGTGCCGGCCTCTGCGGTACCCCGGCATCTTCTCAGGTGCTTCATTCCGTGGAAGCGATGGGTCCCAGCTAATCACGGCCTTGGGGAAACAAGGCCCAGCCCCTACTTTTGCTGTTTAACGGAGAAATAATCATCTTAAACCTATCACACAAATCATCAGCATTTATTTCCTGGGTCCTAGGTGTCACTTATCTTGGTAGGAAGGGCAAACAGTTAATCAGAGTTTTGAGCACAAGATCCCTTCGCTAAAAATGGATCTGTGAAGCTCCATGAGGGAACCTCAGAGCTGCATAGATGGTCAAAGAGTTTAACTTACAATGGCTTCCAAAATAAAAGGTAAATTGTCAGCTCCCTCTCTCTCTGCTGAGAAAAGGTTTAAAGTTTCTAAAAAGTTTAAAAGTGCTTCTTAAAAAAGGGGTAAGACGGTCCTGACACGGCAGGCTGGCTGGGTTGGAGAAGAGGGGGCAGGGCTGGAACGCGGTCCCTGCCCGGCTGTTCATCCAGGGGGCAGGACCCAGCCCCTGAGTCCCAGCACCCGCTGAATAAATAACATCCTGTGGTTACAGTGTCTTGAAAGTGTACCCGGGCAAGTGAGGAGGTGGTGGGAGCGTGGAGCCTGGGGGTGTGGGCAGAGGGCCTTCCCAGGGTAGGGGCCACGGGAGCCTCTGGGGCTGCCTTTCAGTCTGGCCTGGCTTGCCTGGAACACATTGCTCAGAGGAAAGGCTGCTGGGCCAGTGCCAGGGCTTTCCGTCCACGGCGCGTCTCTCTCCCAGCCTCCTCGGGCAAGGTCATGTTCAAGATGAGGTGGTCCCATCGCTGCTCTTGGGCTGGTTGCTACCTTCCTTGTCTGGGGTGCCCACCTCCGCCTGTCCTTCTGCAGAGGAGAGAGAAAGGAGCATATACACAAATGTAATGCATAGAAAGAGGTCCAGAGGGGCCCAGCCACAGCAGTAACAGTGGATAAACCCTGGGGAGCAGGACAGGACGGGGGGGGGGGGGGTAGTAGCTAAAGGGAACTCTAGCCTAGTCTGTAACATTTTAATTTCTACAAAGAAAATGTACATGTGCTGTTACTAGTATAATTAAAGGGAAGAAAAGGCCAGGATCATGGATGGATGCTTGTAGCTGGGGAGGGTCAGGATATTTGTGTGGGGTGTCTAGAGTCCCAGCACGTGCTCAGCATGCAGTAGTTCTTGTAAGACAGAGAAGGGCATCAGAAGATGCCAGCCCAGGGGAGCACCAGGGGTGGCCTGCAGCAGGGGCTGGGGTGGAGCCCGTCGCTGTTTCACTGTGCTGTGTCCCCACCAGACCACCCCCATCTCCCTCTCTGGCCTCTGTCTTTGCATCCTTAGGCTAAGCCCTTCACGTGACTAGGGAGAAACTACCCTGCGCCCAGATCCTGAGGCTGCGGACTGGCAAGTACTTTCCATGCAGTCATCCATGCAGCCTGGAGGTGTGATGAGGGTCATGATACGACTTGGATGAGAAAAACAAGGCTCAGAGAGGTGAACTGAGTTGCCTGAGAGCCAAACAGTGGAGGGAGCAGTGTCCCTTCCACTAACTAGAAGGCTGCCGCCTAAAGGAGCGCTCTCTAGGGTTTGTAAAGACCCATCACTGACACCGCCTCATTCTGCCCTGGCAGCTGGCTTCAGAGGTGGGGTTAGTGGTAGTGAGGGGTGCAGGGAGAACTTGGACACCTGTGCCTCAGGTCACCTCCTATGATGGGGCAGGGCCTGTAGCAAAGGCTGGGTCCCAGAGGGTCCTCCTGGCCCACTGGAAACCTGACAAATTAGACTGCACTTCAGGCAGATTTCCCAGTCTGTGATGCCCTATTTGGTCCGAAGCCTCCCGCCCTGGCGAGCAAGAATATTTTCGTTAAATTCCGCAGTAACTGCCGCTCTGCCATTTCCTTGCTGTGGGACCTCAGGCAATTTATTTAATCTCTCCAAGCCTCTGCTTCCTGATCTATGAAGTGAGGATGATGACATCCCTGCCCCTCTGTGGTCACCTGGCACATGGGACAGCTCAGCCAGGGGCAAGGCTTCCTCTGTGCAGGTCCCAGCTCTCTTCTGGCCCACAGAGAGGTCCCCAAGCATTTTCCTCTCCAACCAGCAGCCCTGGGACTCCCTCGGGGCAGTTTCAGAGCAGGATTCGGAAAGTTTCCCGGTCACGTGCTGCCGAGCAGTGCGTTCATATTCCTCCATGCCCTGCTGGTTGGTTACGTTTCATTATTCGGCCAAGTAAGGAAACGTTTGTGCTCCCCGCGTAAGGAAACATCAGAGAAGACAAAGGTTCGCACACAAAGGGCTTGGGGAGCGTTAACACACAGGACTTGGAGAGGCCTTGGCCGCCAGGCCTCAGGACAGGCCAAGGCTGTGGCCCCTCCTCCCCTGCCTGGGCTCCGCCTCAGTTTCCCGGGAGCTTTAGGCAAATAGAAGTTCCAGGGCCTGCAGGATCAGAACCTGTATTCCCCGTACTCCCACTCCCTCGGTGAGTCCGCTGGACTGAGCACGGCTCGCAGATGTGCCAGTGGAAGCTGCTCATTGCAGGACCTACTGGAAGGTTCCTCGGCCAGTCACTCTGGCCTGCACTGCGCCAGGAGCACCTCACTGCCTTGCGGTGAGCGCTACTCCTTCCTCAGGTCCCCCTTTTAACTGTCCGTCACCCTGGCAGACAGCTGCCAGGACACCAGGTACCTCAGGGATCTCGAATCGGACAGGGGTGGGAGCAGGCATTAGAGGGCCTGGGCAGGTGGATGAGTGACTACACTGAGTTGAAGGAGATAGAAAACCGTTCACCAGAGCAGACGCAGATGGCCTGGCAGCAGGCCTGGCGTGGCAGCTGGGCGTGCTGGTCAGTGAACAGCCATTGACTAGGCACCTCTGCCGGGTGCCAAACGCCACCAGGCACCGAGGGCCCAGGATGCGGATCCCAGAGGAGAGGCCCTGTGCACAGGGGGCTGTGGAGGCGGCCAAGGGAAGAGGCGCCTCCCCTGCCAGAGAGGGCAATGACGGCTTCTCGGCAGAGCGGTCTGGGCCTCTAAGAAAGAGGAAAAGCCAGCCTGGCAAGGGGAGGGCAGGCAGGACCACACAGAGGGAGAGTGCGGCAAGGCTCATTAGGGACTTTCAGGAAACAGAAGTCCCTTCCTCAGGCTGGACCAGAGGCGCAGGGGAGAAAGATGGGAGCAGAGGCTGGAGGGAAGCAGGGTGAGACCCGGGGAGGCTCCCACGCCTGGTGAGGAGTTCAGGCCGCAGGACAAGGGAGGGCTGACAGACTGCTGACGGGACGGGACGGCACGGGGAGGGAGGGTGGGGTCCCTGGGGGAGCTAGGACTGGTGAGGGATGTTCTAGCAAAGGAAACCGTGAGATGAAGGGGGGCGGACGCAGGGTCAGACGCACGATGGGACAGGGGATTTAAATGAACCCTGCTGGCAGCTGTCCAGCAGGAGGGTCTGGGCGGGGATGGATCAGGGAGGCCCGGGCAGAGGCCGCTGCGGTGCTGGGAGTGGTGTGAGCCAGGTGGTGGCTGCGGGGACAGAGAGAAGCAGAGGGACTGGGGAGGGACTCTGGAGGAGAAGTGACAGGGCCTGTGGGTGGACGGGGAGGCTGAGGGGAAAGGGAAGCACCGGGGTGCCTGGCCAGAGGGTCCTCACGGCCAGAGACGCTGGCACCCTCTAGCCTAGGGAGTGACTGCCCTCTGCCACTGACCGTGGGCCTGGGGTCTGATTTAAATGCAGTTTCTTCTCTGAGAAAGAGGGGGCAGGCTAGGACTTAAGAAGTCAGTCCCGGAGCCCAGAAGAGGGTCTCCCACCAGGAGTGCTTGAACCCGAGAGTACCCGTGGGTTCTGACCTGCGCCCTCGAGGGCTAGCTCGCCCATGTCGCCAGCCAGCTTCCGTACGCTTACGGCCTCGGAGTCTCCCTGGATGTCAGGGACTGCGTTCCGGCGGCCCGTCCGGTCACAGGAGATGAAGTCCGAGTAGGAGGACTCGACCTCCATCATGCCTGTCGCATCGCTCTTCAGGCCTGTGGGGACAAGGGCAGGAGCGCAGAGGTGAACCCTGGTGCATCCTGCACAGGGGACTCAGCTTGGGGCCCAGCACTGATGTCTTTTGACAAACCGACAGTTATTGCCTTGCTCGCTGACAACAAAACAGAAAGCACAGAAAAGTAGAAAGAACAAAATAAGTCATGCATAATTTTATACCCCAAAAGCCACCACTAACGTTTTAAAGAACATCTTTTGTGTTATCTCTAAGTAAAGTTCATGATAACTATCTACACGTTTATCAACACCATGTACCAGGCACTGGCTAGGGGCCGCAGATGCAGCAACGAACAAGTCAGCCGTGGTCCTTGTCCTCAGGGAGCTTACAGTCTACTGGGTCATTTAGCGTAATTACCTAATACCTAAGTAATTACCACAGTGCTCCGGACTTCCAGGGAGAAGGCAGGGTACCAGAGTGACTACCAGGGCCTGACCAAGGCTTGGGGGTCAGGAAGTGACATTTCAGTCGAGAACCTAGGAGGAATAGATAGACAAGGAGTCTAGACAAGGAGTGAGGGGAAGAGCACGTATGAAGGCTCTGTGGAGCAAAGGCACAGTGGGATGGAAGAAACGTAAGTGCCGTGGGCTGGGGAACTGTGGGAGAGGGGCCAAGGCACCGAGGATGCTGCTGAGTTGGGCAGGGGCCTGATCACATCTTCAATTTGGTCCCTGAGGGGTTGAGGCTCATGAATGTTCAGATTAGCATTTTCAAAGATGACTCTGGCACCTAAGGTGAGCAGACCTGAATGGGGGCCAGCTAGGGGGCTCCTGCAAAAATTCAGGTGTGAGAAGATGGTGGGTGAAGCAGGGTTGGAAGAAGGTATTGCATGCAAATAGAAATCAAAAGCAAGGGGGAGTAGCAGTACTCATATGAGACGAAACAGACTTTAAAATAAAGGCTGTTATAAGAGACAAAGAAGGAAGGATGCTACATAATGACCAAGGGGCCAGTCCAAGAAGAATACATAACAATTGTAAATATATATGCACCCAACATAGGAGCACCTCAATATATAAGGCAAATACTAACAATCATAAAGGGAGAAATCGACAGTAACACAATAGTGGGGGACTTGAACACCCCACTTTCATCAATGGCCAGATCATCCAGACAGAAAATCAATAAAGAAACACAGGCCTTAAATGACACATTAGACCAGATGGACTTAATTGATATTTATAGAGCATTCCATCCAAAAGCAGCAGAATATACATTCTTCTCAAGTGCACATGGAACATTCTCCAGGACTGACCACATGCTGGGCCACAAAGTAAGCCTCGGTAAATTTAAGAACAGTGAAATCATATCAAGTATCTTTTCTGACCACAATGCTATGAGATTAGCAATAAACTACAAGAAAAAAACTGTAAAAAACACAAACACATGGAGGCTACACAATATGCTACTAGACGACCAATGGATCACTGAAGAAATCAAACAGGAAATCAAAAAATACCTAGAGAAAAATGAAAATGAAAGCACAATGATCCAAAACCTAAGGGATGCAGCAAAAGCAGTTCTAAGAGGGAAGTTTATAGCAATACAATCCTACCTCAAGAAACAAGAAAAATCTCAAATAAACAACCTAACCTTACACCTAAAGCAACTAGAAAAAGAACAAATAAAACCTACAGTTAGGAGAAGGAAAGAAATCATAAAGATCAGAGCAGAAATAAATGAAACTGAGACGAAGAAAACGATATGAAACTAAAAGCTGGTCCTTTGAAAAGATAAACAAAATCGATAAACCTTTAGCCAGACTCATCAAGAAGAAAAGAGAGAGGACTCAAATCAATAAAATTAAAAATAAAAAGGAGAAGTAACAACCGACACCACAGAAATACAAAGGATCTTAAGAGACTACTAACAGGGACTTCCCTGGTGGTCCAGTAAGACTCCATGTTCCCAATGCAGGGGGCCCGGGTTCGATCCCTGGTGAGGGAACTAGATCCCGCATGCATGTTGCAACAGAGAAGCCCGCATGCCGCAACTAAACATGCCACAACGAAGATCCCGCATGTTGCAACTAAGACCCAGTGCAGCCTAAAAAAGAAAGAAAAGGACTACTACAAGCAACTGTAGCCAATAAAACAGACAACCTGGAGGAAATGTACAAATTCTTAGAAAGATACAATCTCCCAAGACTGAACCAGGAAGAAACAGAAAATATGAACAGACCCATCACAAGTACTGAAATTGAAACTGTGATTAAAGAACCCCCAACAAACAAAAGTCTAGGACCCAATGGCTTCACAGATGAATTCTATCAAACATTTAGAGAAGAGCTAACACCTGTCCTTTTGAAACTGTTTCACAAAACTGCAGAGGAAGGAAAACTCCCAAACTCATTCTGTGAGGCCACTATCACCCTGATACCAAAACCAGACAAAGATACCACAAAAAAAAGAGAAAATTACAGGCCAATATCATTGATGAAAACAGACATAAAAATCCTCAACAGAAACTTCCATGGTGGCGCAGTGGTTAAGAATCCACCTGCCAACGCAGGGGACATGGGTTCGAGCCCTGGTCCGGGGAGATCCCACATGCTGTGGAGCAAATAAGCCCATGTGCCACAACTACTGAGCCTGCACCCTGGAGCCCACAAGCCACAAATACTGAAGCCCACCAGCCTACAGCCCATGCTCCGCAACAAAGAGAAGCCACTGCTTGCCGCAACTAGAGAAAGCTCGCACGCAGCAATGAAGACCCAGTGCAGCAAAAGAAAACAAACAAACAAACAAACCACCTCAACAAAATACTAGCAATCTGAGTCCAACAGTACATTAAAAGGATCATACACCATGATCAAGTGGGATTTATCCCAGGGATGCAAGGATTTTTCAATATCAGCAAACCGATCAATGTGATAACACCACATCAACAAACTGAAGAATAAAAACCATATGATCATCTCAATAGATGCAGAAAAAGCTTTTAACGAAATTCAACACCCACTTATGATAAAACTCTCCAGAAAGTGGGCTTAGAGGGAACATACCTCAACATAATAAAGCCACATACGACAAACCTACAGCTAACATCATACTCACCGGTGAAAAGCTAAAAGCATTTCCTCTAAGACCAGGAACAAGAAAGGATGTCCACTCTTGCCACTTTTATTCAACACAGTTTTGGGAGTCCAAGCTACAGCAATCAGAGAAGAAAAAGAAATAAAAGGAATCCAAATCGGAAAAGAGGAGGTAAAACTGTCACTGTTTGCAGATGACATGATACTATACATAGAAAATCCTAAAGACACTACCAGAAAACTACTAGAGCTCATCAATGAATCTGGTAAAGTTGCAGGTTACCAGATTAATACACAGAAATCTGTTGCATTTCTACACACTAATAATGAAAGATCAGGAAGAGAAATTCAAGAAATAATCCCATTTACCACTGCATCAAAAAGAATAAAATACCTAGGAATAAGCCTACCTACGGAGACAAAAGACCTGTACTCCGAAAACTATAAGATGCTGATGAAAGAAATCAAAGACAACACAAACAGATGGAGAGATATACCGTGTTCTTGGATTGGAAGAATCAATACTATCAAAATGACTATACTACCCAAGGCAATCTACAGATTCAATGCCATCCCTATCAAATCACCAATGGCATATTTCACAGAACTAGAACAAAAAATCTTAAAATTTGTATGGAGACACAAAAGACCCCGAATAGCCAAGGCAATCGTGAGAAAGAAATATCAGGCTCCCTGACTTAGGACTATACTACAAAGCTATAGGCATAAAAACAGTATGGTACTGGCACAGAAACAGAAATATAGATCAATGGAACAGGACAGAAAGCCCAGAAATAAACCCACGCACCTGTGGTCAATTAATCTACGACAAAGGAGGCAAGACTATACAATGGAGGAAAGACAATCTCTTCAATAAATGGTGCTGGGAAGACTGGACAGCTACATGTAAACACATGAAATTAGAACACTCTATAACACTGTACACAGACATAAACTAAAAATGGATTAAAGACCTAAATTTGAGACCAGATGCTGTAAAACTCTTAGAGGAAAACATAGGCAGAACACTCTCTGGCATAAATCGCAGCAATATCTTTTTTGATCCATCTCCCAGAGTAATGGAAATAAAAACAAAAATAAATGGGATCTAATTATACTCAAAAGCTTTTGCACAGCAAAGGAAACCATAAACAAAATGAAAAGACAACCCACAGAATGGGAGAAAATATTTGCAAATGATGTCACCGACAAGGGATTAGTTTCCCAAATTTACAAACAGCTCATGCGGCTTAATATCAAAACAAACAACCCCATCAAAAAATGGGCAGAAGATCTAAGTAGACATTTCTCCAAAGAAGACATACAGATGAAGAGGCACATGAAAAGATGTTCAATGTCACTAATTATTAGAGAAATGCAAATCAAAACTATAATGAGATATCACCTCACACCAGTCAGAACAGCTATCATCAAAAAATCCACAAACAACAAATGCTGGAGAGGGTGTGGAGAGAAGGGAACCCTCCTACACTGTTGGTAGGAATGTAAATTAGTGCAGCCACTATGGAAAACAGTATGGAGGTTCCTTAAGAAACTAAAAATTGATCTACCATATGATTCTGCAATCCCACTCCTGGGCACGTACCCGGAGAAAGACATGGTCCAAAAGGATACATGCACCCCAGTATTCACTGCAGCACTGTTGACAATAGCCAAGACATGGAAGCAACCTAAATGCCCATTGACAGAAGAATGGATAAAGAAGATATGGTACATATATACAATGGAGTATTACTCAGCCTTTAAAGAGAATGAAATAATGCCATTTGCAACAACATGGATGGACCTAGAGATTGTCATACTGAGTGAAGGAAGTCAGAGAAAGAGAAATATCATATGATATCACTTATATGCGAATCAAAAAAGATACAAATGAACTTATTTATGAAACAGAAACAGACTCACAGATTTAGAGAACAAGCTTATGGTTACCAGGGGGGAAGAGTGGGGAAGAGGAATAGTTAGGGTGTTTGAGATTGACGTGTACACACTGCTATATTTAAGATGGATAGGACTTCCCTGGTGGCGCAGTGGTTAAGAATCCGCCTGTCGGGCTTCCCTGGTGGCGCAGTGGTTGAGAGTCCGCCTGCCGATGCAGGGGACACGGGTTCGTGCCCTGGTCTGGGAAGATCCCACATGCTGCAGAGAGGCTGCGCCCGTGAGCCATGGCCGCTGAGCCTGCACGTCTGGAGCCTGTGCTTGCTCCGCAACGGGAGAGGCCACAACAGTGAGAGGCCCACGTACCGCAAAAAA
>NW_006791814.1:3984164-3988482 GCF_000442215.2 Lipotes vexillifer | reverse complement strand
AAAAAAAAGAATCCGCCTGCCAATGCAGGGGACAGGGGTTTGAGCCCTGGTCCGGGAATATCCCACATGCCATGGAGCAACTAAGCCCGTGTGCCACAACTACTGAGCCTGTGTTCTAGAGCCCACAAGCCACAACTACTGAGCCCGTGTGCCACAACTACTGAAGCCCGCGCACCTAGAGCCCATGCTCCACAACAAGAGAAGCCACCGCAATAAGAAGGCCGCACACCACAACAAAGAGTAGCCCTGGCTTGCTGCAACTAGAGAAAGCTCGCGCAGAGCAACAAAGACCCAACGCAGCCAAAAATAAATAAATAAATAAATAAATAAAACCTTACTTAAAAAAAAAAAAAAGAATTGTGCTGAAAATGGATAACCAACAAGGACCTACTGTACAGCACAGGGAACCCTGCTCAATATTCTCTAACAACCTAACTGGGAAAAGAATCTGAAAAAAAAACAGATACATGTATATGTATAACTGAATCACTTTGCTGTACACCTGAAACTAACGCAACATTGTTAATCAACTATACTCCAATATAAAATAAAAAGTTAAAAAAAAAACCAAAGATGGTGGGTGAAGGAAGGAGGTGGTGATGGACAGACACATTCTAGATGTAATCTGGAGGGTGAATGACCAGGACTTGGTGTTTGGCTGATGGGGAAGTGAGCTTTCTGACATGAATAAGTAGGTGGATGGAGGATGGTTCATGAGATGGGGGATGGGTTGGGAGGAAAGCCAGGAAATTAGGAGTTACTGCTACAGAGATGGTGGTTAATAGCCCTGCTGGTTGATTTTACAGCTGAGAGAGAAAAGAAGAGAACCACATATATAAAGAAGAGCCATATACATGTAAAAAAGGATTTGTGAGATCATACTATAGTACAATATATTTTATAGCCTACTGTTTGAAACTCCCTAAAACATGTCATGAAGGTTCCCTCTAGATGATTTTTGTATATGCACCATGATATATTTGATGAGTCCCCTAGAAATGAACATGGAGGCACTTTCCCATTTTCCATCACTATGGACAGCACTAGGTCTTTATGTAAATATTTGTGCCTATGTCTAATTATTTCCTTAGAGTGTATTCCTAGAAGTAGAATTGCTAAGCTAAAGGGAAGGGTGAAATAATATTTAAGACACATTATTTTGATACATTTCCAAGTTGCTTTCCTGAATGACATAATGGTATTTATAATAACAGAAAAAGATGAGGAAATAAAACATAAATTCAGTTCTATTCCTATTTATATTCCCACCAGCAGCCCGTCAGATTGCCGGTTTATCTGCACCCTTGTCAACAATGGGTATTGCTATTATATATATAATTGTTATTATATATATATATATATATATATATATATATATATATTTTAAAAGGCTAATCTGCTAGGGGAATACGAGTATCTCTCTTTGAGCACCTATGATTTCCTGAAGGCAATCAAATCACACAAGTCAGGCCGTGGACTCTGGCCATTTGGCACACCCTGAGTTAGCAAGGGATGGGGGGGGTCTAAGCCACTGGCTTGACCAGGAGCTCACAGTCCTCTAGGTGAGATGGGCCCAGCCAATTCCAGTTTTAGACACCCGTAGGCAAATGCCAATGCTCTTTACAGTATGAGGATGTTTACTGCACATCCTAGGTCAGTGATAGGGAAGCTCCCAAATGTCCCTCAAAAGGCTAGGCATTAAACGAATTATAAAATATTCACAAAAAAATACCCTGCACCAGATGGACCTGTACTGATGGCAAAGTGTCTGAGATAAACTGTTAATCGCAAAATGCAGGTTGCAAAACAACACCTTAAAGAAAACCCAGTTTCAACTCATACAACTCAACAACAAAAAACAGACAACCCAATCAAAAAATGGGCAGAAAACCTAAATAGACATTTCTACGCAGAAGACATACAGATGGCCAACAGGCACATGAAAAGATGCTCAACGTTGCTAATTATTAGAGAAAGGGAAATCAAAACTACAATGAGGTACCACCTCACACCAGTGAGAATGGCCATCATTAAAAAGTCAACAAATGGGCTTCCCTGGTGGCGCAGTGGTTGGGGGTCCGCCTGCCGATGCAGGGGGTGCGGGTTTGTGCCCCGGTCCGGGAGGGTCCCGCGTGCCGCGCAGCGGCTGGGCCCGTGAGCACAGGCTCAGCAACCTGTGCTCCGCTACCACAGTGATATATCACCTCACACCTGTCAGAACGGCTATCATCAAAAAGTCAACAAATAACAAATGCTGGAGAGGGTGTGGAGAAAGGGAACCCTCCTATGCTGTTGGTGGGAATGTAAGTTGGTGCAGCCACTATGGAAAACAGTATGGAGGTTCCTCAGAAAACTAATATGATCCATATGATACAGCAATCCCTCTCCTGTGCATATATCCAGACAAAACTATAATTCAAAAAGATGCATGCACCCTTATGTTCATAGCAACACTATTCACAATAGCCAAGACATGGAAACAACCTAAATGTCCAGTGACAGATGAATGGATAAAGAAGATGATACATTTATACAATGGAATACTCCTCATCCACAAAGAATGAAATAATGCCATTTGCAGCAACATGGATGCAACTAGAGATTATCATACTAAGTGAAATAAGTCAGAAGGACAAATACTATATGATATCACTTATATGCAGAATCTGAAATATGACGCAAATGAACCTATCTATGAAAACAGACAGACTGGTGGTTGCCAAGGGGGAGGGGATTGGGGGAGAGATGGAGAGAGGCTGGGGTTAGCACACGTAAGCTATTATATACAGAATGGATAAACAACAAGGTCCTACTGTATAGCACAGGGAACTATATTCATTACCCTATGATAAACCATAATGGAAAAGAATATGAAAAAAGAATATATATATGTATAACTGAATCACTTTGCTGTACAGCAGAAATTAATACAACATTGTAAGTCTATACTTCCATTAAAAGAAAGAAAGAAAGAAAGAAAACCTAGTTTCTATGGGGAAAGATAGCAGATACAAGAAAAAAAACCTTGCCAAGTGTGGTACTTTGTGTCTAAGGGGAACTTTCACTTCTAAGACTAAATTTTTATAATGGTAGGAGTTTTTATAAGCCCAAGTTATTGTGCAACGCTTTCAGAAAGTAACTGACATTGGCAGGAAGCAGCTGGAAAGCAGCCAGGGTGGGGCTCAGTAACGAGAGAGAGAGAGAGAGAGAGAGAGAGAGAGAGAGGAGAGAGAGAGAGAGAGAGAGAGAGAGAGAGAGAGAGAGAGGGAGAGAGAGAGTGTGTGTGTGCGTGCGCACACGCGCACTGTGTGCAAAGAGGGGCTGGCCACTATGGAGGGCTGGACCACATCTCCCCACAACACCTAGCTCAGAAGAGACACCTAAAGAATAAACTAGGGGCACTCAGAGATCAGACAGGGGAGACAGGGAGGCGGCCTGTAGTAGACAGAAAAGAACAAGAGACGTGACCTTGTGCTACGAACCTGGCTCTGCCACCAGACCCTGAGCAAGACTGCCCCTCTCTGGGCCTCCGTTTCCAGATCTGTAAAATAGAATGAAGGCGGGGCCAGAATTTGGTTTAAGGCAGCCCCCCACCCCCAGCTCCAGCAGGGGGCGCACCCAACCTATCTTTCTAAGCTGCCTTGAGAGAAAGAAGTTGCCCTAGTTGTGTTTCCGGCTCTTGCTCAGCAAAAAAAAACTCTGAACTCTCTGAAGTCCCAGAGGTGGTTCTTCTGTAGGTCACAGAAGTTTCACTTCTACACTCTCCCTCTGGGGAAACTGCTCAAAGCTTGAGAACAGGGCAGTGGCCTGTTGCAATAACAGCAGTAACAAAATAAAAATTAAACAAAACAACAGAATAAAAATTATGATGACAGTTCTAACAATAATCGTAAAGGTAACACTTATCAAGTCATCATGTTTTCCATACCTCGCTTACTAAATTGCCACAACAGCCTCTGAGGTCTGCGAGGTGAGTTTATAACCACGACTTGGGAAGGTCTCAGGCGGACCCATACCTGCCGGTGGGAAGGAGACACTGGGCAGGCCACGCCAGCTCCCGGGCCCCTCCTCCTCAGTCCTTTTCCTCCAACTAGACCGTTGGCTCCATGAGAACTGGTATTCCTGTCTGGATTTTCACCAGGCCAGACTGAAAGGCCTAATCCTGGCAGCTAATAACCATATGCTTCTGGCTGCTCCATCCTCAGATTCTCAGTCAGGGCCTGGCAAAGAGCAGGCACTAAATAATTACTTTTTGCCAAATTAAACCTGAATCTCTCTGTCTACCTATCTGTCTACCTTCCCTCCATCCCTCTTTCCC
>NW_006791814.1:3962667-3983206 GCF_000442215.2 Lipotes vexillifer | reverse complement strand
CCCCCCACCCCTCTTCCCCTATCTGTGGAAACCATAAAGTGACTCACTCCTTTGGCCAGTGGGAAAGGCCTCTGTCCACTATAGATGGCTGTGCTGATGTTCTGGTCCAGGATCTCTAGCATCTGACACTGGGGATGGATGGAGTTACAGGCTCCATCTAAAAGGCCAGCTTCCTGCTGGAACTGACACCCTAGGGCTTTGGCTCCTGCCCTTGCCTGGCTGACCTTACAGGCTGCCCAGGGTAGGAAGCTGACTTTCCTGGCTCGGAGAGGGAAGTGTACCAAGCTCAAAGGCCAATGCTGCAAAACACCAACCGTGGCCAGTGTGCTCCGGCTGCCATCCCTATCCCGCCAGGGAAGACCAATTCCAAAGACAGGTCCGGGGGTGGGGTGTGTCTGGGGAGTTCTCTGACACACAGCACAAGCACACGATTTCGTTTTTCTTCAACATTTGTATTCTTCCCTCACTCTCTGCTCTTAAAGTCAACAGCAAAATAAGAAAGAATCCTCAGAGTTGGAAACTGCATCAGAAAACGGTAATTCTCAGACTCTGTTAAGGAGAGTATAAACGCCAGGACCTCTCTGAGGAGTGACTTAACATGACAAGAAACCTCACCTTTTTTCATATCCTTGAGCCACTAAGTCAGCTTATAATACTTTTTTCTAAGAACGTAATCCATGTTGTGCATAAGGATAAATGTTCAAAGATGTTCATCACAGTATTGCTTGAAATAGTCAAAAACTAAAGACACCAAAATGAGCTCCTAAGTGGGCATGTCACATGTCCTAAATGGACAATAGAGAAATATATGGACAATAGAGAAATATATACGTATTTAACTAATTTGTATCTAATTTAACTAATTTGTATCTAAATGAAATACCATTCAGGTATTAAAATGTTTGTGAAGTTTTTAAGAGACAGGGGGAAATAGACTGTTCACATAGTTTGTTCACATAGACTGTTAAATGAAGAATCTCAATGATATGATCACATATCAATATTATTTAATTAAATTATGAATGATTTTTAAATTTTCTGTATTTTTTCCAGTGAAAAAATTCACTTTATTTTTAAATTATTTCATTTTTGAATATGTGTGTGTATGGTATGAAAATCAAGAAGTATGAAAGGAGGGACTTCCCTGGTGGCACAGTGGTTAAGAATCCACCTGCCAATGCAGGGGACATGGGTTCGAGCCCTGGTCCGGGAAGATCCCACATGCCGCGGAGCGACTAAGCCCGTGCACCACAACTACTGAGCCTGTGCTCTAGAGCCCGCGAGCCACAATGACTGAGCCCACATGCCATAACTACTAAGCCCGCGCGCCTAGAGCCTGTGCTCCACAACAAGAGAAGCCACTGCAATGAGAAGCCTGCGCACCGCAACGAAGAGTAGGCCCCGCTCGCCACAACTAGAGAAAGCCCACTCACAGCAACGAAGATCCAACGCAGGCAAAAAAAAAAAAAAAAAAAAGTATGAAAGGAAAAAGAGTAAGAGCTCAGTGGCCTCCTTGGACTCAGATACCTTCCCCCCACCAGGCAAGCACTTTCTTGTGTCCTCCCAAGATAATCCAGGTAACAAACATATTCCCTCCTGCCCTCCCTTCCTTCCTTCCTTCTTTTATTTAAAACAAAAAGTTGTTTTCCATCTCGCTTTTTTCATTCAAAAATACTTCCTGGAAACAATTCCAGATCATCCTGAAGCCACTGCAGCACTGATTATATAAAAACTCTAGAAACAAACCCAAAGTCCTTATACTACAAGATAACTTTTTTTTTTTATTATTATTGGTTGCATGGTGTCTGCTGTCTCACTGCTGTAGACCAATTTAACGATTTCTTGAGTGATAAACTTTGGGGTTGTTTCCATAAAAGTAGAATTGCCACATTAAAGGATATGTAAATTTAAAAAATTGAATAGAGCCAAATTTTCCTCCACAGCAGTTAATTCCCATTGGACATATGTGAGGAGCACTTTGCGGCACCACATTCTCATCAACAGTCTTTTCCCCCCAGTCTGAAAGGTGAGAACAGTCCCCCGCTGTTTCAGCTTGTACTGCTCCTGTGTGTGCAACTGAGCATCTTTCCATGTGTATTTCCTTTTCTGTGCATTGTTTATTCAAATCCTTTTGCCCATTTTTCTATTAGATTGTAGCCCTTTTTCTTATTGATTTGTAGGAGTTATTTACATATCAATATTAAGACAATTAGTCTTTTGCCTTAAGAGGCGTTACAAGTATTTTTTACTTGTTATTTATTCTCTGACTTTATTGCTGACATTTCTCCGCATGCACATTTTTTCTCTTCATGTAGTCAAACTGATCCATATTTTACTTTTCGGTTTCCTGGTTCTGGATCATACTTGGAAATGTCTTCCCCATTCTGAGATTAGTAAAGAATCCTCCCTTGCTTATTTGTTGTACTTTCATGGCTTTATTTTTCCTATGTAAAACTTTGACTGATCTGAAATTTATTTGCTATGAGACATGAGTTAGAGATCGACCTTAGTTAATTTTTTCCACTTATCTCAAAACCATTTGTGGAATCATCAAACTGAAAGGGCTCCCCGAGCACATGGAGACAAGCCTCTCATTAATAGCTCGGGAAAGTGAGGTTCAGAAAGGGAGAAGGACTTGCCCAAAGTTCTTGATCCAGGAGTCCGACCTCCTGGTCCAGAGCTCTTCCTCCCACACCTTACTGCACCCCAGGGAACCCCCAGCAACAGGACAGATCCCTCAGGGGGTGTGCGGTTGGAAGGAGGCATCTAGTGCCGGCGTGCAGCCCGGCCATCCCTGTTTACTAGCTTGGAGACCTTGGACAACTGCCTTCATTTTTCTGGATCCCAGTTTCCTCCTCAGCAACGCGGGGGTCACGATAGCACCTCCTGCTCAGGGGGCTCTTGTGAAGGCAATGGAACAATGTGCTCAGAAAGAGTCTGACAAGATGCGTGGAAGGGAAGAGGTGCGCGACTAATAAGTCATTACTATGGTCCATTCTCACTGGGTGACTTATCAGTAGAACTGTCCTACTGACACTTTCTTTAGGCTTCTTTGTTTTTACTCTGTTTAGTGGTGCATAGAAGGCCAAAACTTACACTTCTTTCTTTTGTGCTTTACGGTGCTGAGTGAATGTAAGTTCCACAAAAGTGGCGCCCTGGCTGACATGTGTACTGCTATATCCGAAAGGCCTAGCACAGAGTTGAAGCCCAATGAATATTTAATGAATGACTAAATGATAGAAGATGGTCTAGATTCCAGGGGAGAGCACAGGCTGTGCAGCCCTGCATTATAACAGTGGCCAAGAGGTCTGGCTCAATCTCCGTGCAGCAGGGTGAGCCCACAGCTTCCTTTTCCCCATCTGAAATAATAAGGTTGAAATATGATCTCTAAATCTCTTCCAGTCCAGACATTCATTCATTCATTCATTCATTCATTCGCTCACTGTTTACTGAGCACTTTTTATATGCCAGGCACTATGCCAGGTATGGGCTATACATTGGAGACTAAAAAGACATTTACAATGTGATAACAGAAAAAGGCACTGGAAATCAAAACTACAATGAGGTATCACCTCACACCAGTCAGCATGGCCATTATCAAAAAGCCCACAAATAATAAATGCTGGAGAGGGTGTGGAGAAAACGGAACCCTCCTACACTGTTGCTAGGAGTGTAAGTTGGTGCAGCCACTGTGGAAAACAGTATGGAGGTTCCTCAGAAAACTAAAAACAGAACTACCATATGATCCAGCAATCCCACTCCTGGGCATATATCCAGATAAAACTATAATTCAAAAAGATATATGTACTCTTATGTTCACAGCAGCACTATTCACAATAGCCAAGACATGGAAACAACCTAAATGTCCACTGACAGATGAATGGATAAAGAAGATGTGGTACATATATACAATGGAATACTACTCATCCATAAAAAAGAATGAAATAATGCCATTGGCAGCAACATGGATGAACCCAGAGATTATCATACTAAGAGAAGTAAGTCAGATAGAGAAAAATACCATATGATATCACTTATATGTGGAATCTAAAATAATACAAATGAACTTATTTATGAAACAGAAATAGACGCACAGACATAGAAAACAAACTTATGGTTTCCAAAGGGAAAAGGGGGGGAGGAATAAATTTGGAATTTGGGATTAATAGGTACACACTACTATACATAAAATAGATAACCAACTAGGACCTACTGTATAGCACAGGGAACTATATTCAGTATCCTGTAAAATACTATAATGGAAAAGAATCTGAAAAAGAACATATATATATATGACTGAGTCACTTTGCTGTGCACCTGCAATACTGTAATTCAACTATACTTCAATCAAAAAAAAGAGAGAGAGAGAGAGAGAGGCACTGAACAGGTAAACGGATCTATCATTGTGGATTGTGGTGAGTGCTGTGGAAAGAGAGAACAGGTTTCTCTGTGTGTGCACGGTTCAGTTAAGGCTGTATGGTCAGGGAAGGCCTCCTTAAGGATGTGACCTAGGGCTGAGATCTACAGAAAAGCTGGATAGAGGGTGATCCAGGCAGAGTCAACAGCCAATGTGGGTCTAAGTGATCTAACACCTCCTATCTCAGTTTGAGCCCTATGCGATGCTCAAGAGTGATGCTCTGCTACTCTTCCTCATCTTCGGAAGGTTTGGGAGCCTTCCCAGGGTGAGGTATTTGACCCTGAATGCCTGGGAGGAAAAAGAAGAGCCCTTATGTTCAGCTTCCCAGACCCTCAGTGGCCCAGGATCAGAGGCTGTGCTCTCGCAGGTGCTTGCCCTGGGTGCTGTCGGGTTTCCCCACGGGACTCGGTCTTCTCCCTTCTGTGTTTATTCTCCCCCCAGCTCTGTAAACTGAAGAGGTCCCAACCTCTGCCAAGAGCTACATGGTCTGTTCCAAGCCTGCAGCTTAGTCCTCATCGCTCAGGCAGATTCCAAACAGCACCAAATTGTCTTCCAAATATACCAGAAAGGTCATTTCCTGTTTGGTTATTTTTTCCTTTTTAAAAAATTAGATATTTGCAGACACCATACAAATAAGAAAGCAGACCATTTTGCAATGGACACAGAGCACAGAGTGGGACTTGGTGCCCTGGGACAGGCCTCCCGAGGGGTGGGGAATATGCTTTCTAAGGCTTCTCCGAGGGAAGAAAGGGCCGTGGAAACCTGATGGAAATATGAGGGCCTCCTGAGCTGGCATTCCCCAAACTCAGAGGGAAGAGGCTTTTCTCTGCGATGGGCATCCAGACCCACAGAGGCACTGAGGTACGGGTAAAGAAGTCAGGGCCCCGGACTGAGCACGTTCCCAGAAGCTGGGAAAGGGCAGGACAGCTGGTCCTGGCTACGTGCGGCCTGCTGGGGCCTGGCCCAAGCTCTATCTAGTCCCTTAGGGACACCCCCAGAGCAAAGTCGCCAGAGAGGAACCTGTCTCCTGCCAGGGCAGTACCTGATGCCCGAGAGAGGGGCCCCCCAGTGAGGCTTCCTTTGGAGGCAATTGGGCAGGGCCTTGGCTTCTGCACCCACGGGGCCAGAGACAAGCAGCCCCGGGGGCAGGCGGTGGGGAGTCCTGCTTTGGGAGGCCGCCAGGTGGGAGGAAAGGGCAGGTTCCCCATGGACGCCCTTCTTCTCAGGTCTCCTCAGAGCACTCTCCCCCAGGGCCTGCAGGCCCCACCCCCGCTGCACCTCCTCCAGCCTGTCGGGCCGCTTCCTAACCTCCTCCAGGCGCGGGCCTCTGCCAGGGGCCCTGGTGACCCCTCCCTCACCCCCCCACCGGGACCAGGCCTGTGTCCTCTTCTCTATCTGCCCCCTGGGGGGTTCTCACCCTTTGCCTTAATAGTCTGTGTTGATGATTCCCACAGAGCCCCAAGCCTCTCTTAAGAGCTCAGGATGTGCAGCCTAACTGCCTATTTCACCTTTCCCTTGGACATCTCCCCAGCGTTTCCAACTTCACGCGTCCAGTCACAAGCCCGCTCCCTCCAGCCTCCCTGAGCTCAGGGCCGGCACCCGCTGTACAGGCTACTCAAGCTGGAAACCTGGGGCCATCACTCATGTCCAATCCATCACCGGGTCCTGTCTTTTCTACTTGCAGAAGAGAGCCTGAGCTTGGCTCCTCTCCCCTCCACGTGCACCACCTGGTCGCCATCGTTTCTCAGCTGCACCCCTGGTAGTGTCTCCTCACCACCTCCCTGCTCCCCTCTTGCCCTCGACCCAAGTCTGTGTTCTCCACAAGGGCCAGGGTGATGTTTGCACATCAGACACTGCGGCATGTGGTTCCCCTGCTTCATTCAACCTTTGATGCTTTTCCATTCCACATCTGGCAAAATCCAAACTCTACACCAGCCCCTGACATCCTGCACTGATCTGGCCCTGCCTCCTTCTGCGACCTTTTGTCTCATTTCCATTTTCTTCTTGGCCCATTTTGGTCTTTAAATCCTCAACCCAGCTTTCCTGACCTCAGGGCCTTCGTGAGACTGTTTATTCTGCCTGGAACATTCTCTGTCACTCTGCTCTTTACAGAGCCTCTTCAGTGGATTCCTGGCCCTGCCTTTTCAAATGGTCCTGCTCTGGGACACTGGCACGGGGGCCCTACAGGTCGCGAGGCCTCCAGAGCCCCTGTGCCCACCGCTACTGCATGTTGACTGAGCAACTGGAGTCTTGCATGGTGCAGTGACACAGCAAGGGCTTAGGGTCGCTCAGCTTCTGTCCCTAGAGCTGGGCACCTCACTAGCCACACAGTCCTCATCTATAAAATGGGGCTGTGACAACTGCCTGGAAAGGTGGTTTGGGGGAATAATCAGAGCCAGCATTTACAGAGTCCTGACTGCATGCCACACTAAGCATCTCTTTTTTTTATAATTTTTTGGCTGCGTTGGGTCTTCATTGCTGCGCGAGGGCTTTGTCTAGCTGCGGTGAGTGGGGCCTACTCTTCGTTGCGGTGTTCGGGCTGTGGGGTCAGTAGTTGTGGCTCGTGGGTTTAACTGCTCCGCAGCATGTGGGATCTTCCCAGACCAGGGATCGAACCCGTATCCCCTGCATCGGTAGGTGGATTCTTAACCACTGTGCCACCAGGGAAGTCCCACTGCTAAGCATCTTTCAGGCTTTATCTCATTTAATTTTACAGCAATTCCCTGAGGTAGAAAGCATTAATCATTTCTGTCCTACAGAGGAGGAAGCTGAGGTATAGAGAGGCTAAGTACTTGCCCAAGGTCATATTATCCACTGAGTATGGGGCAGGAGTGAGCCTGTACTATTAGGCCAGGAAGTGTAGAAATGAATTACCATCATGCCTGGCAGGCAGAAAGGGTTTGTTAAAAACTGTCCACTCGGGCTTCCCTAGGCACAGGGGAAGCTGAGGTATAGAGAGGCTAAGTACTTGCCCAAGGTCATATTATCCACTGAGTATGGGGCAGGAGTGAGCCTGTACTATTAGGCCAGGAAGTGTAGAAATGAATTACCATCATGCCTGGCAGGCAGAAAGGGTTTGTTAAAAACTGTCCACTCGGGCTTCCCTAGTGGCACAGGGGTTAAGAATCCACCTGCCAATGCAGGGGACACGGGTTCGAGCCCTGGTCCAGGAAGATCCCACATGCCGTGGAGCAACTAAGCCTGTGCGCCACAACTACTGAGCCTGCGCTCTAGAGCCTGCAAGCCACAACTACTGAAGCCCGCACGCCTAGAGCCCGTGCTCCGCAACAAGAGAAGCCACCGCAATGAGAAGTCCGTGCACCGCAACGAAGAGTAGCCCCCGCTCAACACAACTAGAGAAAGCTGGCACACAGCAACGAAGACCCAACACAGACAAAAATAAATAAGTAAAATAAATAAATTTATTAAAAAAACCAAAAAAACAAAACTGTCCACTCCCTTTTCTCCCCTTTTTTCTCCTCTATCCCCAACCTCATAATAAGGCATTTCTGAAGGAAGGACAATAAAGTCCTAAGAAAATATTCTACAATGCTGGCTAAAGCATACACCCAGATGCATTTTACCCAAGCTTAAGCAAAATCCTGTTTAGAATTTCCAGTTATTATTTTAAAATCTTAAGAATCTCTTCAGTGATGTTGGGTTGATTCTCTGTCTGCCACCAAATTCTAATTTTTCTTATTTAACTTTGAAAAAACAAGCATTTGGGGGTATGCATTTTAAAACCCTCACCCACTCAGCCGCTGTATCTCCCCCTGTGGCTGGGCAGTGTTAGCACTTCACGTAGGGCTGGGGGCTGGGCATTTGGGACAGTGATACAAACTCTTCAATCCGTGAAAGTCTGTGCTTCTATGGAGGTCTCTGGAAAGAGGCAGAATACTCCAACAGAATTACTGCTTGAGGACCAGGCTTACTGAGTCTCCCCAGGTCTTCTGTTGTTTACACATTACCTAAACTTGGTGAGGGCTCAGCTAAAATGCAAGGTTCCCAGAGAAAGGCAGTCCCTGTCATAATGTGGAAGGAGGGCTGGAAGGGAAAGTGAGATCACTTCCAAGCAGGCTGTGGCCAAAGGTCCAGGGTCTGGACTGAGCTCCAGCTCTGCCGATGCCAGGCCAGGTGGCTCTGGGCAAGGTCCTTCCCCCTCAGATCTCGGGGGTCTCAAGTGTAGAATGAAGAGGTAAGCTGGGCATCTCTGTGATGTTTTGGAAACACGTCTGCAAAGTCTTTGACATTCCTCCTATCAAGAGGTGAAGTGTAATTTGTATCCTCTTGAATGAGCTGGCCATAGTGACTTGCTTCTAACTAACAGACTGCAACAGACATGACTTCCAAGATGGAGTTAGAAAAGGTGTCACAGCTTCTACCTGGCTCTCCCTCGGTACACTTGTCTTTGGAGCTGTGAGCTGCATGTAGGATACCTGAGGCTGCCATTCTTTGAGAAAGCCCAAACCAGCCCCGTGAAGTGACCACATGGAAAGGTCCTGAGACGGCATGGAGAGAGATGCAGCAGGCAGCCCCTAGCTGCGCTGGTCCCTAGCTGTTCCAGCACATGCCACTATCTGCAACTGCGTGGGAGAGCCAAGCCAGAATTGTCCAATTGGGCTGTCCCCAAATTCCTGACCCACAGGAAAAAGCACGAAAAATAATACATTACTGCTGTTGTTTTAAACCACTAAGTACTGGGGGTGATGTGTTATGCGGCAGTGGGTAAACAGAGTGATCTCTAATGTTACTTCCAGCTCGGGGTCCCTCTACAGTTCCTCTAGAAGTCTATAGAAAGCGTGCCCCAAAGCCGCTGGAGAGAATGCAAAGAAGCAAGATATTATCTCTATAATATCAATCCATTCATCCATTCATGCATGAACTTTTACTGATCACTCAGTGTGTACCAGGCTTGGGACTAGATGCTACAGATACAAAAACAGTGAGACAGCAGGGGCCCTTGAGGGACATTCAAGGTCTAGTTAGGGAGGTCGACCCAAACACACATAATTCTTAACCAAGCATTGGGGACAGGGGCACACATACCAGAATTCTGGAATCACTGGGAAACAGCTTCAAACTATACCCCTTGCCTCCCTCAGGGATCCTAATAATGCCAGGCGGGGAATGTGGTGTGTGCTTACTAGCCAATATCACTGTGCTTGTCAGCCTCTGTTACTGATGGAAGACTGTCATGGCCCACACATGTGATGAAAGTGCAAAGAGTTTAGGGACCACTTCTGTATATGAATCTTTTAAAACTTTAAGGATCTTTAAAAAGCTTGGTCATTAAGGGCTGTAACAATAAGATGTACAAGGCAGAGCAGGGCTCAGGAGTCCAGTCACTAACTTTAAGGAAATGACTCCCTCCCCTCCTTCATATTTATTGCTCACTGGGCACCGGGGATTCAGCAACGAATAAAACAGACTCTCTGCCCTCATGAAGCTCAAATTCTATTGGAGCGACCCATACTAACGAACAAGAGGGACACGGGTGCAGGGACCTGAAGCGGGGAGAGCAGGCAGATACCTGGGAAAGTGGGCCAGGCAGAGGGGACAGCATGCAAGAGGTGGGGCCTACCTGGTGTCCAGAAAGAGGGCAAGGAGGCCACAGGGCTGGGGTGCAGCAAGTGGGGAGAGATAAGGCTAACGGTGGCCAGGACCTTCCAGGGTCCTAGAGGACAAGAGTTGACTCGGAGTTTTGCTCTGATTTGACTTTACCCTTTCTGTGGCATTTCCAAATGAATGCTGTAACGCTTTCCTTCCACGCCAGTTCTCAGAGCCTCCCTCTAGTGCAGGGGGAGTTAGGCCTGGGGGCAGTAAGGGCGTCTCTAGTTGGGGCCCTCCCGTCTTAAACCAAAGGAGAAACAAAGTTCGCCTGCCATTCCTCCTGCCGCCAGACAGAAGCAGAGCCCACAGTCCACACAACACAACACAGAAGATTACTAATGAAGTAAGAGCCTCCCTTGGAACCGGGAAGAACAACATGCCTGCAAGCCGGGAACCATCCGACTGGAGCACAGAGCACAGATGCCCCTGTGCCTTCGGCCCACGTAACCACAGTCTGCACTGGATTCCAGCCCCTCGGTATAGTATTCCAGCCCTCTGCCCCCTACCTCCAGGCACTGGGTCTTCAGGGGACGGCCAGCCCCCAGGCCCAGTGTCCTCTTCCCTGACCCAGCAGAAAAGATAAGGGCTCCCTGCTTTGCCACCGTACAGGTGCTGATACACTTGTCCCATATCTGCCCTCCCAACTGGTTCTAGAAGGATAGGCACACTGACTCTCTTGTCACTGTATCCCCAGCAAACAGCACAGTTCATGACGCGTGGAAGATGCACAATAAATATATCCATATGAATGCATTAATGAACAAACAAAATAAGAACTGAAGAACATTTGCACTCTCAAGCCAGTGATGAAAACCACCATACGAGCGCTGGCTCCTGACCAAACAAACAATGATAATAATAAAATTAAAATGGCTACCAATTATGGGTGTATATGCTACGCATCAAATATGGCAAGAAATGCTTCCCATATCATCCTATTTTCGCTTACCTGTAGTCCTGCACAATTAGATCCCTTTTACACACAGCGAAGACGTACTGGAGCCCCCGATTCACACCCTGGCGTGGCTGGCTCCTAGGCCCAAGGCCTCAAAGGCGGAGCCTCTCTGGCTCAGGAAAGCAGAGGATGTGGGAGCCGAGGACAAGGCGAGCTTAAAGGGGTGAAAGTGGCAGGAGGGGCTGACTGGGAGAAGAAAGGGAGGTTCTCCTTGGTCTTCATTTATACCTATCTCCACCTGGTCGCCTGACCTGCTATTCTGCTCCAGCTCTGAGAATCGCAGAATGTTCCTTCACTCCTTCAGTCATTCATTCAACACTTACTAAGTACAGACTCTTCCCAGCACTGGTACTGAAGGTACTTTGGGAGGCACTGCATTATTTAACCCTCATAATGGACAGCCCGTGGATCAGAGAAGTTGCAGGGATCACCCCAGGTCCTCTAAGTAGTCAGTGACCAAATCAGGCCTTGAACCTGGGTTTCCTCATCCCCAACTCCTCGCACATTCTTCAGGATGGGTGCATTCTGGGGACGGATCTGTCTCGATGTGGATGATACTGCATCTGTCTCATTCCCATCAGAGAACTGTTCTGTTACCAAACTCCCTGGCTTGTCTCAGTGCAAATGGCTCTGCCCACCTGGGCCGAATAAGGCCACGCACTGTACTAATAAGGAGAAGGAGCTTTCAGAGTGACTGACTGAGCACCCACCACAGTGCCAGGTGCAGAGCGCCTAATAAATGTTTTCAAAAAGAACAAATGAATGAATGAGTCAGGAGAGATACACAGTGGATCTGCTAAAGTGACAAGAGTTCAAGAGAGCATGTGGTTGTACATCCTCTGAGTGTCTGATGGGGTCCTGTCCTGAATTTCAGAGTGACGGGCAACTACATGAGTGCCCTTCACTTTGACAACTAGAGCCAGGCAGACACGGAAGCAAGCCAGGGATTCCAATGACAGAAAAAAGATCCTATGCTGAACCACCACTGGTTCTGCCACCAATGGAGAAATGCGGCCCCACGAAACCATCATTGTTTTACAGCCACTCACTGAGAAGAGCCCGTTTGACAGGTGACGTTGACAAGTGGAAATTACTCAGAAACAAACTTGTCTCTTGCCTATGTCAACCCTAAATTTGGGCATATCAAAGACATGCTTGTAGCTTCTTAGCTAATAAAGCCATTTATAAAATACATTAGAGTCAAATTTCATTTGTCTAATTATTCCTCAGGGAATGACTCACACCAGATCACCAAGATTCCCACACTGTTACTCTTTTAAGTATCAAAACCTTATGTGGAGACAGAAAGCAGATTAGTGGTTGCCTAGGACTGGGGAGGGTTGGGGGGCTTGGGAAGGTGATGAGTTAAGGGTGTGAGGTTTCTTTTGGGGGGAATGAAAATGTTCTAAAACTGATTATGGTGATAGATTCACAACTCTGTGAATATACTGAAGGCCAATGAATTGTAGACTTTAAATGGGTGAATTGTGTGGTATGTGAATTATATCTCAATAAAGCTGTAAAAAACAAACAACAACAAAAAACACTTATCTGAATTACAAAGGAGAGAAATTCTTCTCAGGTATTGCACTAATGCATTAGTGTATTACCCACTAACCTTTTCTTTTTTTTTTTTTTTTTTTTTTTTTTTTTTTTTGCTGTATGCAGCCCTCTCACTGTTGGGGCCTCTCCCGTTGCGGAGCACAGGCTCCGGATGCGCAGGCCCAGTGGCCAAGGCTCACGGGCCCAGCCGCTCCGCGGCATGTGGGATCTTCCCGGACCGAGGCACGAACCCGTGTCCCCTGCATCGGCAGGCGGACTCCCAACCACTGCGCCACCAGGGAAGCCCACCCACTAACCTTTTCTTAATGATTTAAGATCAGTGCTGTGTGCACAGTTTTTCATATCTGGTATAACATGGCAATGTTCTTAGTATTATTATAAGATACAGGGCAGTTTGCCCTACACTAAACAGCCCCATATTTTTTCTGCTTTATTTTTCTAAAAATGCCCTTTACTTTCACCATAAAGCTTGGTGGTTAAGCTCATGTGCTTAGGTCATGTATTACTTACTGACTTATTGGCTGTGTGGCCTCTGGTGAGTTACAAAGTCCCTCTGTGCCTCAGTTTCTCCATATATAAAATAACAGTTCCAACCTCCGTGGAAAGTTGTGAGGATCAAATAAGATAAGGTGTAGAAAGTATCTGACGCTGTTCTTGGCAGTGGTAAGCCAGACTGAAATTTAGCTATCAACACTATTCCCACTGCCGTCAGTGTAGCTGCCGGAGCAGCCCTTCTGAGCTTCAGACTCAGAAACCAGAAAACCCGCACAGTGTGCTCAGTGAGATGAAACAGGGGCTGGGCGTACAATTCCATGACTGGCCTTTGGGACATCCCATCAGATGGCTCTGAGCTTCAGTGATATTAGCTAATTTGTCCCAGTTCACCCCTAAACAGAAAAACCTAGAGGCTTGGTGAGGTCGCCCAAGATATCCTGGCATGTGGGAGGCTGCTGCCCAAGGGGACGCAGTGCCCCACACCACTTGAGGCTCTCTCGAGACCAATGATTCTTCCAATTCAGAGGTCACAGACACACTTGAGAATCTGAGGAAAGCTACAGACGTTCTGCCTAGAAAAGTATGTGTGCGTGTATGCATACAAAACTGTACCCATGTTTACAGGGAAATCTTGAACCCCAGAAGCCTGTTTAAAAACCCAGGCTCTAAACTTCAAGGTTCAGTGGCTGGGACCCAATGCTCCCACAGCAATTGGAATAGAAGGTCCTCTGATCTTGGCCAGATAAACAGTCCTGGGAGCTGACTGCTGCATTCTAGTCACTGCAAATATATGCATCCAGGGGATTCCCAGCAGGAAGCTACTGTAGGGCAAGGCCCAAAAGCCTTGCTGATAAGCAGCTGGGGAGTTCCAGACCCAGGGCAGCTGCCTTCCAGATAAGATTCTTGCTCTGCCAACAGAGAAGAGGAATCTTAGGAGAGATGCTAGAGGCAGGCCAGGCCATGAGAGGGAATTCAAAGGAGCTGGAAACCCCCCAAATTCCCAGGACTACTAGGACTTGGACAGAGTACTAAAGGCTGGAGATTCTGCCCTAATGCAAGAGGATGGAGCTGGAAAGGGGTAGGCGAGTTGTGGGCAAGGGAGGTGGGTGGACCACGGGTCAGAAGCTGTTAGAAAATGTTTGGATACCATAAAAATATGAACACTAACCCAAGGTGGCCATACTTCCAGGCAGGCCATTCTATGTTGTATGAACTGCATTCTTCTTACAACTGGAACGGACCTGCACCATCTCTCCTCATCAGATCACTGGGCTGTACTTGTTTCTTTGGGCTGGGTTTTGCCTGCTTTTGCTCCTGTATCACAGTATTAAAATTCCCAAAATGTGCCCTAGTCCTTATGAAAATACCTTTATAACAATTGGTGGACAGGAAAGTTGGCATCATGACTAGGTTTGCTAATAACTCCTGTGAATGATTCCATCTGCTTAAGTAGATGGCTGAAGAAACCCATTCTCTTTTAAGCCACCAGAAGTAAATTGTCTTCCTTTTGCTATAGAGAAACTATGTAAATGGAATCATGACTGAAATTGCAGAGAGTGATGTTATATAACTTCTGAACCGGGCCATCCTGCCTCTTCTTCATGGGGCCCACATTCCTCTCTAATTTCATTTGGAATCTATTTCTTTTCCCTCTTCAAATGGAAATAAAGGTATTTAGGTAAACATTCGTGATGCTACAGTAGTGGTATGAACAATGTGACTACCCACCTGGTTTAGTTTCTTTTTCCAGCTCGCATCTCTTCAGATTTTCCACTGTTGACTGATCAATATGGAAATTCTAAGGAACCAGAAGAAACACAAAAATTAGAGCCAGACATACTCTAGGGCTGTAAACTGAAACAGGCTTTTAGGAATACAAGTTAACAACATCTATTAACATATTAACTGCACACATCCTTTGGATCAGTCAGATATCTAGGAATTTATACTATAAATATGCTCACATAAGTAAAAGAATGTTCAGTAAAACATATTGTGTAAAAGTAAAAAAAAAATAGAGGAAACAACTTAAATGTCTGTTAATAGGAAAAGAGTTAAATTATGGTGTATCAATATGATGAGAAACTACACAGCTGTTAAAAAGAATGAGGGAGATTTTGTCGTACTGACATGGGAAAATGTACATGCTCTGTTGTTAAAAAGTAGTGTAAAATTGTATATATTATTTCTTTAAAAAAAAGAGACCATGATTGTTTATGCTTAGAAAAATGTACACCGTTTGTGTATATACAAAATTTTTGTACCTACACAGAAAAAGGCAAACAGCAAACTATGAACAGCGGCTCTCTTTGGGACTCAGAAAAAGGAATGAAAGACTTTCACTTTTTACACTAACTATTTCTGTTTTAGTTGAAAACTTTTACAGAGGCATACATAACTTCCATATAATCATTATACATGCTATCTAAAATTCTAAAATATCAAGAGTGGGGGCAGGGCTTTCCTGGTGGTGCAGTGGTCAAGAATCATCCTGCCAGTGCAGGGGACATAGGTTTGAGGCCTGGTCCGGGAAGATCCCACATGCCATGGAGCAACTAAGCCCATGCGCCACAACTACTGAGCCTGCGCTCTAGAGCCCATGAGCCACAACTACTGAAGTCCACGTGCCACAACTACTGAAGCCCGCACGCCTAGAGCCCGTGCTCCGCAACGAGAAGCCACTGCAGTGAGAAGCCCACGCACCGTAACGAAGAGTAGCTCCCGCTCACTTGCAACTAGAGAAAGCCCGCGCGCAGCAAGGAAGACCCAATGCAGCCAAAAATAAATTAATTAATTTAAAAAAAAAAAGTGGGGGCAAAAGACATTTTCAGACAAAAACTGACTGAGCAAGTTTACCATTGACAAACTCCAAAAACATTCTCCAACAGAAGAGAAATTGAACGCAGAAAATAAGTGAGATTTTAGAATCAACAGTGAGCAAAATTAGTAAGTATATTGGTAAATTTAAAGAAGTACTGATTGAGTGAAACAAAGCTAAATGAGGAGGTAAAAACGTATTTGATAATATTGACAATATTACATGTTTGACAATAATAACATTGAAGATGGAAGAGAAATCAGAGTTAAATGTTGTAAGGTTTCTGATTATTCAGGGCAAACACAGAAATACTGTTTAATTTTAGATAATACATCCATGGTGCATATAGAAATTCTAAAGGTAAAAGCAACAAAATATAGAAATAGAATGCATAAGTTGCAAACCAGTTAGCATGCTCCTGGGTAGAAAAGCCTAATTATCCAAAAATGTCATCCTTCTCAAGTGACTACATAATTTTAATTAAATTCCAATAAGAATACCAATAGGTTTTTCTGGATGGGTGAATTAAAAAAATTACTTTAGAGTTCATATGGAATAATAAGTACTCAAGAAAATTAGCCAAGAAATAGTAAAGATAATTATAAAAAATAAATAGGGGATCTGTCTTACAAGAAAAGCTTATTATAAAGACATTATAATAAAAAGATACAGTATTAACATAAGAATAGACAAATAAGCTGTGGATTAGAATAGCAAGTTCAGAAACAGATACAATAAAGGAAATTATTTATGACAAAGATGGGTTTCAACACAAAATAGAAAAGATGGCTAATTTAATAAACGGTGCTGGCCATCTAGAAAAAAGCTTGATCACTACCTCTTGCTATGTATAAACATAAATTCCAAAGGGATTAAACATTCAGGATTAAATTAATTAAAACCATAAAAGTATTAGAAAAACATTTAGGAAAATATTTATGTAACTTTGAGGTGGGGAAATTATTCCTAAACAAGGCAAGAAATCCAGACACTATGAAGAAAAATATAGAAACAAATTAATAAACATATAATAGATTAGGAAAAATATGTGTAACACATTTGGAATCCTTAATACATAAACACATAAAGAGCTCCTACTACTTGTTGAGAAAAAGGCAAATAATTCATAAGAAAAATGCGCAGGGCTTCCCTGGTGGCGCAGTGCTTGAGAGTCCGCCTGCCGATGCAGGAGGCGCGGGTTCGTGCCCCGTTTCGGGAGGATCCCGCGTGCCGCGGAGCGGCTGGGCCCGTGGGCCGTGGCCGCTGGGCCTGCGCGTCCGGAGCCTGTGCTCCGCAAATGGGAGAGGCCGCAGCGGTGAGAGGCCCGCATAACGCAAGAAAAAAAAAAAAAAAAAAAAAGAAAAAGAAAAATGCGCAAAGGAAATTCATAGAAGAGGAAAATGAAATGGTCAATTAACATGAAACAATGTTGAGTTTCACTAGCAGTAAAGAATATACAAAAATAAAACACCATTTTCCCATCAGCTTGGTCAGAAATAAAACAACAGAGATGGAAGGAGGGAGAGATGGAGGAAAGAAGAGAGAATATCTAATACTGGTAAAGACTCAGGGAAATGGAAGTACTCACATATTGCTGGGGAGAATGTAAATTCTTTGTAAAGTAGGACAGTTTTATCTATTAAAATGTCAAGTATGTATACCCTTTAACCCAGCAATACTATTTTTGAAAATATAATCTATAAAAACAAAAGGACCAGTGAAGAAAGATATGTACATGTAGATATTTAACGCAACAATAGTTTTCGTAAAAAAAATGGTAATAACTCGAGTATCTGCCAAAGGAGAAATGGTTGAATATACTGTGGTACCTCTAGATCTACAGCCCTGAAGTTATTTAAGAGTGAATCAAATTTGTACCTACCCATGATGTATTATTCAGTGGGAAAAATAAACTGCAAAATAATAAAGTACAATCCCACTTGTGACAAAACATAAAAACCACATACATACACAAAGTATCCATTCACGTAGGAGCCTGGAGAAAGGTATGGAAAGATATACACCAAACTGATTACAGTGGTTATCTCAGAAGGATGGAAATGGGGAGCAGGGAGAGGGGAGAGATTACAAACTTTTTCTTTATACATCTTCAAATTGTCTAGCTACAACAAGCATATGCATCACTTTAGGGAAAACTAATGAAGAAAACAAAAACAACAACAAACTAATGAGAGCAGAGAAAGAATGCTGGTAAACTGTGTCACACACTACCCATTTATCTACATGGGATAGTTAACTGCACTTACTGTCACTTTCCCTTTTGGTCAAATAGAACAGGTCTTCCAACCTATCATTTTAATAGCCGGAAGACACATTTTTTTAAAAAGCTTCATGAAAGGGAAAAAAAAGTGCACTTTATTTCCTAAGCATTTATGTCACTTTTTAAGGGAATTTTTTTTTTTTTTTTTTTTACTTAAATAAAAATGCTCCCCTTTAAAAATCCAAAAGCAAGCCTAAAGCTTTGGCTTGAAACTGCCCTGCTTAGGTGGTGTGTGGGCTGCTTCTGCACTGTTGACTGTTTTTCGTGGCTCTGTGCCCGTAATTGCCTTTCTCCCCAAACCCAATTAAATATACACCCGGGCATCTATGTTTGCCGGGAACCAAAGCCCAGTAAACCGCAGCATCTCTGCTCACAAGGCTCTCTTGGCCTCCAAGCAGATGCTCTGGCTTTCATATCAAGTGGGTCCTGGAATCCAGAGAAGTGAAATGGATTGTTTTGTAACCCATTCTGCCGGAAGGAGAAAGGAGGGAAATGGTTTATCCCAGTGGATGAAATGAAAGAGAAAAGAGGAACAGCATTCACAACAAGCTCTTGAAGGAGAGCTACCTATGCTGAATCTGCCATTTCAGGGTTGCCTGGAAGGTACACTCTGCCCGTTCCTGGTGGCATGCTTCACTTTCAACTCTTATTTCACTGATAAGAAATCTTTCATTGAAATAATAATGATAGCTCATATGTCTACAGCACTTCATATTTTACAAAGCAGTTTAAGATACTTATTCGATCTTCACAATGACCCTGGGATCAGATCAGCATCATTCCCATTGACAGATGAAAATGAGGCCCAGAGAAGTTAAGGATCCTTTAAGGTCACACAGCAAATTGGTAACAGAGCAGCAGTACAAACTCAGGTCTCCAAACCCAAGTCCAGTAGGGAGCTCACATTTGAAATCAGAAAGGGGAACTATAGGCAAGCCAATGAATAAAGACATTGGCCCTTGGGAGTAAACGATTTTTCCTGCCCCTTATGAAAAAATTACAGACTAGGAGGACTATTCTACGCCAACTCAGAGAGAAATTTTGCTCATATTCAGCAGGTATACAGCTGCTGAATAAGGGAAGGAAAATTCCCTGCATCACCAGGCCCCTCCATCATTTTCCTAACCTTCCCCTGATCCTAACCTTCACCCTCTTCTCTCTTCCTTTCCCCTCTAGGCTTTAGCCACACTGCCTCCTTTCACTTTCCCCAACATTCCACAGGCTTTCCCGCCTTGGGCCTTTCACCTGTGTACCTCTCCCTACCTGGAGTATTCTTTCCCACCCCCAGCACCCTCAGCCCCAACTCCGAGGCATAACTGACTCCTTATCTTGGTTTAAACACCACCTCTTCAGGCAAACCTGCCCCAACTACACTCTCCTCTGCATCCATCACTCATGCTGTTTATTTCGTAACACCACCATCAGTCCATGTAAGCTTCATGTGAGGAAGGACCATGCCTGTTCTATGTAGCACTGTCCACCTACCACCTTGCCCAGTGCCTAGCAGATATGAGGTGCTCAATAAACACTGGCTGAATACATGAAAGATTTACTGAAGTGAACCGAAGTCTCGGCTTAATCGCTACTCTCTCAGGCCTTCCACAGCACTGTCCCTCTCTTGGGGCACATAATCACACATGTTAAGAGTCACCGAGTCCTTTTTTCCTATCAGGCTGTGAGCTACTTATAAGTCTTACTTACCTTGGTATTGCCCATAGCACTTTGCATAATACCGAAAACACAAAGGGCTCTTTACAATGGGTGAATTCACACATACGTACAGGAAAGTACAAAGGAAAGCCAGGGCCCCTAACCAAGCGCAGATAGTGGTTTCTTCCCCCGCGGGGACCGCAACACAGAACACGAGCACCTCTGATATACGCAAACAGGGACTCTGCCTGGGGAGACATTAAAACGAGCTAAACTCCAGATGGAGCCAGTGTGCGGGTGAGGGGATGCGGGCATAAGCATGGACTGCTGATGGGAGCTTATACAGGCTGACACTTTCCAGTGGCAAACCGGGAACATGTATCAGAGATCTAAAAACGGTCATGCCCTTTGACCTCGCCATGCCTTATTTGAAAATCAGAGAAGTGAAATCACTGGGTGATGATTTAAGTATGTTTTTCTGTACTGCCTCGCTTTTCCTTCCATGAACATGTTCCAATTTTGTAAACTGAAAAAAAAAAGCCACAATATAAATGTTATAAAAACAAACCAACAGAAAACTTAGTGGTGATTTTAGACGACAGAATCACCCATCCCTAGAATTCCTTACTGAACATGGGATAGCAGATTCCGGGTCCTCTAAGGTGGGGCTGCTGCATTTTGTGATGAACTCCCTTCTTTCCTCTGAAGCCGAGGGGGATAGGAAGGTGTTGGGGGTGAATGCTTCAGCAG
>NW_006791814.1:3945335-3962359 GCF_000442215.2 Lipotes vexillifer | reverse complement strand
GAATGCTTCAGCAGGAGCGGCTCTCATTTCCCCCTAATGCGAGTGCTGGCAAAGCTCTGGGCGTCAGGAAATGGAGGGGAGCGTGGGGGTAATCAACCCAGCTCAAGACCACGACCTCCGTCCACCTGCTGCTGATCCACTGTAATTATTCACTCACCCACCTGTCCTCGAAATGCCCTGAGAACTGCACCAGGCCAGAGGCTGTCTCTTAATCAGCCTGTTCCTCTAGCCTCGTCTCCGGTACCCATCAGCCCTCAGCAGGTTTACTGAACGTCAGAGACCACAGCCATAAAGTACTAAACATAATTACTGACCGAGCTCCCTGGGACATAGTAAGAATGCATTAGCAACCAAATACTTCATTAGTGCCTTGAAGGTCCATTATTCAGTTCGGAAAAGCCAAGTTGAAGACCAGCAATTTCTTGGAAGATTAGAGACTTCTTTTCAAGTTAGGAAATGCTGGCCTCCTCCGGTCAGAGCGGATGTGTTTTCATCTGTGATTCGGAATGGCTCAGCACGGCAGCTGATTGCAACTTCCAAAGAAACCACTCTTTGAAGGGTCAGTTTTCAAAGTTTTCATGAGGCATTTCTGAAAGATTTCCAGGAGGTAGTGAGCTCAGCCTTGGGTAGTGATTACTGACTTGTTTTCAAGAACCTTAGATTTTCCACGTCTGTCTCCACTTAGGAATCACTTCCGGCCCCTCGTGAAAGCACTCAGCAGAGTGAACTGGGTGAGCTCAGCCGCTTGTCACACTCAGAAAGTAACACCTGCCACCAGCTTTTTCCTTCAGCGGCTGGGCCAGGGACCTTGGGTCCCAACAGAACAGCGCCCACTTCAGCTTTTGGCCTCATCACTTAAGTGGGTGACAGGAAACACTGCTGAGGCTTGGATTAAAGAGCCAGCATGGCAGCTCCAGGGCCCAGTAGGGGATGGGGGGTCGAAACTGAGGAGTTCAGAGATAACTTCAGGCTCCTCACGCAACTGCCATCCTGTGACTGAGGGGGCAGGTGCCTGTGACGTCAGCTAACTTTCTCTTTCTGGAAACCATAACGCAGCTAATCCTGAGCATGTATTTTTGGACCAACCAAGTGCATTACGAGCTTTATCCTGCTTTGTCCTCATGGCACCTGTCTGAGGTAGGTATAATTGTGACCTCCCACTTTTCAGAAGAGAAGCACGCTCTGTGTGGGGGGGGGTCATCTGTCTGCGATGGCTCAACTTCCCCTCGAACCCTAGACTGTCTAGAGTGACAGGGACTGGGGACACCAACCAGCCCGGGGGCCACAAATGCAAGTGCCCACAGGGGCCAAAGGCCAGGTAGGAAACTAGAGAGCGCGACAGACTGGCTAAGCATTCGAATTTAAACATAAATAAAAACCCAAACCAGGTACCTTCCTTCCAGAAAATCACCTCAGCACCACCTTAGGAAGAGGGACGACTTTTTTAATCAGCCAAAGTTTTGAGATTCTGGGGCTCAAGATCCTGGGTGAGGCCGGGATGGAGGTCCGGGCCCTCCTGCTGCCCACGCCCAGGGGTGCTGCCCTGGCAGCAACAGGACACTTTCAAGGGGCTTAGCTGCTGGGGAAGTTATGCTTCAGCTCTCAGATATGCTAAGGGGCTTCACAAACCCTCCAGTTAACCACGATCTTAATCCAAACAAACAGTTTTAAATACTGCATGTTCCTGAGGGCTAGGGTCTCTGATGGCCTTAAAGGGAAAAAAAATTCCTTAAATTGCCAAGATCTGGACACTTGGAAACTCAGAGTCCAAGATTTGACAACTTCTTTTGCTTTTCTTTGTACTTTGGCTCTGGCACCCTTTCCCTGCAGCAGTGCAGGCTGTGTCTCGGTGACATGGAGGAGGGAGGGAGGCAAAAAAGGAGATTTCCCCTCCTTTTCTGCCTCTCTTTTGCCAAGATAGGGAGAAGGACAGTGGGCTTTAAGTTAAAATTGACTATGATGTGTCTTCTCTGTACCTATGCGCCAAGTTCTCTACCAGGCAAGGAGGTATAGTGACAGAGGAGATGGTGCATGTGGTCTAGTGGAAGCAGTGAACTGATGCCACGCCAATAACCATGTAAGCACAGCTCAGGTATGACATTCCCTGGTGGTCTAGTGGTTAGGATTCGGTGCTCTCACAGATCAGGTGAACACTAGGAAGGAGTTCTCCATAATACGGGAACGTATAGTGGAGATTTACCCTGTTGGCGGAGTTAGGGAATGATGATACTGACCACTGAGATTTCAGTGGTTCACTTCAAACTGAACTTGGGAACAGAGCTGACCCCTGAACAACACAGGGGTGAGGGGCACCAATCCACCGTGCAGTCGAAAATCCGAGTATAACCTTTACGGTCGGCCACCTAGATCGTGGGTCCGCATCCATGGATTTATCCATGGATTTAACCAGCCGCAGATCATGTAGTTCCGGAGAATGTATTTATTGGAAAACATCCGCAGAGCAGTAGACCCTCGCAGGTTAAAGCCATGTTGTTCAAGGGTCAACTGTAAAGCGATCATCTAGTTTCACCCCTCATTTAGGTACAAATGAGGAAACTGAGGCCCGGAGAGTGAAGCACTTGCCCAGGCTTCCACGGTTTCCTTGGGTGGCCCTTCTATTATGTGGTGGCTCTTGTTTTTTTAAAGCTGAAGGCTCTCTTCTTTAACTGTGATTTTTTTCAACTATTTTTACCTGCTAGGAGGCTAGATGGAGCACACACAGCCCCTGCAAGCCTTGTATCTCAAGCCACCTGAGAACCCTCAGCTCGGCACCCACTGGTACCGCCCCATCCCTTCCTCTCTGCACAGAGTGGCTCCCTCGGTTTAAAATCCTGAACACAGAAGCCAACAAATAAAACACCCAAAGACTTACACGTTCTGTTTATTTTCTAGGAATAAACAGCACATGTTTTAAAGGAAGCGATAAAAAGATCACAAAGCCAAAGTTAAAGATTTCGATCTCGGAGTTTCCTATGCAGCCACTGAGGCACCAGAGCACAAGTGCTGAGGTAACTTCATGAAATCTAATTGTACCTGTATCTTAAATTTAAAATGCCGATGTTACATTTAAGAGGGGAAGATTATAGGGAATTTTCATTTGCTGAGATATTTCTCTCTACGATGTTTAAGATTTTTTTGTACCACCGTGGTAATCAGAAAAACAAATTAATAAAGATTTTCCAAACACCAATTTCTAAGGGAGGATTTATTTCCTCACCTATATTTGGGGCAAGGAGCTGCTTTCGAAGTTCTAGGCACTCTGTCAAAGTTCTTTGGGTAACAAAGTAAAACAGCATTTGATTGGAGCCCATCTGCGAGCCTTGAGGCTCAGACTCTAGCCCTAGGCAGTTTCAGACAAAGCCATAATTTTCAGAGCAATAAATCATAATATAAAAAATAGACACTTTGTGACCAACAGGCTGGAAAGCAAGCTCTCCAGAGAGCCCTACCTCCAAGTCTGCTTCTCCCTGGGGGTGGCGACAGAGAAGAAAGTTCTACTTACAAGAGCAAAGAGTTCCTTCAAAGTCCAGTGGTCCTCAGTCAGAAGGGAAGGTCGAATTTAAGAAGCCAGCATTCAGAATGCCTCCCTTCCGAGGGTAAGAAAGATTAGCAGAGTGGGCCAGGGGTGCAGGCAGGATCTCTTGTGTCCTCTCTCTCTCCCTCTCTCCGCGTCTCCTAAATGAAATGCACTTCAAGGTTTTAGTGGGTGTTTCCCACGTCTCGGGCCAAGTAAGTCCCCATTTGTTGTAACCCAATGCTCAGCCTGATGATGTCAACCACTCAGCTCCCTTGCTCAGTTTCCACCTCTCCGTCCACAGGAGAGATCCATTTCCTTTGGACAATGAGCTGCGGGGGCTGTAACTGCATCCCGGGCCGGCACATTTGCCTAACATCCTTCCTTCCATTTTCAACACTGCAGCCTTAGTGACAAAAGGCTTCCCTATCCACTCCCTGGGCCAGGGCTCCCGGCATAAATCCCTTTGCCTCTTAGTCACTGCTGACTGTGGGCTTACCTAGTTTGCCATGCTGTGGTCTAATTCACTTCTTTGGTGTATAAGCCACTAGTCAGGGTGGGGAGCTGCACCCCAACTCCGTCCCTCCCCACATCTCCTTCTTCCTTCTCAATTTTCCAAGTTGTCGAATTTCTCCCTAAAGTTTCCTAGGTGCATGCTGGACAGAGTGCATGAGTCTGTCCTTCACTGGGGGAGATGCCACGTGCCCGCTCCAAAGGCTCAGAAAGAGCACTAGTCTGTTGCCTGGGGAGCTGGGTTCTGGTCCTGGTCACACTCCTAACTGAATGAATGACCTCAAGCAAGTCATCTCTCTCTCTGGACCTCAGCTTCCCCATCAATGAAATGAGGGCTTTGGTGTCTTCCACTTCTAAAATTCAGTGACGGAGGAGCTTATCAACAAATGCAACGTAAGGAAGTTTGCTACAAGCTGGCTGACCACACGCTTGAGGGAGGGAGGAACCCTGGAGGGGTTCAAGGCCTCTGCTCAAGATGCCTGGCTCCGCTCAGCCTCCTCCAACCCCCTTTCTGGTAGAGCTGAACTGTTTCTCTGGGAGAAAAACCCCAAGAATTCACTGAACAAGTCCTGGGGACATGGAAAGAGGCAGCATAAACTACTAGGTAAGATAAAGCAGCAAGAGAATTTAACTGTCCTAAGGGACTAACATGGAACAGCAGTGGTTACTAGAGATAATAATTAATCTCTTGCATTTGTAGAGTACTTGGTAGGAAAGACAAAGCCTCTCTGCTTTGGAAGCAATGTGACATGTATAGTGATTATAAGCATCAATTTGGGAGCCAGGGATGTAGATCTGAATCCTATGTGACTTAACTCCTCTGAACTTTTTCTTTCTTTTTTAATTACAAAATGCGACACTAGGGCCTCCATTTTAGGACAGTGAGAATGAAATAACACATGTAAGGGAACTGAAAGTATTTGGCACGTGAGTGATGATAGATGGTGGCTCCTACTGTTGTACCTAATCTCCTTTGATTCTCATTTGAGGAGAATCAGGTCCTCAGGGAACTGCATTATTAATCTCCTTTTCCTGAATAGGAAAACGAGACACAGAGAAGATAAGTGACATGCCCGAGGTCACACAGCTCAAGACGAAAAGGCCAGACTTGGAAACTGAGTCTTTTAACTCCTGCTGAGGCCGACGTGCCCACAACTGCCAGTGCTACTTTCCAGAATGGTTACTCCACCGAGCCTGGCCCTTAGTTCTACACGGGATCATCTCCACTTCGAAAAACGGGCTAAACTTAAAACCAGTGGGGCAGGAGAGTTTTCCTGGGTTCAACCAGGCCTGAGATAGGGAAAGGTAGTCAATCTGTTAGCTAATAGGAAACACTTCTGGCTACTAGGTAAGAGGGGTGCTTACCTGCTTTTCTACCAAAATACTGTGTGGCCTGAAACAAGTCTGGGTTTCAATCGCCCCTCCCCCCAATGGTGCAGATCTGATTTGCTTTAAAGCTACTTGGGACTAGAGCTCTATTGGGAAAGAAGCTATTTATAGGTGGGAGGAAGGTTGTGGTAGTTTGTAACAGCAAGAATTTTAATTAGTTCTCAGAAAACTTGGATGTTAATCAGAAAAGGTCCAAGCAAATAGGCTATATATTAGGAGGGAGTGTGCCATTCTGAAGGCTTTCCCACAAGTTGGTCTGAGACTGTAGTGGAATAAAAAGAACACCAGTCTGGTCACCCGCGGACAGCAGCAGTCAGCAGCCTGAAGAGACCTGTCCCTGGACCTTCTACCTGTGTAGGACCTTGGGCAAGTTAACTTCTTTGTGCCTTGGTTTCCCAATGTAAAATGAGAGTAACAACCGCATTCACTCTTCAAGGTTCTTGTGTGGCTTAAGTGCCTGGCACAGACTACAAGTTCAAAAATACTTGTAAAATCAGCTGGCACATCCTAGAGAAAAGACATTATTTTCTAATTCTGACTCATTGTCACCACCCTCTGCCCGGAGGATGACGTGACAATGAATAAGGTCAAGAATGTTGGGAAGCCGGAGAAGGGCCACGTGTTTCTCTAGAAACACGTCAGGATGAGTAGGGAACAAAGCCTTGGAGCGCCGTCAGGCGTGTTCTTGTGTGCTCGCAGTGACACTCAGCGTTGGGGGCCTGGAGGTGGGGGATTGCTTGGTTGGGCCTTTATTCCAGAAGTCTGAGTGGGCGTGAGGAAATGAAGCCCGTTTCCTGACGGGTCAGCCTACTGACATCACCCTCAGGGCTCTGGAGCACGTTTTGTTACTTGAACAAAAATACTAGTAAGGAGCCCATTCATAAAAACAAAGATAGCGTTTTCCTCGACAACATGTATTTTGTAACACTTGCCCTGCAGACTGAATAACTGTCCATCTGTGACAGAAGCCACGAAGAGAACTGTGACAACATCAGCACACTCACTTTCTCCACTACTGACCACGGCAGATGGTACTCTAAGGACTGGGGCCACGCTCTGTGCTGTAAACCCCACTGGACGGCATCCTTACCCGAAGCAGCTACAGGAAGTGTTATTCACGGTCTCATCCTACAGTTGTGAAAACCGATGCGTGCAGAGGCTGACTGGCCTTCTCAGAGGGTCCCTGGAGTAAGTGACGGAGTCTGTGCTCCAAGCCAGGCTGCCTGGGGCCAGGCCTGTCCCCTTAAGTCCCTTACTCTACTGCCTTTTAAATGTTTCCCTGCAGGAAACTTGGCAGATCTTCACAGCCAGCAAGACTGGCTCCATTTGAGGCTAAAGGCAACTCTGGCAGCTCCAGCGTGCAGGGCTGGTCTGAAGGGCTCACACAGCCCCTTGGCCCCAAAGCTGCCTTTTATTTCCACCCCCTCATTCCCAGTCCGGAGGGGCTCTCTCCCTCTGAATTCCTTAGTACTTTATCTGTTTCTCTTAAGAAACTAACCTTTTCTCCTTCGAGGCATATTTATTTCTGGACGGATCTTATTCTGCTGATAGAATTTGAGCTTCTTAAGCAAAAGCTCCGTGTCTAATTTATGAGCATTCTGTACATATTATGAGACATTTATTAAAATAAGGAAATCCAAAAGTAACAAAAACTTGTACTGAATGTTTATCACATGCCAGATAATGTTCTAACTGCTCTATATAAATTACCTCATTTAATCTCGACAAGGATCCTATGAGGTAGGTATATTTATTTTTTCCACTTGACACAAGAGGAAATTCCAGACACAGATCACCTGAGTAACTTGTTCAGCTGGTAACTGATGGCTATCTGTTGAAAGGAGTATGTGAATGAATAAATTCTGGCCACCACTACCCACCCTCTAGTCCAAACAACTGCTGTAAAATACAATTAACTTTTCACCCTACCAAAGTCCAGTTTCAGTGCTTCCCTGGTGGCGCAGTGGTTGGGAGTCCGCCTGCCGATGCAGGGGACGCGGGTTCGGGCCCCGGTCCGGGAGGGTCCCGCGTGCCACGGAGCGGCTGGGCCCGTGGGCCATGGCCGCTGAGCCTGCGCGTCTGGAGCCTGTGCTCCGCAGCGGGAGGGGCCACAGCAGTGAGAGGCCCGCGTGCCGCAAAAAAAAAAAAAATCGTTTCAGCTGTCATGCCATTTCAAATGCACTTAATCCTTATGCCACACAGCTGGAAGGTCCCCATTTTTTTTCCAGACGAAACTAAGTGAGAAACATATGGACTGAGAATTAATAAATCAAAGTAGATTTCGTTTTCTTTCCAATTAGAATCATACTTGCTTATTGTAAAAAATAGGAAAATAGAAAAGAGCAGAAAAAAAGGGAGGAAGATCATCCATCATTCTACCATCAGAAACAGCCTGTTAACCTCCTGGGGTATGGACCCAGAAAGAACCGCACCTACACTCAAAACAATGTTTGAATTCAGAAACCTAGGTCATTTGGGGGTGGGGGAGGAGTCAACCCCACAAAAGACGACAAATGTTTGATACATTTTTTTGGTTTTGGAGCACATCTGGCTGCCTTGTGTACAGGGTTTGATGTTCTGAGGCTCCACCTCTTGGTGTCCTTGTCCGTCCCCCCCCCCCCCCCGATGCTGTGTGGCGGCTGCAGAGCTGGCAGGGGAAGGGAAGCCTGGTCCCTGTGAGAATGCACCTTGAAAGTGGGGAGGTTTGTAGGGTACCACAAACTGCCCCTCCCCCATCTTTTTCAGCCTTCTTAATACCTGCTTCCCACCAGCAAGAGATAGGTTTCAGATTGGGGCAGTTATGGGAGAGATGGATCTCCACGCTTGAGTTAATTTTAAACAATCTTAAACTTGTTGATTTTTACAGCTGAAAAGAGCATGCGGTCTCCTCATTATTTATTTATTTATTTATTTATTTATTTATTTATTTATTTTTTTGCGGTACGCTGGCCTCTCACTGCTGTGGCCTCTCCCGTTGCGGAGCACAGGCTCCGGACGCGCAGGCTCAGCGGCCATGGCTCACGGGCCCAGCCGCTCCGCGGCATGTGGGATCCTCCCAGACCGGGGCACGAACCCGTGTCCCCTGCATCGGCAGGCGGACTCTCAACCACTGCGCCACCAGGGAAGCCCTCTCCTCATTTTTGAGACGGGGAATGCCAAGCCCCAGAAGGCAGGGGATTTCCTGCGGCTGCACAGCCTGGTGCTCCAACAGTAGGAAGCCCTTTTATTGGTTTGAGGCTCTGACCCTGCACTTGAAACACACATCTGATTGGCCCCACCCTCTTGTTTTGGTCAACTCCTCCTCAGCCATCAGATCCCAGATAAAACGTCACTTCCTTCTGGAGGCCTTCCCTCTGAGCCAAGTGAGCTCTCCTAGGTGTATGGGTCCCACAGCACCCTCCATCTCTCCTCTCATAACCCTTAACATACGTTATTGTAAGTACGTTATATGTCCTGTAGGCTCCACAAGGTTGACAACATGTCTCCCTCGTTCACTGATACAGAATAGGAAATTCAACAAATATTTTCTAAACACACACACATACCCCGCATAGTCCAGGCTTGGGTTAAAGCAACTGTTTTATGCTTTAAAAAAAAGTATCATGTCTTCTAAACTTCAAGTCGGGATTTCCCTCTTGTTGAGTAGGATCACTAGAGAACAAAAGATTTCATTCCAAATAATTTCTAAAAGACAGAAACAGTTCATAGAAGCATGATGCCAGACAGAAGACGAAGTCTAGAGCATAGGGGCAGGAAAGCACCACTGGAAATGTGGAAGCCCAGGGAGGCTCTGGGCCTGGGGACGGCAAGCATCAAGAGGATTTGGAAGAGGGCTGAAAATTAGGGGACCCACTGAAGGTCCGGTGCCAGTCAGCTGCCCACAACACACTCGCAGCACACAGAGGGTCAGGAAGCTCTGCAGAACCCCAGGCAAACCCCTGGCCTCACTCCTAAAAGGAGGCTATTATTATTGATTACAAATGGCAAAAAGAAAAAACTATCATAGGGCATCTGAGGAAAACCAACAGCATGACAGAGACTGAAATAAGAGAAAATAGACTCCATCATGGGAAAAAAGATTCAGGCAAATGAAAAGCTTTACAGAAAAATTCTTACATCTTTAGAGAGATTCTGAAGATACTGTGTCCATGAAGCATAAAATAAGCTGACAAAACTGGGCTCTTAGAAATTAACAATATGAATACTGAAATTAACAATTCAGGAGAAGGGCTGGAAAATATGAAAAGGAAATCATTCAAAATATAGGGGAAAAATATTCACAGGATACAAAAGTATCTTGATCTAGAACAACATTCCAGGAAGTTCAATGTCAGACTAAATAGGAATTCCATAAAAAGAACAGAATAGAAAGGAAAGGAAAGTACAACAGGAAGTTATCTAAGAAATCAAGAGGAAAATTTCCCAGAGCCGAAGACTGCATCTTCGAACTGCAAAGCTTAAAATGCACAGAGTATGAGAAAAGACCACACCCAGACATAGTGTCCTGACCTTTCAGAATTCATAAGGAAAAAATGCTACAAGTTTCTAGAGAGACAGATTATTTCAAGAGAAAAGAATCTATATAGTGTAACGGATGGCTTCTTTTGTCAACCTGATCTCCTGTTACCAATGTGTATTGTCTCCTTCTCCCTAAAGTGTACTTAATCTTTGCTTTCTTTGCACAGTTTCTTTGGTTGCAAGTCATAAGCCTGAGGCAAATAAAATTCCAGTAGTTTCCAAGAAAAGAAAAAAAAAAAGAATCAGACTGGTATCAGACCTCTTGCCAGCAATGCTGGCTGCCTGAAGAAAAGGAGCAATGCTTTCCAAGGGAAAAGTTCTACAAGAAAATGATTTGGGACCTAGAATTTATACTCAGAAAGGCAATATAAAGACATTTTCAGAACTGCAAGGACTTAGAACAATTTGTCACTCATGTACTGTTTTCTCAGTAAACTTCTGGAGGAGAAGTTTACCTAAACAAGGGTTTAAACTAAAAAGTAAGATTTAAAAAAAATTTATTTTTGTAATGAACTTATTTTTATTATTAATTAATTTATTTTTGGCTGCATTGGATCTTCGGTGCTGCGTGTGGGCTTTCTCTAGTTGCGGCGAGCAGGGGCTACTCTTCATTGTGGTGCGTGGGCTTCTCATTGCAGTGGCTTCTCTTGTTGTGGAGCACGGGCTCTAGGTGCATGGGCTTCAGTAGTTGTGGCACATGGGCTTCAGTAGTTGTGGCGCACGGGCTCAGTTGCTCCGTGGTGTGTGGGATCTTCCTGGACCAGGGCTCGAACCCATGTCCCTTGCCTTGGCAGGTGGATTCTTAACCACTGCGCCACCAGGGAAGTCCCAAAAAGTAAGATTTTGAAAAGCAAGGATCTAATAACAGAAGTGAAAGGCACAGGGGGAGGAGGAGGAGGGGGATCCACACACATATATGGTTTTTTTTCTTTGTTGTTCTGAAATAGAATCTTTCATACATTATAACTTACATTTTCTCACTTAGCAATATATCGTGGACATCCCTACCAGAGAGTAGACAGGATTTGCTCTTAATGCAACCTTTTTTTTCCTTTTTGTTCAGCCTTCAGTAGTGCACACGCCTCATGCATACTTTGCCATCAGCCTCAGCCTCTCCCTCCCCCAAATAGACATGGGGAGAAACCTGGACGTGAGGTGATAAGTGTACCTTTAGAAAGGTATAGTGTAGACCTGTTCACTAAACATTTTTTTCCCTCGGTGTAACAAGCACACACCTTAGTAGATCAGTGGTCTCTGTGAGGTCATTTCACTCCTGGGCTTATTTTCACACACCTTCCTCAAAGCAATTTCCTTCATGCCATAAAATGTGATGGTGTGATGGGAGGGGAGGGAGGGGGAGGGAGGGGGAGAAGAAGCTAGCTCTGGGGCCTGGCTGACTCGAGAGCCTAGGGGGCGTCAGTCTGATTCAAGCAGGAGGGTGGAAGCTCCAGGAAAATAGGACGGGACTCTGACAAGCCTGCCAAAAACTGTACTGAAAGTCTACGGGAAAGATTCAGCACGACGGAACAAGGAAAACTAAGCATGTTAAAGCAGAAGCTATTGTTAAGTCCAGGAAAACCGTCAGACAGAAAGGAAAAATCATCAGAACGTTACTGGCTCAGCGGTAAATAATATTTACAGTGCCGTAACACTGAAAAACAGTGAATACGAATTTAACCAAAAAACTGTGGTGCTGGGAGAAAAGGGTAAGGGAGAAAAGAGTGAGTGGGGCTGTGGTGTTTATAACAAGGCTAAGGCCTCGTGTGCCATCCTAGGAGGTCAACAGGCAGTGTCTAAAACTGATGAATAAAGAAAGAGCGGTACGGTTATGTGTGGTCCTTGTTTGGATCTCATTTGAAAAATAAATATTTTGAGTTAATTGGAGACCTTTGCTAGTAATAAGGGATTATTAATTATTTTACTGTGTAATAATGGGAGTGTAGTTATGTTTTTTAAAAAAGGAGTTATTCTCTTAGAGATACATGCTGAAGTAATTATTGATGAAATGTTATCTAGAATTTATCCCCAAATTTTCTATGAGCAGGGCGAAAATGGCCACAAGCACAGATGAAACAAGTCTGGTCACGATTCTTGAAGCTGGGTAATGGGTGGTACATGACGATCTGTTATACTATTCTCTCTAGTACTGTATGTTTGAAAATTTCCATAATAAAAAATTTTTAAAGACAGATAGCTGCATAAGCATATTACTTAGATATATGGAGAGAGAAACACTAGAACAAAAAACTAACAGGATCGGGCTTCCCTGGTGGCGCAGTGGTTGAGAGTCCGCCTGCCAATGCAGGGGAAACGGGTTTGTGTCCTGGTCCGGGAAGATCCAACATGCCGCGGAGCGGCTGGGCCGTGAGCCATGGCCGCTGAGCCTGCGCTCCGCAACGGGAGGGGCCACAGCAGTGAGAGGCCTGCGTACCGTAAAAGAAAAAAAAAAAAAAACTAACAGGATCAAAAGTGTATGCTCCTGGGAGCAGGACAGGAGGGAAGGGAAAAAAGGGGTAGAGGCAGGGGACAGCTGTTTTCTAGCGTCAGTTTATAATGATATTTGACCTTAAAAGAACAAAGCAAACCTATGTGCATGTACCGTTATGACAAAAACAAGTTTAATTTTAAAGAAGTAATAGGGGTAATATTACTTAGAGAAATGGAGATAACCACCAGAAGAGCTAAAAGCAGAAAAATTAAATGGTTGCCTCAGGTAAGGGGGTAAGCAGCAGATTAATGCCTTTCTGGACTCGTAGATTTTTTTTTTTTAATGATTTCATGATTACTTTGATTTTTAAAAATGTTATCTGTTTTTATCAGTTATTGCCATGAGCGTTTAGCAGGGCCCTTTGGTCATCCTGACATCTACAAAATGAAGCTGTTTCTCCAGGTGAAGAATCCTAAACCGCCCAGAGTGAATATCTCCACATGAAATGTAACAATAACTATAATTGCCATTTATCTATTATCTACCATCTGCCAGAGCTTTACATATGTTATTTCTAATCTTCACAACACTCCTGCAAGGCAGGTATTGACATTTCCATTTTACAGATAAAAAGACTAAGGCTGAGAGGCATTGGCTCACCGGCTTGAGGCCACAGAGTACAGAAGGCCAGGCTTGGGAGACCCTTTCCACTTTCCCACCTCTCCTTTACAGTCTACTGTTCGGTACAATTCAGAAAGTACTGTTACATCCATATTCTCTTCAACTCTACGAAACAGGATTATCCTCACTTGACAGATGAAGAAACTAAAGGTAAGAAAAGTGGGGTAACTTGCCCAAGAATCCAGGTTTCCTGATCCTAATCCTTTACTTGCTACCATCCCTGTCCTCTGTCCTCTCAATAGCTAAATGTCAAGATCTTCATAGCCTCCACACGGGCATTTGACATGATGAATGCAGCTGAAGCAGGAATTTTCAGAGAAAGAGACTTACTTTTTCTAAGGGAAATATAGTAATAAACTGTGGAATGTCCTCAGTTGCTGTAATGTCAGCATTTTGCTCAAGTCCTCAACGAGGCTTCTGAAATGTCAGTGGCCGGCCTGCCTGCCTGGCATACGGCAGGGCAGCTGCTAGCATGGCTGTTCCGATCACCGTGCTGCTCTTCTTGGCTCCAAAAGAAAGGAATGAGTCGTGTGTGCTTCTGCCCTGAAAAGAGAATGTCTGGGGCTTCCCTGGTGGCTCAGTGGTTGAGAGTCCGCTTGCTGATGCAGGGGACATGGGTTCGTGCCCCGGCCCAGCAGGATGTCGCATGCCGCGGAGCGGCTGGGCCCAGTGAGCCCTGGCTGCTGAGCCTGCGCATCCGGAGCCTGTGCTCCGCAACGGGAGAGGCCACAGCAGTGAGAGGCCCGCGTACCGCAAAAAAAAAAAAAAAAGAGAATGTCTGTGTCTCCTAAATCGACTTCAGTCAATGGCCAGGTGGCCCCACGGCTTTTTAGAGCTGCCAGGGATCTTAGGTCTGGGCTCCTCTAGAGCAGAGGCAGGTCTGTAAAGCTGTTGGATGGGCTGGGTTGGGGTGGGAGCCAAAGGTGGGGAACTGAAGGGCCTGAGGATGTGGCCCACAGTCATCTCAAGCCCTGGGGACACGGGTCGCTGACAGCAGCCTAAGAGTAGGGTGCAAGCATGTGGTGTGAGAGGCTGCTCCCCGGGGCTGCTCGGGCATCTGAACAATGGCCAAGCTTCCAAGGGGGAAGAAGCTGTTTACTTGAGTTCAAACTATTTATAGCACCAGCAATCTGCACATATTTGGATGACAAATTTCTGGGCTTCAAGTGAGTGGTGCTTTGCTCCTGGACAATTTCACCAAACACATTCCCTCCCCACGCCACCCCCAGACCCCCCTGCTAACACATGTTGCCCTCAGGATGTTTTATTTAAGTTGCTGAGTTTAAAAAGATTATAAAAAGAAATTACATTTTAAGAACTAGTGACTTTTAATCCATTTGTCTATGAGTTTAAGCTACACAATATTATTTTCTTTAAGGCTTGAATCAGGCATTAAATTCTAATACATGTGTATGCTATAAACAAATACAACTGAAATAAAAACAGTACCTGAATGAGGTCTGTAATTTAACATGTGCTATATCACTTACTGTTGCTGCACTAAGCTCAAGACCTACAAAGAGAATGTTTCTTGTAACACAGGTTAGGTAGCATGATAAAAGGCTTCACAGAACAGATCCACAAACAATATGTAATCATATAGGCATTCCAAACAAACAAAAGAGGTCTTACTACCCCCCCCCCACCACCATTCTGGGGCAGAAGCAGTTGTACGGTCCAGAGCTCAAGGCCCCTCCCCTGACCACATGCCATAGAGGAGGGTTTGACTATAACAAAGATGTGCAGAGCCCTCTGCATAGTTTTAACTCACAGAAGGTATTATATACCCTTGCCAACAAATTCATCTGGAAAAACCAGCTTATCTCTAAAAGCTGCCTTGTTTTTATAGCAAAAGCAATGCTTGATCAGCCATCTCCTTTGAGCCAGGCACTGCCTAATTCCGAAGGGGAAAAGTGGCAGTTAATCAACATGTAAATACATTGGCTAAAACACTGGTGGCTTCCAGTCCTATCACAATGCAGGCAGGAAGCAGCACAGAGAAAAAGGGCAGGAAGTGAGAAGAGAGCTTCACGAGATAAGAGGTGATGCTGGACAATTAGTTTAGGGAAAGGGAACAGAAGGGATTCCTCAAAGGGACTGACTTGTTTTCTTATCTTTTCCCCCTGCCTACAAAGCTCATTAGAAGACAGAAAGGTCTCTAGGATAAGCTTTTGATTAAATCAGCTTTTTAAGATCAGGAGAAAAGTACTGGTGAGGATGGAGGAATGAAACGTCTATACACAGAGGGAGTGTAAATTATTTTAGAATTTTTTTGCAGGCCAATTTGTCAGCATTTGGTCAATATATGACCCACAATTAAAAAAATTTTTTTAAATTAAAGTATAGTTGATTTACAATGTTGTTAATTACTGCTGTACAGCAAAGTGACTCAGTTACACACACACATATATATTAATACATTCTTTTTTTAAAATATTCTTTTCCATTATGGTTTATCACAGGATAGTGAATGTAGTTCTCTGTGCCACATAACATGGCCTTGTTGTTTATCCATCCTATATATAAAAGCTTACATCTGCTCACCCCAACCTCCCACTCCATCCCTCCTCCCCTGACCCCCTCCCCCTTGGCAAACCACCAGTCTGTTCTCTATGTCTGTGACTCTGTTTCTATTTCATAGATAGGTTCATTTGTATGACCCCAAATTTTAATGCATGTAATTTTGATCCCAAGATTCTACTCCTAGGAATTTAAAGACTACCCTCTTCATTCAGACCCTATCTAAAATGTCACTTCTTGAGGACTTCCCCAATCCAACAAACCTAAGGAAACGCCCACCTACCTATCATATCACTTTCTTTTAACTATCTGCACAGCACTGTTCTTTTTCCTGTTCATTAATTTGTTTACTACCAGCCTTTCATTGTTCCCTCCCCTACTCCCACATTAAAATGCCAGCTTTGTAAGAGCAGGGACCAGTCTGTCTAATATACTGCTCTTCCTATGTGTTGGATACTAGCCAGGGACGTTCCATGCATCATCTCATTCAATCCTCACAGCCAGAGGTTTCTGTTATCAGCCTTACTTAACATAAGAACAAATTGAGGGACTTTCTCGGTGGTCCAGTGGTTAAGAATCCGCCTTCCAATGCAGGGGACACGGGTTTGATCCCTGGTCGGGGGAACTAAGATCTTACATGCCGCAGGGCAACTAAGCCAGCACGACGCAACTACTGAGCCCGTGCACTCTGGAGCCCACGCACCACAACTAGAGAGAAGCTCGCATGCCACAACTAGAGAAGCCCGTGAGCCACAATGAAGAGCCAGCGTGCCACAACAAAAGATCCCGTGTGCTGCAACTAAGACCTGACGCAGCCAGATATAAAAAAAAATAGAACTGAGGCACAGGTTAAGTCTAGCGAGTGGCCAGCAAGTCACAGTGGGAATGTGAACACTGGCGTGCCTGACTGCAAAGCTCTAAACTATCTTTCTCCAAATGAACCAAAGTTTCAATGTGCATAATTTTTGACCAAGTGATTCCAGTTTTGGAAATTTATCATGTGGAGATAAACATACAAGAACACATAGTTAGATGTATCTTTATTTATTACAGATTGCTTATGGTAGCAAAAATTGGAAATAAGTTTAGGCAAGTCACCAGTTAGCTATAAGCCTCAAATTTGCTTTTTGGTAAACGGGCCCCATCTCAGAGACACTGTGAGGATTTTAATGAGACAATGCACAGTACCTGGCTCCTAATCACTGTTTTGTTGTTGTTATTACATGCATTTAAATCTCTGAAAGGATATACAGTATACCACAGTGTATATTATAATAGAAGCTGTCTCTGGACAGCAGGATTACAGATTTCATTAACTAAATGGTTTACTTCCGCATTGTTCTAATTTTTATAAAATGCATATTAGTGTTATACTCTTCAAAAATAAATATATTACTATCTTCTTAAAAGAAGATGGAGGGGCTTCCCTGGTGGTGCAGCGGTTGAGAGTCCGCCTGCCGA
>NW_006791814.1:3921824-3944811 GCF_000442215.2 Lipotes vexillifer | reverse complement strand
CGTCCGGAGCTGTGCTCCACAGCGGGAGAGGCCACAACAGTGAGAGGCCAGCGTACCGCAAAAAAAAAAAAAAAAAAAGAAGAAAAAAAAAGAAGATGGAGATGGGGCTTCCCTGGTGGCATAGTGGTTAGGAATCTGCCTGCCAATGCAGGAGACACGGGTTCGAGCCCTGGTCCGGGAAGATCCCACATGCCGCGGAGCAACTAAGCCAGTGCGCCACAACTACTAAGCCCGCACGCCTAGAGCCCGCGCTCGGCAACAAGAGAAGCCACCGCAATGAGAAGCCCCCACTCGCCACAATTAGAGAAAGCCCGTGTGCAGCAATGAAGACCCAACGCAGCCAAAAAATAAATTTATAAAAAAAAAAAAAAAGATGGAGAAAATAATGTTGGAGGAACTTAAACGGAGGAAGAAACTCAGTTTATGGGACAGAAAGGGAAACTAATTTAGTAGATTTGAAAATCAAAATGTTCCTGCTCTTTTGTTCTATGTAAGAACAAGATCTTCAACGTGCTTATAGGTCTTGTCTCATTGCAAGGGCCTATGTTCACAGTGATGTGAAAGAGATCCTTAATAAGAGTGCAGACCTACAGAATTGATTAAGATGGCCTCAGGAAATCTGAGGAGATGTTGAAATATATATATAAAAAGAAAAAAAGTCTTTGTAGCCACACCTGCCTTCTAAAGAGAAAGACTCCTTTCAAATGGAAGGCCCTTTGCCTGCTGATCACCTTTCTGGGTTCAGCCATGCAAAAAAAATAACAGAAATAAAAGCTGAAGGCTGCCAAGTAGCTCTGCACAGTAATGAAAGGTGAACCGGAATTCTAAGGGAAGTCTGTGAGGAACAGAAGAAGAAGGGGCCAAGAAGATGGCGGAGGTCTGGATTTTCTGCCATGTGAGCCCTTTCTGGGCCTCTCAAATCATTAGCAAAGATGGTAACACTTACAAATGCTCTTTGTGGGTGTATTCTTTGTTCTTGATGGCATTCAGGAAGGGACTGAGTTTCAGTTATGAGATGACAGGCTGAGAAACAGAAAGAGGAGGCAGAGATAACCAGGAGAACATAAGCCACACCTTCACGCCTAAGGCATCTACACAATCTTGGTGAAACTTTGGACCTCTACAGGGCATGAAACAAGGGGTCACGCTAATCTGGCCTAGATCTTAAAGTGCTAACACACCCAGGTTATACATGGTTTATTTATCAAGTGAGATCAATGTACAAATTGATATGTGTGTGTGTAGGAAGATAAGTAGGGTAGAGTATGCCACACAGTTGCAAAGCTTTCCACAGTTTCCTACTTATTTTTGGTCACACACTCCTTTGAGAATGCGATGAAAGCTAAGATTCTGCTATTCAGAAAATGCCTGTCAGGGCTTCCCGGGTGGCGAGGTGGTTAAAACCCTCCCTGCCAATGCAGGGGACACGGGTTCGAGCCCTGGTCTGGGAAGATCCCACGTGCCACGGAGCAGCTAAGCCCGTGCGCCACAACTACTGAGACTGTGCTCTAGGGCCCGCGAACCACAACTACTGAGCCCGAGTGCCACAACTACTGAAGCCCGCGCGCCTAGAGCCTGTGCCCTCCAACAAGAGAAGCCACCGCAATGAGAAGCCCACGCACCGCAACAAAGAGTAGCCCCCGCTTGCCGCAACTAGAGAAAAGCCCACGCGCAGCAATAAAGACCCAACACAGCCAAAAATAAAATAAATTTTAAAAAAAGAAAAAAGAAAATGCCTGTCTTCAAATGAATCTGATTTCAAGGGGTTTTTGAGAACCCCTGAAGGCCCTCTCTGGATCCACAACAGGTCCACAGACCAAGTTCAAGAATTCTTGCTTTAGGGAAACCACAACAATGTTGATGGACATTGCTTGTTGTTGACAATGGGGATCACAAGCCACCTTGCAGTTTGCAGGAGGCATAAGAACACTGCCAACATTCATTCATTTATAAACATTTGTTGGAGACCTAATACCCCAGGTCCTGACGGTATAAAAGATAAATGCAATGTGATCCCTGTACTCACTGAATTATCGTCAATGGAGGGGAGCAAACAAGAAAACAGACCACTACAATAGGGGGGATGAGGCAGAGAGTAGTTTCAGACTAACCTCGCCCCCTCAACTTCCTTTTTGGCTCCAGGATTTACTAATTACAAATGAAACAACAGGTGAGAATGACTGACATGAATACTGAGGACCAGCAGAGGAAAGCAGCACAGGGCCATGACACTGGGGCCATTTAAATGGCCAGCTGGCTCCTCTGTGGACTTGGGATTTCCCTCTGTGTCTGTATAAAAATACCTGCCCCCCAAAATCAGAGCTCTTTTCCTTAATAAACAGTAACCATGGATTTTTTTTTTCAATGTTACTTTAAGAAAAAGGAATTAACAAATTCAAAGATTCTTCCGAAAAAGTCATCTATGCTAAGAGAAGCCTAGGTCCACGTTGCTGGTTTGCTTTGTTAGATCAGCAAATATTTCTTGGGCTCTGAAGTAATAATAATAATGCCTGATATTTGCATTACATGGGTACTTTCACACAGACTGTCTCATTTTTTCTACAAAACATCTTGTCACAGGTTATTCCCACTTAATAGAAGAAGAAATGGAGGCAAAGAAGGGCAGAGTGACTTGCCTACGGTCATTTATAGTCTTTAAGTTCTGCAGCCAAAATCAGAATACAGACCTACCTACCTTTTCCTAAACTCAGGGAAAATGACAGTAATGACAGAAACAGGAAGGTCAGGAGAAGCAGCAGCCTTGAGGAATAGAGAGTAGAGAGAATATGTTACTGTGGCACCTTTAAGTATGGGTGTTGAAATCAGATGGACTTGAGGGAAAATCCTGGCTCCCTCACCTACTTACTAGCTGTGTGACCTCAGGCAAATCACTTAACCTCTCTGAATTCTGGTATCTCATTTGTAAAACGAAGAAAATAATAGTGTCTATCTCATCTGAATATAGGGAGGTGAAAGGAGGAACAGGAGGTAGAGTGATGTGGAGGCGTGATCATTTCTTCATCTTTCACAGAAGGGAATTAAAGGATACAGAATGAGTGGATTAGGACACTGGCCATTTCAGCCAGTAAGATGGACCAAATATCCTGAAACCTTCCTCCCAAACACCTCAAATGATGGGTGCCATCACCCTAGCAAATATGTCAAATGCATGGCTGAGCTTAAAAGTGAGCATGGGAAGTCTTCTGAGGCCAAATAAGACGCATAAATCCAGTGAGACAAGCAAGCACCAGAGCCTTAAAGACCTCTGCAATTCGAATAATACAGTGCTACTTATCAAAGTTAGCTGTCTAAAAAGACAAACGAAGAAAAATACAGATGTATGGGCATATATCTTACTGACAATTTTAGAGGTAACCCCGCAATTACTAAAAACCATTAGAGTAAAAAGCAAGTGGCTTTCAGGAGAAAGCCTGGGTAAGTGGGGAGGGAGGTTTTTAAACTGTTTTCTTTGTATCTTTCTAATTGTCATAGGAATGGAAAAGAAAGGGTATGGTGTAGAAATATCAATCAGTTGGAATTGAGTAGTGTAATGATTAAGGTTTGAGTATGTGTGTGTGTTTGTGTGTGTTCACCGGGGAAGGAGATGGTGGTGGGGCTTATGAAGGGGAGAGAGCGGTGTAAGATGTTAACACCGCTCCACGGCATGTGGGATCCCCCCAGACCGGGGCACGAACCCGTATCCCCTGCATCGGCAGGCGGACTCCCAACCACCGCGCCACCAGGGAAGCCCCAATGTATTACTTTTATGTTTTTGTTAAACTGGCAAAGGAAGGAAGGTTGGTGGAATTCTGCCATTACCAACCGTAATAAATAATGTTATCAATAACATAAACATAAATTTCAGAAGAAAAAACTTGTATCTTATGATGACGGGAGTAGGTATTCTGCTTTAAATGTGCCTTACCAAAGATTTCTTTTTAATGATAATACCCAGTGTTGTGGAGCTATGGGAACATGTATCAATAGGTAAGGATGGAAACTTTCCTAAAAGGCAATTTGACAGCACATACTGAAATCCTTAAAATTGTACATGCACAGGGTGGGGTGGGGGGGTGGACATGGAAACTGTACTTTCTGCTCAATTTTGCTTGAACCTAAAGCTGGTCTAAAGAATAAAGTTTACTAATTTAAAAAAAAAAATGTACATGCCCTTTGACCTGGTGATCATTTCATTTCTAAGAATTTATCTTCGGGAACCTCCCTGGTGGTGCAGTGGTTAAGAATTCGCCTGCCAATGCAGGGGACACGGGTTCAAGCCCTGGTCTGGGAAGATCCCACACGTCATGGAGCAACTAAGCCCCTGCATCAGAGCTACTGAGCCTGAGCTCTACAGCCTGCGAGCCACAACTACTGAGCCCGTATGCTGCGACTACTGAAGCCTGCACGCCTAGAGCCCCTGCTCTGCAACAAGAGAAGCCACTGCAATGAGAACCCCACACACCGCAATGAAGAGTAGCCCCTGTTCGCTGCAACTAAAGAAAGCCCGTGCGCAGCAACGAAGACCCAACACAGCCAAAAATAATTTAAAAAATAAATAAATTTTAAAAAGAGAGAATTTATCTTTGAGAAGGCATTATGGATGTGTGCAAAGACTTGACTCAAGGTTGTTCACTTCAGCACTGCTTAGTACAGTGAAAAACTGAAAACGACCCTAAAAGTCTACAATTAGGGAGTAGCTAAATAAACTTTGGTACGTCTATAGAATGTTGTATAGAATATTCTATAGAATGGAATATTATGCAGTGATAAGTGATGCTATAGAAGCATATCTAATAAAACATGAAAAAAAGTCTCATTTTAATGTTAAGGTGTATATATAGTAGGGTCTCATGTTTGTAAAAGGGAAAACAGTATTTTGCATAAAAAATGGATGAAACTATTAGTAACACTGCAGGTAATTTTTATTTTCTTCTTTCAGTTTATTGGCTTTTAAATTTTTTCCTGCCATGCACTATTTTTGTAATAAAAATATAGTATTATTTCTATAAAAAGAAAAAATGTAAAAAGTTATTTTTAAGTTCCTTAGACAACACATACCAACTGCTACAAATGTGCATACACTGTGACTGTGAGTGAAAGAGATATTTATAGTTATTTATAACAGTGAAAAAATGGAAACAGTCAAAATATCAAACACACTGGCCACTAAAAATAATGGAGAGAGACATGAGGTACGCTCTTTCAGGGCCCTTCTCCTGCCCTCTACCCCCCTGGCCTGGACCAGAAGATGAGTTGCCAACCTGGGCCTGGCACAGGGGGCGGGCACTGGGGTCGCTCCCACATGTGGAAGATGCACAAGAAACGCAAGCCAGACCAAGACCTGTGGAAGGAGTAGGGAGAGGAGCACTGAAGCTGTACCAGAAGGTGGGGGGGGCAGTCTCCAAGCTCCTTCCAGGTTCCTCAGCCATGACCCAGGTCACTTGATGACACGAATGATCACGGCAAGCATAAGGACAGAGAAAGGAAAAGGAGAAGACTGGAGGGGAGCGGGTCCTGGGAAAGGAAAACAAAATAGGTGAAGAAAAAGGATTTTTAGAAAAGTGAGACAGAGTATGAGGCAGGACCTGTAAGATGGAAGTGCCCTGAGTGGCCTCTGAGATCCTAAGGCAGAGCCCTGATTCAAACGAAAGCTTTGATGAGACAACCACAGAGAAAGGACCCCGGAGCTTTCTTCCCATTTCCCATGACTGTTCGTATTGCTCCTGGCAGCTCGATGATACTCAGACATCCAGTGGATTTTAGTACAGTGAAAGATTAGATCAAGGACAAGACTATCAGTCCTTAGAACTAAAGGTAACTTCAAACTAATGTGCAGCACTGCCATGATTTATAACAGACTGTTTATATAAGAGCTGCAAAGAGGCTATTGTGTCCACAGATGAAAATTCTTAGCCAGGAAAAAATTCCAGGCCTGAAGCAGTACAGTCTTTTTTTTTTTTTTAACATCTCTATTGGAGTATAATTGCTTTACAATGCTGTGTTAGTTTCTGCTTTATAACAAAGTGAACCAGCTCTACGTAATATGTCCCCATATCTCCTCCCTGTTGCGTCTCCCTCCCTCCCACCCTCCCTATCCCACCCCTCCAGGCGGTCACAAAGCACCGGGCTGATCTCCCTGTGCTATGCGGCTGCTTCCCGCTAGCTGTCTACCTTACGTTTGGTAGTGTGTATATGTCCAAGCCTCTCTCTCTCTCGCTTTGTCACAGCTCACCCTTCCCCCTCCCCGTATCCTCAAGTCCGTTCTCTAGTAGGTCTGTGTCTTTATTCCTGTCTTTAAAAGAGAGCAGACTTGGAAAAGATCAGAGGGATCCTCCTCTCCTCCTTGGGGAGGACAAAGGCTGTTGGCCGAGAGATAAGAAGACTCTGTAGATACTTAGATTGAAGTTTTTTAAAGTCCCCATAAGGAGAACAAAAAGAAAGATGATACACTTGAAGATAAATTTAAAGGCAACAAATTAGAAAGGGAACAAAAGCAGACAGGCTGCTTCTGTGAGAGAAACTAGAGGAAGCTGACCAAAAGCCCATTAACAGTCAGTTTGCATTTGAGAAAATTAGATGGGACAATAACACTGAGACTTCTCCATCCCATGGACCCCCATGATAGGAGAACCAGGCTACTGCCTTGTGAGATGGGGAATAAAACCAGAAGACTTCAGTGTGGACTGAATATGTTACATGTGGTCAAAGAAGAGAAGAACAAAGCTCACAGTCCCTACAATTCTTATGCACCAACTACTAACTCCGTGTTTACAAATAACAGCAAGAATGATTCTGATTTAATTGACTTAAGTGATAGGAAAGACAGATCTTCTAAGGACTCTTCAGCATCCATCAGTTTCTGGCCATATCCCAAGACTACCCATATGTTTCTTGGACTTCTAACAAGAGAGTCCTCTATGAACTGAAGACACTGTTTTATCTGAAGCTGAGAGCTAAAAGGGACACTTAACAGAGCAAAAAGCAAAAATAAAATAAAACACATTGTAATTACAGAAATAGAGCCAGTAGTTCCTTTGGACTCTAGCAATCAAGACAGCCTCGCAACACTGAATGCACTAAGCAACGCTAGCACTCCAGGTGAGGTTTTTGGCCGAAGGGGCTGATGTCCCAAGGGAACCGTGTTGAGGACATCATACTATTTAGAGAACTCCAAGAGGCCCAGAATGAATGTTGCAGCACTGACTGCCTGTCTCAGTCCCTTAGGACCCTCTTGCACAGACAGTATCTCCCTGAACAAGTAACCAATAATCTTAAAGAACTTGCACAGCAAGTAACTCCTGTTGCAACTACTCAAATCTCCATAGTGCAAAAGCAGCCACTGAGTATGTGTAAACAAATGAGCGTGGCTGTATTCCGATAAGACTTTATTTACCAAAACAAATGGCAGGCCAGATTTGACCTGCAGGTCAGAATCTGCCAATTCCTCATTAGAGGACGGGATACTGGTAGTCGATGGCATGCAATGTTGAAAGAGTTTTAAAAGTCATCACCTACGGTCATCTCAAGTGAAGTCCATACTGAAAGCAGAGCTATTTCAAAGTCAGTCGTCGCTACTGTACACCAATGAAAGGCATGAGGAATATAAAGGTCATGAACTGGGCTAAGTGCATCTAACTGCACTGAAGACCTTAAAGAAAATTATGAACTCAGGTTATAGGGCTGTTCTGGGGCAGAGTTTCTGATGTCCAGCATCTAATGCCATTTCTGCTGAAGAAGTGAGTCAAGGCAGCAGTGGTGTTTTCTCTAAAACAGTCCTCCTTAGTGTGGCTGGGCATTTCTATGGAAACAGTGTCCCTGACTGCTTTATTTCCATCTGTGTAACACTCAAGCCCAGGTCTACCAACTTCCTGGAGACTGTAAACTACTTTTGCTTAAACCAGCTACAGTAGATTTTGTGGTTTTTGCCACTAAGAATCCTGACCAATACATGCCCCCAATAAGCACCTCTACTGGAGTTCCCAGCATAGTATATTATGATTATTTGTTATATTTCTGTCTCCCTTAGTAGATGGGGAATGTGTTTTACTCAACACTGTAGCCCCAGCACCCAACACGATGCCTGGCAAACAGAAGACACCTAATAAATTAGTATAGATGAATAGACAGATTAGAAAAAACACAAACACATGAAAACTACTGCTTTAGTTAGAGTGGTGAGACAAGCAATTTTAAAATGATGTTTTAATATATTTTCTTTAGTGCCTAGGTCATTCATTCAAGACCAAGTAGCACAGTAGTATTCATACTAGGGACCACAAATCCTAATGAAGGAAAATGATTGCTAATTCTCTTTATTTCCATTGGTAAGTCTGAACTGAGTTTCAAAGGTTTGAACAGTTTGTTTTTTTTAAGTATAGTTGATTTACAATGTTGTGTTAATTTCTGCTATACAGCAAAGTGACTCAGTTATATACATGTATACATTCTTTTTTATATTCTTTTACATTATAGTTTATCCCAGAATATTGAATATAGTTACCCATGCTATACAGTTGAAAGGTTTGGACATTTGTATCCAGAACAATGACAGAAATGTGAAATTATGATCAGGAAGACGTGTTCCCTCCTGCGCTCACAACGTGTCTTATAATGTAATAAATGGAAACAGAAAGTTAAGGAAAGATCACTGGATGAGATGGACTTGGGATCAGGCAAACAAAATCAGAAGAGAGCCCTCTGAAACTGATAGCATAAAAATAATGGCTAGAATTCACTGTAACTCATGCTACATCACAATTAAGAGACTGCTTATAAATGAAATGAAGCTGCGTCCTTTCAGAACATCAGAAAACAGTTACTTCAAAATGGAACAAAAATGAGATCAAAATCATAACACGTCATGAGACCTATGGTACTGCAATAATAGGAAGTTTCGGGAAATGAACAGAAATATTGAAAAAGGACTCATTTTAAAACTGACTTTTTTTCCTACCCGCTATGGGGAAGAGGGAGCTTTGACTTCAAATGCTCAGCTCATTCCAATTCCTTTGAGTGAAAGGAATTCCATCCCCTAAAATATGATCACGATTCTTCTTACAAGTCTGCCCCACAGTCAAAATTAATCTCTCCATCTGTCTGAGAAAGGTGAGGTTCATAAGTAGAGTCTTATATCTCACACCAAAAATAGCTCCTGGTGGATCCACAGATTTAAATGCAAAAATATCAAACCATATAAATACTAGAAAAATACATAGCACAGCTTGGGAGGTTTTTCTAAGTATGATATAAAACCCAGAAGTCATTAAAGAAAATACTGATAAATGTGACTACGAATATAAATAAAAATACTCTGCATGGCAAAAATCATGATCAGCAAAGTAAAAATCAAATGTCAAACCAGGAAAAACTGTATTTCATATCATGAATAGCCTCTTTACCCTGTAAAGAGTTTCTAGGAATTGATAAGACAAAGGGACAACCCAAGGGGAAAATACGTTCAGAATATGAACAGGGAATTTACAGTAAAGGAAATACATATGGCTCTGAATATATGAAAAGAACTCAACCTTATTCTATTTTTCACTTACCACTGGAGAATATCAGAAAGTCTGACAACACACTGTTTGGTGTTAGAAAACAGGAATTCTCATGCTTTGCTGATGCAGTCATACATTGGTGTAGCATCACTTAGGAAATCAATATAAAAAATTCACATATCTGCCTTGGCAAATCACTTTTAGGGATCTATCACAAAAGCATACTTTCACAAGTGTGAAATATGTATTCATTGCAGCAAAAGACTAGAAATAATCTAAATACCCATCAATAAGGGATAAGTTAAATAAAGTAAGGTACTTTCAAGCAAAAGAAGCCTATGCAACCATAATAATTTAGAAAGACAATGATAGTTATTTAGTGGTACAAAAATATTTCCAAAACATGTATGTTTTTAAAAGCCTGATGTGGAACAATACTAAGAGTATAGTACTAAAGTTGTAGTTAAGGAAAGAAAAAAATATACATATTTACTTTTATATGCATCAAATATCTCTAGAAAAATACATGAGAAACTGGAAACAGTGGCAGGTCTCCCCAGGCTAGCTGGGGGAATAAGAACGAAACGAAGATTTTTCTTTTTTCTCTTAGAGATACACGATCCAATCAAGAACAACACTTTGAAACTGATTGTTTTATTTCTTGAATCTCTTCTGTTATAGAATAGCGCCCCCATGTCTTGTAAACAACTGATATCTTTACAGTAGTGAGTATTCTAATATTTGCAACATGATCTATCGCAACTGTTATTTGGGTTTTTTAATGTCTCTCAATAGTTTTTTGATTTTCTCCATATGGACCTGCTATTTTTGATGTTGTGATAGAGATCTTTTTTATTTTTAACATCTTTATTGGAGTATAATTGCTTTACAATGTTGTGTCAGTTTCTGCTGTATAACAAAGTGAATCAGCTATATGCATATGTATATCCCCACATCCATTCCCTCTTGGGTCTCCCCACCACCCTCCTTATCCCACCCCTCTAGGTGGTCGCAAAGCACTGAGCTGATCTCCCTGTGCTATGCAGCTGCTTCCCACTAGCTGTCTATTTTACATTTGGTAGTGTATATATGTCAATGTTACTCTCACTTCCTCCCATCTTACCCTTCCCCCTCCCCCCCCCCGTGTCCTCAAGTCCATTTAGAGATTATCTTTTAAAATTTAATATTCTAGGGCTTCCCTGGTGGCGCAGTGGTTGAGAGTCCGCCTGCCGATGCAGGGGACACGGGTTCATGCCCCGGTCCAGGAAGATCCCACATGCCGCGGAGCAGCTGGGCCCGTGAGGCATGGCCGCTGAGCTTGCGCGTCTGTAGCCTGCGCGTCCGGAGCCTGTGCTCCGCAACGGGAGAGGCCACAACAGTGAGAGGCCCGCATACCGCAAAAACAAAAAAATTTAATATTCTATTTGTAGCTGGTATACAGAAATATAATTGATTTTGTATATTGATTTAGTATTCAACAAACTTGCAAAATTTTATTAACTTTAATAATGTATATATAGAATTTTTTGTAATTTCTATATAAACAATCATGTCATCTATAAAAAATGTTATTAATTCTTTCTAATATTTAAACATTTCATTTTTCTTGTCTCATTGTAATTACTAGAACTTCCAACAAATGTTGAATAGACAAGATGAAAATGGGCAACTCTGGTTCCTGACCTCAAAGTGGAAATTTCCTCGAAGTGAAAATTTACCATTAAGTATTATGTTTGCTGTACATGTTTTATAGTTACTTCTTTACCAGATTAAGAAAGCTCCCTTCTATTCCTAGGCGGTTAAAAGTTGTTGTTGTTGGGCTTCCCTGGTGGTGCAGTGGTGGAGAGTCCGCTTGCTGATGCAGGGGACACAGGTTTGTGCCCCAGTCCGGGAGGATCCCATGTGCCGCGGAGCGGCTAGGCCCGTGAGCCATGGCCACTGAGCTGTGCGTCCGGAGCCTGTGCTCCGCAACGGGAGAGGCCACAACAGTGAGAGGCCCGCGTACCGCAAAAAAAAAAAAAAGTTGTTGTTGTTTTAATCGGGAATGGATGTTGAATTTTATCATACAATCATGATTTTTCCCTTTTAATCTGTTAGCAAACTATCCTAATTGAGTCTTTGGTATTAAACCAATCTTGCATTTCTGGTATAAACCTAACTTGGAGATGATGTATTATCCTTTTCATATATTGTTAGAGCAAATTGTATTTTCCAAAGATAGCCTCAGCGATATTACCCCATCCCACATGCTTTTCGTTTTTCCTTCTTTTTTTTTTTTTTGGCTGCGTTGCGTCTTTGCTGCTGTGTGCGGGCTTTCTCTAGTTGTGGCAAGCGGGGGCTACTCTTCTTTGTGGTGCACGGGCTTCTCATTGCAGTGGCTTCTCTTGTTGCAGAGCATGGGCTCTAGGCACGCGGGCTTCAGTAGTTGCAGCACGCGGGCCCATAGAATGTGCGGGCTTCAGCAGTTGTGGCTTATGGGCTCTACAGCACAGGCTCAGTAGTTGTGGCACATGGGTTTAGTTGCTCCGCAGCACCACATGTTTTCCTTACAATGTGATTTTGACACTCCTCCCATTGAGTGGTGGGGTCTATGATCCCTTCCCTGGAATCTGGATGGACCTTTGTCTCAACTAAGAGAGTACTATGGATATGGTGGTATGTGAATTTCAAGACTAGATTATAAAAATGCCGAGCACTTCCAATTTGCTCTCTTAGGACTCTGCACTTGAAACCCAACTGCCATGCTGTGAGGAAGCTTGAACTAGTCCATTCAGACAGACCACAAGGAGAGATCATATGCAGGCCTTCCAGTTGAGATGAGCTGAGGTTCTACACAACAGCCATCTGAGGGTCTTTACAACAGCAAGCATCAACTGTAGGACATGCAAATGAAAATGCCTCCAGATGATTCCAAGATTTTCTTTGAGTCTTCCAATCAGGGGGCCCAGAAAACGTGGAGCAGAGACAAGCTGTCACCATTTTGCCCTGTCCAAATTCCTGACTCACAGGATCCCTATAATAATAAAATGGCTGTTTTAAGCCACAGCATTTTGGTTAGTTTCTTACACCACTATAGTAAGTGAAATATTGGACTTGCTTTGCTAATATTTAGTTTAGGGTTTTTCATATACATAAGTAAAAGGGGCTGTGAATTTTCTTATGTTATTGTCAGGTTTCTTTGTTTTGCTAACCCTTTTTTCTATTCTCAGGACAAGTTTGTATAATATTAATTCTTTCTCCCTTAAATGTTTGATATAACTTCCTAGTGAAGGCATACAGGGCTGGAGTTTTCCTTGTGGGAAGGTTTTTAATTGCTGACTTAATAATAGTAATATTATTAACAAATATTTTGGGCATAAAGTTTTTCATTATATTTTATTATCTTGTTAATAACTGTAAGATCCCCTTTTCACTCTTGACAGTGGTTATCTGTACCTTTCCTTCCTTTTCTTTTTTATTTTTTTTTACATTTTATTTTTCATTCATTCATTCATTCATTCATTAGCCTGCACTGGGTCTTAGTTGCGGCACATGGGATCTTTGTTACGGCGTGCGGGCTCTTTAGTCACAGCATGCAGGCTTCTTAGTTGCGACACGTGGACTTCTTAGTTACGGCACGTGGACTTCTTGGTTGCGGCATGCAGGCTCTTAGTTGCAGCATGCTAACTCTTAGTTGTGGCATGCATGTGGGATCTAGTTCCCTGACCAGGGATTGAACCCAGGCCCCCTGCATTGGGAGCATGGAGTCTTACCCACTGGACCACCGGGGAAGTACCTCCTTCCTTTTCTTGATCAACCTCACTATAGTATGTCATTTTCATTAATCTTTTCCAAGAACCAAGCCTTGCCTTCATTGGTATTCTGTATTATACATTTGCTTTATACGTCATCCATTTCTCTTCTTCTCATTCTTTCTTTCCCTTTATTTTGTTTTGCTGGGCTTCTTCTGACTTCTTTATATAAATGTTTGCTCAGTTTTTAGCCTTTCTTCTTACCTAATATATGCATTTAGGGCTATCTACTTTTTAAAAAAATTTTATTAATTTTGGCTGTGTTGGATCTTCGTTGCTGCGCACAGGCTCTCTAGTTGCGGCAAGTGGGGGCTACTCCTCACTGCAGTGCACGGGCTTCTCTTGTTGCAGAGCATGGGCTCTAGGTGCATGGGCTTCAGTAGTTTCAGCATGCAGGCTCAGCAGTTGTGGCACATGGGCTTAGTTGCCCTGCAGCATGTGGGATCTTCCCAGACCAGGGATCAAACCCACGCTCTCTGAATTGGAAGGCAAATTCTTAACCACTGCTCCACCAGGAAGTCCCTGAGGGTATTTTTGTGGTTTTCATGTTCTAGTTCTTTTCACGGGTGTCCTGTTTCCTTATGAATCTGTTTTCTTCTTATGTGCTGCTCATTATATTAAAAACTTATTGAGAGGATGATTCTGATGCTCAGGATGATAACATCTTCCTCTAGAGAGGATTTTCACTTGCTTCTGTCAGTTGCCCAATGATGCTATTAGCTTAGGACAATCAAGATAAAGCTTCCCTGGACCTGAAAGCTTGGTTGCAAGACTATGTGAGGGCTGATTTAGTTCAAGATCCCCGTTATGTACTTAGGGGTTCCATTCAAACTGGATGGGTAGTTTATTTGTGTCTCTGACAGTCAATAAGCTATGAATTCTGCCCTGATGGATGAGGCTACCAAAAGCACAGCTTAACCTCACAGATGCTTTCTCAGGATAAGCAAATGCCTTCAGGGCAAAAATGATTTTGGCAGCTAGGCTTACCTGTCTTAATTTTTGCATTCTTCCAGATGTTGGTATGGTAATCCTTCAATATCATGTAAACTTTGTGAAGCTTTCAAGAAAATGTCTTTATATTTGGTCCAGCTTTCTAAACTCATCAGCAGGACTGATCCAAATGACCTAGACTGCCACGACTGGAAGTAGAATTCCAACCATATATCTTTGAGTAACTTGAGAATTTTGCACCATAAAATGGTATTGTCTATTCAAATAACTAAATACAGTGAATTTTTGAAAAGATAAGAAGCAGAGTGATGAAAGGATCCAATATTGAGGAAAACGTATACATGGAAAGGAGAAAAGAAAAAGGAAGTTGATTTACCTTTCAGAATTTCATAGAATATCTACAGGAATATCATGGGTGTTGATGAACATGTTAGCGTTTTAATGGAAAAATATAATTAGCTAATCAAAATGTCTTAATACACTTATTCCTTGGTAAATGTTGAAATTCTATACTCCAGCCATTTGAACTTGCTTTCCCACCTGGTTTGACACTTTGTGGGTTTCATGGAATATCTGCTTATAAGTAACTCTGTATCTTGTAAGTTAAAAGAAAGCCAGCTCACTCTGTAGATTAGAGTGTAATCTAGTGCAAACTTCTAAGGATGAAACTGGAAATATTGAACAAAATTTAAAGCGTACATACCCTTGTTACAGCACAGTCTTCTGCTAGTAATTGATTCTGCAGATCTACTTACAAAAATTCACAAAGATACACATAAAATTTTCTTTGCAACAGTTTTTGCCAATGAAAAACTGAATATGACAACTTGAATATTCACCAAGTGGAAGTTAAATAAATTATGGCATATTTATACAGCAGAGTACCACTGCGATGGAAATTCATCATTTTTTAAAAGCTGTCCCTCATCCAACTGCTTCCTCCTATTTGGAGGTACTCCCTCACTTGAATCTTAAAGAAGTGACACAAAGATAAAGGGATAGCTGGAATTTTTTCCTGACAGTGTCCTAAGGCAGTGACGGCAACATGCTGGCCTGGCTACTTTATCCTAAGGCAGTGATGGCAACATGCTGGCCTGGCTACTTTATCCTAAGGCAGTGACGGCAACATGCTGGCCTGGCTACTTGAGCTGAGAGAGGCTCACCACGCCTACTACTTCGTGGTCCTCTAGGCCCGCCTTGGTCCTCACCATTCCCAAACTTCTGTCCTACCTCTCTCCAGTGCATTCCCTGCTTCTATCACTCAAAGCAAAAAGGTTTGTAACTGATGCAACTATGAGTCATTTAAAAGAATAAAATCGATCTATGTGAAAACTAGCGGCAGAACAATATGTACAATATGATCGCATTCATATAATTTTAAAGCAACCAATAGATCTAATATTTCTGCTTAGATATGCACAATTTCTGAAAAAAAATATCCAGGAATGTTTTTTTTATAATGGTTACTTCTATGAAATGAGAATGGGGACTTGGGGGAAGAGGAAGAAGACACTTTACTTATAACATTCTGTACTTAAAAAAAAATTATTTGGGCTTCCCTGGTGGCACAGTGGTTGAGAGTCCGCCTGCCAATGCAGGGGACACGGGTTCGTGCCCCGGTCTGGGAGGATCCCATGTGCCACAGAGCGGCTGGGCCCGTGGGCCGTGGCCGCTGGGCCTGCGCGTCCGGAGCCTGTGCTCCGCAGCGGGAGGGGCCACAACAGTGAGAGGCCCGCGTGCCACAAAAAATCAGAATGAAAAAAAAAAAAAAAAAAAAAAAAAAATTATTTTTATTTTTAAAAAGCTTATTTTAAAAAGGAAAACAAAAGCCACATGAGATGGACTGTTCTGAAGCTGAGATACATAAAATCTCTAGGTACTTATTCTTACTGAGGGCCATTCAAAGCCATAGCCCATTATTATCATCCTTTAGGTGACAGGTGATAAGAAATCATTGAAATATTTTAAGTGGTAGGTGACATGTGCAAAGTAGGATTTAGATATAACTTTGGCATAAGGAGCCCTACAAGGAGGATGGACTAAGTAAATACATGGCAGAAAAAGATACACTGATTAGACTTGAAGAAATATGAGCTTGGACTGGAGAGTTGGCAGTAGAAAAGGAATAGAAGGGAATATTGCAAAAGACAAGATTATCATATCTCATACAATTGTTTACTGCTCAAATACTTACTGAATGTCTACTATGGACTGCCACAGGGCAAAAGGTATATGAACTTTACCAAAATCAACCAACCAAATAAACAAATCACATGGTCTACTTAAGTCCCAGTTTTCTTCCTTGTAAAATAGAAAGAACAAAACACCCAATTCATAGGACTGCTATAAGGATTAAAGGAAACATATAAGACATACTAAATCTTCCATAAATGCTAACTATTACTAGTACTACTATTATTACTGGTACTTCAATAATAAGAATGACATTTTTTTTTTTTTTTAAGAATGACAATTTAAATAGCAAAAATAATACCCAAGTAGCCTATCTTTCAGAAACATACCCACATTATGGAATGGGGTGTCATAGATTCATTCTGTTGTATTAAAATATTGTGGTCATTTAAAGACTGAAAGTTTTATTCCTAATGACTTGTGGCTTTATAGGGGTCCCTTGCAGAAAGCTGATCAACTTTGAAAAAATAGAGAAGTTCCTAGACCCTCTGCTACACAAAGTCTCCCTCCCAAGTTCCCTCTCAATCTCAGACACGGAAAAGTCTTGGGAATCCAAAGTAGCACCAAATATCATGTTTGCACTATACACCCCACTGCAGTTCTTTAAGACCAAGGTATAAAGGTATAACTTCTTTTAAACATTTACTGTTCAGGAAATATTGGAGAATTGACTGGTAAAATAGTATAAAGAAATGAAAAGGGCAAGTCAGTAACTATAGATTACTCTAAACATACTGAAAATCCCAATAAAACTATTTATTTATATCTGACCGTAACAGGATGGGTAAGATTTATGGCTCCCTTCTTAATTTTAATGACGCACTCACATTGCAAGATACATGCAACACCAGCGGCTTATTATGAAATTGCAACAATCCTGGAAGGCATGAAGAAAAATGAGCTTGGCCAAACTAGACTTCTTTCCACTATCATAAAAATAATGAGTGAGGGCTTTTGAAAAATGTGGCATATTCAAAAGACTTGGCAGAAAGGAAATCATGTGCAGGAAAGACTTAACCCTGCACCTGTAGTTTGATTTCACATACCAACTTAGAGAAAATTAGTAAAAAATAACTAAGTGAAAAAAAAAAAAAACTAAGTATCTCTCAAATCTATACTCTACCATAAACGAAAAAAAATGTTATACTCAGAATCTAAACTTAGTACAGATCTTCATAAACTTACTATTATTATTAGCCAAAAGGTATAATTATGGCTAGCATTAACTTTTGGTTGTCATATATGGGGAGTAAGGTACCTATCAATTGAAATATATGTGCCAAACATATATTTTTAAAACTTGGAAATTCAACTAAATGAGGGTAAAAGAATAAAAAGATTACTTTAGGCAATAAATGATTTAGCTGTTAACAGTAATCAATCAGCAATAAATTTTATAATTGGAGGAGGTCTCTTAAATTCTTTCCAACTCTTGCGTTCTATGAGTTTGCTTTATTCATGTAAAAAGTATTTTCTTGTCTGAAAAAAATATGTATATATGAGTAACATAAGCAAAATGGCAGAAAAAGAGTGTTCTACTGTCTCCTCCACCCAAAACACCAATTTTGACAATCACCCATGGGCAAGAGTGCCTCTGTGGAAAGCCAGGAATCCAGCAAAGAATTTTCAGCACATGGTTGGAGCAAGAAAAGAAAAAAGAAAAAAAAATGAGACTGGACTCAAAGAGAGTAAGAAGAACAGTTTCACTTTATCCAAATCATCCCTCCCCCAAGGTGGCACAGCTCACAGCCAAGAGAGACCTTCTTAGCTCGTGATTTCTCCCACAGGGAAAAGTGAGAACATATAAGTGAGAGCCTGGCTGCCCTAGCCATGCAAGATGCTGCCAAAGAGGCCCACCTCTTTCTCACCCTATCCAATACTGAAGTACTGACTAGTGAAGTGGGGGAGAAGGCAAGGAGAACAGCAGTCAGGGCTCTTGAAAGGCATCAAAGGGAAACAGATTTTGCTATAATCCCTTTGTAGACTCCATCAAGAAGCCACACACAAGCCACTGGGGACACCTTGCCTGAAGATCAGCCCCCAACTGGTCCAGGGGCACCCACAAGGATCCATGTGCCTCACCCACACAAACCCCATTCCAGAGCTGACTCCACGTGTACGCCCTGAAGGCAGTGAGTGCAAGCCTTTTCAGAAAGCTAGGAAGCACACGGAAAAAGTTGACTCAACTTTTCAGGACTGGGAGAAAGCACACAAACTTTAGCATTCAGACCACCCAAGGGAGAGCAAATGGGAGGCTGTGATCACCCAGCCTGGCTTTGCAGGATCAAGAGAAGGCATACAATCTTAAGAATTCCTTCTCAAGGGGAACAAAAAGTGTGGAGTATGTGTATTCAGAGAAAAGATCTGAGAAAGCCTCAGAATCCCCAGAAGGATGAGGAGAAGGTATTTCTCTCCCAAAGCCAGTCAGTAAAGATGTCCTCTTGAAATGTGAAGATGGCAATGCAATACTTCAAGGAAAATGGGAAATCAAGGAAACATAACATCACTTAAAAAAACAAAGTAACTTTCTGGTAAGTGACCCCTCAAAAATGGAGATCTGCGATTTACCCAATGAAGAATTCAAAATAGTCGTTTTAAGGAAGCTCAGTGAACTACAAGGAAACACAGAAAAGGAGAAATTGACATGAACACAATAACACCTAGCTTATATCTATAGATCATCCAGACAGAAAATCAATAAGGAAACACTGGGCTTAAATGACACATCAGACCAGATGAACTTAAAAGTTATATATAGAACATCCCATCCAAGAGGAGCACAAGGCACATTCTTTACAAGTGTACATGGAACATTTTCCAGGACAGATCACATGCTAGGACACAAAATAAACTTCAGTAAATTTAAGAAAATTGAAATCATATCAAGCATCTTTTCTGAGCACAACACTATGAGACTAGAAAGCAACCAAACCACAAGGAAAAGAAAACTGCAAAAAACAGAAACACATGGAGGCTACAAAATATGCTACTAAACAACCAATGGATCAAAAACAAATGAAAATAAAAACACAATGACTCTCCAAAATCTATGGGATGCAGCAAAAGCAGTTCTAAGAGGGAAATTTATAGTGATAAAAGTTTACCTCAGGAAAAAAGAAGTCTCAAACAACCTAACATTATACATAAAAGAACTAGAAAAATAAGAACAAATAAAACCCAAAGTTAGTAGAAGAAAAGAAATCATAAAGATCAGAGCAAAAGTAAATTAAGTAGAGACAAAAATAGAAAAGATCAATGAAATGAAGAGCTGATTCTCTGAAGATAAACAAAATTGATAAAACTTTAGTCAGACTCAACAAGAAAAAGAGAAGACTGAAATCAATAAAATCAGAAATGAAGGGCTTCCCTGGTGGCGCAGTGGTTGAGAGTCCACCTGCCAATGCAGGGGACACGGGTTCGTGCCCCGGTCCGGGAAGATCCCACACGCCGTGGAGCGGCTGGGCCCGTGAGCCATGGCCGCTGAGCCTGCACGTCCAGAGCCTGTGCTCCACAGTGGGAGAGGCCACAACAGTGAGAGGCCCACGTACTCAAAAAAAAAAATAAGAAGAAGAAGAAGAAATGAAAAGGGGAAGTTACAACAGACACCTCAAAATTACAAACTCATGAGATTACTATGAACAACTATATGCCAATAAAACTGACAATCTAGAAGAAATGGACAAATTCTAGAAATGTACACTCTCCCAACTGAACCAGGAAGAAACAGAAAATATGAACAGACCAATTACCAATAATGAAATTGAAATGAGTAATAAAAAAAAATTCCCAACAAGTCCAGGACCAGATGACTTCACAGGTGAATTCTACCAAACATTTAGAGAAGAGTTAACACCCATACTTCTCAAACTATTCCAAAAAATTGCTGAGGGGCAGAAGGTTACCAAACTCACTCTGTGAGGCCAGCATTACCCTATTACCAAAACCAGACAAAGCTTTCACAAAAAAAGAAAATTACAGCCAATATAACTGACGAACATAGACGTAAAAATCCTCAACAAAATATTACCAAACCAAATCCAACAATACATCAGAAGGATCACACACCATGATCAAGTGGAATTTATCCTATGGATGCAATGATGGTTTAATATCCACAAATCTCTCAATATGATATGCCACGTTAACAAACTGAAGAATAAAAACCATGTGATCATTTCAATAGATGCAGAGAAAGCTTTTGATAAAATTCAACACCCATTTATGCTAAGAAGAAAAAAACTCTAAGAAAGTGGATATAGATTGAACATACCTCAACATAATGAGAACCATATATGATAAGCATCATATTCAACGGTGAAAAGCTGAAAGCATTTCCTCTAAGATCAGGAACAAGACACGGGTTCCCACCCTCGCCACTTTTATTCAACATAGCATTGGAAGTTCTAACCACAGGAATTAGACAAGAAAGAAATGAAAAGAATCCAAACTGGAAAGGAAGAAGTAAAACTGTCACTGCTGCAGATGACATAATATTATACACAGAAAATCCTAAAGATGCCACCAAAAAACTACTAGAGCTCATCAATAAATTCAGTAAAGTTGCAGGACATAAAATTAATATAGAGAAATCTGTTGCATTTCTATACACTAACAACAAACCATCACAAAGAGAAATTAAGGAAACAACCCCATTTACAATCACATCAAAAACAATAAAATACCTAGAAATAAACCAAGCTAAAGAGGTAAAAGAGCTGTACTCGGAAAACTACAAGACACTGAAGAAAGAAACTGAAGATGACACAAACAGATGGATATACTGGGTTGGCCAAAACATTTTTTCATTTTTTTCCATAAGATGGCTCTAGTAGTGCTTAGTTGTCTTTAACTTCATTTGAAACAATTTTGTTAGATTGTATTGTGACAGCTGTCATATGAGCGTGCATTAAAAAAAACATCAAAACTGGTGAATTTTTGTGTAGCCATTTTAATATTGAAGATGGAAGAAAAAAGCAACATTTTCGGCATATTATGCTTTATTATTTCAAGAAAGGTAAAATCGCAACTGAAATTCAGGAAAAAAACCCATTTGTGCAGTGTATGGAGAAGGTGCTGTGACTGATCGAATGTGTCAAAAGTGGTTTGCAAAGTTTCATGCTGCAGATTTCTCGCTGGATGATGCTCCATGGTGGGTAGAGCAGTTGAAGTTGACAGCAATCAAATTGAGACATTAATTGAAAACAACGTGATACCATGCAGGAGATGGCCAACGTACTCAAAATATCCAATATCCAAGCACTGTAAATCATTTGCACCAGGTTGGTTAAGTTCATTGCTTTGATGTTTGGGTTCCACATAAGTTGAGCAAAAAAGCCCTTCTTGACCATATTTCCACATGCGATTCTCTACTGAAAAGTAATGAAAATGTTCGTTTTTAAAACAAATTGTGACAGGTGATGAAAAGTGGATACTGTACAATAATGTGGAATGGAAGAGATCGTGGGGCAAGTGAAATTAACCAGCACCAATCACACCAAAGGCCAGTCTTCATCCGAAGAAGGTGATAAGTACATGGTGGGATTGGAAGGGAATCCTCTATTATGAGCTCTTTTGGGAAAACCAAACGATTAATTCCAACAAATACGGCTCCCAATTAGAGCAACTGAAAGCAGTATTCAAAGAAAAGCGTCAGGGATTATCAACAAAAAACGCAAAATCTTCCATCAGGACAATGCAAGACTGTCTGTTTCTTTGATGACCAGGCAAAAACTGTTACAGCTTGGCTGGGAAGTTCTGATTCATCCACCGTATTCACCAGACATTGCACCTTCACAATTTATTTTGGTCTTTACAAAATTATCTTAATGGAAACAATTTCAATGTCCTGGAAGACTGTAAAAGGCACCTGGAACAGTTCTTTGCTCAAAAAGATAAAAAGTTTTGGGAAGATGGAATTAGGAAGTTGCCTGAAAAATGGCAGAAGGCAGTGGAATAAGACAGTGAATACACTGTTCAATAAAGTTCTTGGTGAAAATGAAAAATGTGCCTTTTATTTTTACTTAAAAACAGAAGGAATGCTTTGGCCAATCCAATATATACCATGTTCATGGAGTGGAAGAATATTGTTAAAATGACTGTACTACCCAAGGCAATCTACAGATTCAATGCAATCCCTAGCAAAATACCACAGGCATTTTTCACAAAACTAGAACAAAAAATTTTTTAATTTGTATGGAAACATGAAAGACCCCGAATAGCCAAAACAATGTTGAGAAAGAAGAACAGTGGTGGAGGCACCATGCTCCCTGACTTCAGGCTATACTAAAAGCTTTAGTAATCAAAACAGTATGATAGGCCTTCCCTGGTGGCACAGTGGTTAAGAATACGCCTGCCAGGGCTTCCCTCGTGGTACAGTGGTTGAGAGTCCACCTGCCGATGCAGGGGACACGGGTTCGTGCCCCGGTCCGGGAAGACCCCACATGCCGCGGAGTGGCTAGGCCTGTGAGCCGTGGCCGCTGGGCCTGTGCGTCCGGAGCCTGTGCTCCGCAACGGGAGAGGCCACAACAGTGAGAGGCCCGCGTACCGCAAAAAAAA
>NW_006791814.1:3919783-3921803 GCF_000442215.2 Lipotes vexillifer | reverse complement strand
TTACGAAGACTTCCCTGGTGGCACAGTGGTTAAGAATCGGCCTGCCAATGCAGGGGACACAGGGTCAAGCCCTGGTCCAGGAAGATCCCACATGCCGTGGAGCAACTAAGCCTGTGAGCCGCAAATACTGGGCCTACACTCTAGAGCCCGCGAGCCACAACTACTGAAGCCTGCATGCCACAACTACTGACTCCCGTGTGCCTAGAGCCCGTGCACCGCAACAAAGAGCAGCCCCTGCTCGCTGCAACTAGAGAAAGCCCGCACGCAGCAACAAAGACCCAACAATGGCTCTAGTAGTGCTTAGTTGTCTTTAACTTCATTTGAAACAATTTTGTTAGATTGTATTGTGACAGCTGTCATATGAGCGTGCATTAAAAAAAACATCAAAACTGGTGAATTTTTGTGTAGCCATTTTAATATTGAAGATGGAAGAAAAAAGCAACATTTTCGGCATATTATGCTTTATTATTTCAAGAAAGGTAAAATCGCAACTGAAATTCAGGAAAAAAACCCATTTGTGCAGTGTATGGAGAAGGTGCTGTGACTGATCGAATGTGTCAAAAGTGGTTTGCAAAGTTTCATGCTGCAGATTTCTCGCTGGATGATGCTCCATGGTGGGTAGAGCAGTTGAAGTTGACAGCAATCAAATTGAGACATTAATTGAAAACAACGTGATACCATGCAGGAGATGGCCAACGTACTCAAAATATCCAATATCCAAGCACTGTAAATCATTTGCACCAGGTTGGTTAAGTTCATTGCTTTGATGTTTGGGTTCCACATAAGTTGAGCAAAAAAGCCCTTCTTGACCATATTTCCACATGCGATTCTCTACTGAAAAGTAATGAAAATGTTCGTTTTTAAAACAAATTGTGACAGGTGATGAAAAGTGGATACTGTACAATAATGTGGAATGGAAGAGATCGTGGGGCAAGTGAAATTAACCAGCACCAATCACACCAAAGGCCAGTCTTCATCCGAAGAAGGTGATAAGTACATGGTGGGATTGGAAGGGAATCCTCTATTATGAGCTCTTTTGGGAAAACCAAACGATTAATTCCAACAAATACGGCTCCCAATTAGAGCAACTGAAAGCAGTATTCAAAGAAAAGCGTCAGGGATTATCAACAAAAAACGCAAAATCTTCCATCAGGACAATGCAAGACTGTCTGTTTCTTTGATGACCAGGCAAAAACTGTTACAGCTTGGCTGGGAAGTTCTGATTCATCCACCGTATTCACCAGACATTGCACCTTCACAATTTATTTTGGTCTTTACAAAATTATCTTAATGGAAACAATTTCAATGTCCTGGAAGACTGTAAAAGGCACCTGGAACAGTTCTTTGCTCAAAAAGATAAAAAGTTTTGGGAAGATGGAATTAGGAAGTTGCCTGAAAAATGGCAGAAGGCAGTGGAATAAGACAGTGAATACACTGTTCAATAAAGTTCTTGGTGAAAATGAAAAATGTGCCTTTTATTTTTACTTAAAAACAGAAGGAATGCTTTGGCCAATCCAATATATACCATGTTCATGGAGTGGAAGAATATTGTTAAAATGACTGTACTACCCAAGGCAATCTACAGATTCAATGCAATCCCTAGCAAAATACCACAGGCATTTTTCACAAAACTAGAACAAAAAATTTTTTAATTTGTATGGAAACATGAAAGACCCCGAATAGCCAAAACAATGTTGAGAAAGAAGAACAGTGGTGGAGGCACCATGCTCCCTGACTTCAGGCTATACTAAAAGCTTTAGTAATCAAAACAGTATGATAGGCCTTCCCTGGTGGCACAGTGGTTAAGAATACGCCTGCCAGGGCTTCCCTCGTGGTACAGTGGTTGAGAGTCCACCTGCCGATGCAGGGGACACGGGTTCGTGCCCCGGTCCGGGAAGACCCCACATGCCGCGGAGTGGCTAGGCCTGTGAGCCGTGGCCGCTGGGCCTGTGCGTCCGGAGCCTGTGCTCCGCAACGGGAGAGGCCACAACAGTGAGAGGCCCGCGTACCGCAAAAAAAA
>NW_006791814.1:3915575-3919768 GCF_000442215.2 Lipotes vexillifer | reverse complement strand
CCTGCCAATGCAGGGGACACAGGGTCAAGCCCTGGTCCAGGAAGATCCCACATGCCGTGGAGCAACTAAGCCTGTGAGCCGCAAATACTGGGCCTACACTCTAGAGCCCGCGAGCCACAACTACTGAAGCCTGCATGCCACAACTACTGACTCCCGTGTGCCTAGAGCCCGTGCACCGCAACAAAGAGCAGCCCCTGCTCGCTGCAACTAGAGAAAGCCCGCACGCAGCAACAAAGACCCAACACAGCCAAATTAATTAATTAATAATAAAAAAAAATTCGGGGCTTCCCTGATGGCGCAGTGGTTGAGAGTCCTCCTGCCGATGCAGGGGACACGGGGTCGTGCCCCGGTCCGGGAAGATCCCACATGCCACGGAGCGGTTGGGCCTATAATTGGGGGAAATCAGTAATACTGTTACTTTGGACTTGTACCAGCCTCTTCTCGCGCGACACAAAAAAAAAAAAAAAAAAAATTCTGTGACAACCCCCTAAACACAATAGGAGGTGGTACCCCCACAAATGTTGTGGTGCCAATGAAAAGATAAACATCCATCAGTTATGAGTACAAACTCTGTCTGCTCTTAGCAAGCTACCGGGAGATGGAGGAAGAGGAAGCTGGATAGTGTGAGGAAAGCACAGGCTTTGTAAGGACACAGACGTGGGCTCACATCCCTGCTGGAATCCTGGCTTTTCCATGCAGAACAGGAGAAGTCAGCCTAACAAGAACACTAAGGTGTCTCTCCCAGGATTGCTGCAATAACGTCTGGCATGTGGTAGGTGCAGAATAATTGTGTATTTTCCTCTTCTGGAGGTAAAACATCAAATAATAGTCCCATGGCTAAACTTCTACTTCAGTGACACACATATTACTATATTTCAATTATTTTAATATCTCAAGGGACCTCGAAGATCATTTAGTCCAATCCCTATCAAAATCCCAATGGTAGTTTTTGGAGAAGTAGAAAAATTCATCCAAAAATTCACCTGGAATCTCAAGGGACCACAAATAGCCAAAATACTTTTGAAAAAGAAGAACAACATTGGAGGACTCACACTTCTTGATTTCAAAACATTACAAAGGTACAGTAATCAAAATGGTATGGTGCTGGCATAATTAGACCTATAAACCAATGGAAAAATATAGAGAGCCTAGAAATAAACCCTCGAATACATAATCAAATGATCTTAGACAAGGGTGCTAGGACCACTCAATGGAGAAGGACATTTTCTTCAACGAATGATGCTGGGAAAAATGGATATCCAGGTCCAAAACAATGAAGTTGGACCCTTATCTCACATCATACACACAAAAAATAACTCAAAATGGATTAAAGCTCTAAACATAAGACTTAAAACTATAAAACTCTTAGGAAAAAACATGGAGAAATCTTCATGACACTGAACTAGGCAATAATTTCTGGCACTAAAAGAACAGGGAAAAAAAAAGCAAAACTAGACAAATGTGACTACATCAAACTTAAAAACTATGCATCGAAGGAGACAATTAACAGAGTACAAAGGCAACCTACAGAATGGGAGAATATATTTACAAATAATGTATCTAACAAGCAGTTAATATCCAGAATATATAAAGAACTTCTACAACTCGACAACAACAGAAAATCAAGTAAGTTAACTGAAAAATGGGCAAGGGACTTGAATAGACATTTCTTTAAATATGACATAAAAATGGCCAATAAGCATATGAAAAAATGCTCCAAATCATTAATCATCAGAGAAATGCAAAGCAAAACTACAGTGAGATACTACCTCATATCAATCAGGATGGCTAATATCAAAAATAAATAAATAAAAAGAAAGAAAAAATAAAAAGTGTTGGTGAGGATGCAGAGAAATTGGAACACTTGTACACTGTTAGTGAAACTGTAAATACTGTAACTGCTATGGAAAACAGTATGGAGCTTCCTCAAAAAGTTAAAGAGTTACTTTATAATCCAGCAATTTCACTTCTGGGTATATGTACAAAAGAATTAAAACAACATCTAAATAGATACTTAGACATCCATGTTCATAGCAGCAGTATTCACAACAGTCATGAGACCGAAGCAACCCATATATCCAACAACAAATGAACAGATAAATCAAGTGTGGTGGATAAATACAGAGAAATACTACTGGACTTCCCTGGTGGCACAGTGGTTAAGAATCCACCTGCCAATGCAGGGGACACAGGTTTGAGCCCTGGTCTGGGAAGATCCCATGCGCCGGGGAGCAACTAAGCCCATGCGCCACAACTACTCAGCCTGTGCTCTAGAGCCCGCGAGCCACAGCTACTGAGCCCTCACGCCACAGCTACTGAAGCCCGCACGCCTAGAGACCGTGCTCAGCAACAAGAGAAGCCAACACAATGAGAAGCCCGCGTGCCGGCACTGCAACGAAGAGTAGCCCCCGCTCGCCACTAGAGAAAGCCCACGCACAGCAGTGAAGACCCAATGCAGCCAAAAATAAATAAATTAATTAATTTTTTAAAAAAAGAGAGAAAAGAAATACTACTCGGCCTTAAAAAGGGAGGAAATTCTGACATGTCCTACAATATAGATGGACCTTGAGAACATTACGGTGGGTAAAAAAAGCCAGTCACAAAAAGACAAATATTGTTTGACTCCACTAATATGTGGTTCTTAGTCAAACTCATAGAGATAGAAAGTAGAAAGGTGGTTGCCACAGGTTAGAGGAAGTGAGAAATGAGGAGTTATTGTTTAATAGGTATAGAGTTTCAGTTTGCCAGACGAAAAAAGAGTTCTGGAGATGCATGGTGCTGACGGCTGCACAACAATATGGATGTACTTAATATCACTGAACTGTACACCTGAAAATGGTTAAAATGGTACATTTCATATTATGTGTATTTTACCACAATTTAATAAAAGAGGGGGAAAAAGGAAAATAAAACACAGAAAGACAATTCAATGAAATTAGGAAAACAATACATGAACCAAATGAGAAGTTCAATAAAGAGAGAGAAATCATGAAAAGAACCCAACAAAAATTCTGGAGCTGAAGAATACAATGAGTGAAATGCAAAATGCAGTTAATAAAGAAAGTATCTCCAGCAGACTTGATACAGCAAAAGAACAATCTATTAAAAGACAGATCACTTGCAACTATCCATTCAGAGGAAAACGGAAGATAAAAAGAATGAAGAAAACCTATGTGACTTATGGGATACCAACAAGAAAAAATCTACATATTACTGAAGTCCCAGAAGGAGATAAGAAGGAGAAAGTAGCAGAGAGCTTAGTTGAAGAAATAATGGCTGAGAACTTCTCAAATCTGGGGAGAGATTGTGGACATCCAAGTTCATGAAGCTCATAGGCCCCCAAAAAGATTTAACACAAAAAGATCTTCTTGAAGCTACATTATAATAAAACTGTAAAATCGGAGACAAAGAACTTTAAAAGCAGCAAGAGAAAAAAATTCTTCACATACAAGGGAATCCCCATAAGGCTATCAGTAGATTTCTCAGAAGAAACCTTACAGGTCAGGAAAGAGCAGGATAATGTAGTCAAAGTGATAAATGCCTACATTAAGAAAAATGAAAAATCTCAAATTACCTATTTTTACACCTCAAGGAACCAGAAGACAAACAAACAAACAACTAAGCCCAAAGTTAGCAGAAGGAGGGAAGTAACAAAGATCAGAGCATAAATAAATGAAATAGAGACCAGAAAAACAAAATTAACAAACATTTATTAGCTAGGCTAATCAAGAAAAAAGAGAAAAGATTCAAATAAATAAAATCAGAAATGAAAGAGGAGTCATTACAACTGATATCACAGAAATACAGAAGACTACTCTGAACAACAGTACGCCAACAATCTGGATAAAACCTAGAAGAGACGGATAGATTGCTAGAAACATCCAATTTACCACAACTGAATCATGAACAAATAGAAAATCTGAACAGACCAATACTGAGTAAGGACATTAAATCAGTAATCAAAAACCTCTCAACAAAGAAAAGCCCAGGACTTGATGGCTTTACTGGTGAATTCCACCACAAACACTTAAAGAAGAATTAACACCAGTCTTTCTCAAACTGTTTAAAAAAAAAACAAACAAACTAAGGAGAAGGGAAAATTTCCAAATCATTTACCAGGCCAGCATTACTGTCACACCAAAGCCAGACAAGAACACTAAAGAAAAGAAAAATTACACGCCAATACTCCTGCT
>NW_006791814.1:3895694-3915527 GCF_000442215.2 Lipotes vexillifer | reverse complement strand
CCTGCTGAATACAGATGCAAAAATCTTCAACAAAACACTAGCAAACTGAATTCAAAAGCACATTAAAAGATCATATACTGTGATCAAGTTGAATTTATCCCTGGGATGCAAGAATGGTTCACAATATGCAAAGCAATAAATGCAACACACATTAACAGGAATGAAGGATAAAAATCATATGATCATCTTAATAGATGCAGAAAAGGCATCTGACAAAAATCAACATCCTTTCCTGATAAAAAACTCTGAACAAATTAGATATAGAAGAAATGTACCTCAACATAATAAAGCCGTATATGACAAGCCCACAGCTAACATCATACTCAACAGTGAAAACTTGAAAGCTTTTCCTCTAAGATCAGGAACAAGACGAGGGTGCCCCACTCTTGCCATGTCTGTTTCACATAGTACTGGAAATCCCAGCCAGAGGATAGTAACACATTCAACGGTTTCTGGCACCATGTCAAAAACCCAGATATTGAAATAGAACACTTAAATGATATAAGCCTCAGTAAATCCCTAAAACCCAAAACTGTAACAATATTTTTAATACCCTACTCTTAGAAAAGGAAAAGGAAAATGTCACGTGTACTGTAGGTAACAACAACAACAACAAAAATCAATAAGGTGAATATTTTCCTGTGTCTCGTCAGTGAAGTTGGGAGAAACAATGCCTCGGTAGCCAGGCATGCTTTCAGGAGGCTTTCCTCAAAATGTAGGTGCCCTGAGAGTCTTTCCAGGAAGACCTTGAAACACCAGTCTTCTGCACTCTGTGTAGACACTTCAGATCCTACAAAGCATGTAGGGGTTTGTCCTCTGCTAAAATCATGTTAGGAAAACGGAGATCCTGGACCATTCCCAAGCTGGGTTACCTGCCCACCTGCAAACCACCACCTATTCCAGTCCTGTCCTGCTGATGCCCCTCCCCACCCTCAGGGTGTTCTAAGCTAGCAAGCAGTTAGTATCAAGTCTGGGCCCTGCCCAACGCCCACCCCTCCCATTGCTCTTAGTTATCAAAAGTCCTTACTCATAATGGGGTGTTGGTTACAATGGTGTATGTACTTGTCATGTACATTTCACTGTATGTAAATTTTGCCCCAGTTAATAAAAATTGTTTTTAATTAATAAATTGATCCACAATGCTCTGCATGATCTGGCTCTGCTGGCTTACCCAAATTTAGCTCGTGCCAAACATCCCCCTCACTCAACTGTCCTTTGGACACACTGGAACTTATTTTAGTTCCTCCATGAGCAACCTCTTTCCCCCCTCAAGGCCTTCACAGACGTGGCTCTGTCTGTCTGGAATCTCTGCAGCCATCCTGCCCCGTCCTATCACCTTTCTTCCAGTTAAGTCCTCCTCATCCAGCCAGTCTCAGCTTTGGGTGCCTTTTCCTCCAAGAAGTCTTCCTTGCGCCCTTCATCTTCAGGTACTAGTACGTGCTCACATGTGCAGGCCAAGGCACTTCTCTGCTCCCTTAGCATCCTCTACCTCCACCATCACAGCATTTATTACAAACACACAACAGAAAGAAAGGTCCATGGGGACTTCCTTGGTGGCGCAGTGGTTGGGACTCCGCACGCCCAAGGCAGGGGGCCTGGGTTCGATCCCTAACCCTGGTCAGGGAACTAGATCCCCCATACATGCCGCAACTAAGGAGCCAGCGAGCTGCAACTGAGGAGCCCGTCTGCCAAAATTAAGACCCGGTGCAACCAAATAAATAAATAAATAAATAAATAAATAAAATAAAATACATATTAAAAGAAAGAAAGAAAGGTCTATGACAGCAGGCACTGTGTTCTTATTATTCACTGTTGTAGCCCTAGCACCTGGCACTCACAAATGATCAGAAATGATCAGTCAATATTCATGTAATGAATGTCAAATGAAGGGATAAGGTATTAGTCATTCTGAACTAGAACCTTCCTTCCCCATTTTACTGACTCTAACATGCTGCTAACATGCTGCCTGAATTCTGTGCCTGTCATCTCAAATCCGACTGTTAAGGCATAGTAGCTCTGGCTCTAATTCTGCTCAGGTTTCCTACCTCAGAAGAAGACATTTTCTATGTTCAATAGAACTGAAGTTAAGTTGACAACGTGTGTTTAGTAGATTAATGTGTACATTTCAGGCACTTCTCCAATCTCTCAGCCAACAGAATTGGTTTGTCTAGACAAGGTTTTACTCGAGATGTTTGGCTACACGGCACTGGTCATTCTGGCCACTCCAGGGCAGCAGTGACTTTAGTCTTTCCTGAGATGGTATTAAGGATGTGACAGCTTTAAGCCTTCCACTTTGGGAAGTAAAGAACAAAAAAGTAAGCCGACTAAATCCCCTAAAAATTCTCTCCCTCGCAAGGTTGTTATGAGAGGTGGGAAGGAAAATTAGAAGGATGAGTCAGTGTGAGTCAGTGTTAAGGAAAAACTCTGCTTCTGGTAAACAGTTTGCTCTTTTACAGACAGGATTAGGATTACCCGGCTCCCACTGCTAAAAATACACAAACAACAGGTGGTATATATTATATAAGCAGCTCGAAAACGGAGACTCAGATCATTGACTCTGAAAAAGGAACAGTTAATCAGTGATGGGCCAGACCTTCCCCAGGCCCTGTTTCTTCTTGGAGAGGCCCCAAGACAAAGTAAGTGTTTTCCTTAAGACAGTTAAGATCCTAAATTCTCCTACTGCTCGCTCAAATGACCTAAAGGAAGGACTGAGCTTCCTGTATAATAACTACCACTGAGTGAGCACTTACTCTGTGCTGAAAATGGTGCCTGGCACTTCATAAAATTCATCTTTAAACTTACAACAATCCTGTAAGATGGGTATTATTATCAGTGTTTTCTAGATAAGGAACCTGGAGCTTGTAAAAGTTAAGTGATTTACCCAGGGTTGCATAGTGGCAGATCTCATTTGGAAGTGCTTATTTCCCTGGATCCCAGACCCAACTCAGAAATATATACAAAGCACCGTATGCAAGGCACTGTATCAGGTACCACAGGGGATACAAAGAAACAAGAGGTCACTCCAATTATCAGGAAAGCAAAATAAGAAGAAAATGGGACTGCCTAGGAAAGATTCATCTCTATTTCCAGAATCTTGAACAAAGCCTATCACACAGGAGTTGCCCAGGTAATTATGACTGAAATATATGTGGGAGATAAGGGAAACACAAAATCAAACATAACACGAGGCAGTCTGTGGCTAGTGTCATGAGAAAGAATGTGTTATGGGGGTTTGGGCTATATCTTGATGCAGGGCTCCAAGGAAGATCCACAAACAACATGGCATTTGAGATAAGTTTGACAAATGGAGTTTGACAGGCAACAGTGAAAAGTAAAGATCAATGGAGTACGGGGAGCAGCAGTGTTGGGAATATATCCTCCAGCACCAGCAAAACAGTGAGAAATAAGGCGAACTGAGTGAGAGGGCCCTGGGTCTGCTTCAAGTCCCTTTCTGTGGAAAAGCACAAGAATTACAAATACTTCCTAGTTGATTCAGATCAATACATGAGAAGACATACCTAACGGTTAAGTAAAGCAAGAATTATCATACAGCCTTTCTGGAGGAAAGTGGTGGTGGGGTAGTGGGGGTAGAACTGAATAAATGAATATATGTACACAAATCTAGAACACACGTGCTTGTATAACAAAAAGAGCACTACAGATACATTCTTCCACCTCCAACCCCTCCACACTGAATTATTACAGGACGGGCTCTGCAAGTGCACATTTTCTTTTCATTTGACCTACAGCTCTTTCCTGAGGGGATTAGTTAGGTCAATGACTCCCAACAGGCACAATCACTGCAGGGCCTTCTGGAAATGGGGGAAGAGGGGAGAGCATGTTTGGTTGTCACAATATTTGATTGCTTCCTCACTCAAATGGGTATTTTAATAGGTGAGGCCCAGGATGTTAAAAGTCCAGCAAACTGGCAGGCAGTCTTATAGGAACACAAATTGCCCTTACCCTGCCTACCTTTCAAATACCAAGAGATTCATGTAAGTGGAAAAACTGTTTATAGTTATCTGAGCCTAGAACTCAATTGCATTTCACATGGAACAAAGTAATTTTACATGGAGGCAATGTATTTTCCAAGAATGCACAAGGAAGGAAGGATGTCAATACCATGTGAAAGGAAGATGATGCTCTGCTTTGTATTCAGGGGTGAATTATCATGTCTGTACCATATTTTCAAATAGTTCAGCAAAAATTGAAAAACACACACATATGCAGATAAAGCCTATGCAGCAAAATGTTAATGCTGTTTGATCTAGTTATTTGATACAGATGTTCACTGTACTCAAATTTTTTTCTGTATGTTTGAAATTTTTCATAATAAAAAGCTGGGGGAAAATCTGTCTAGCCCCTATTAAGTGAGAGGTCATAATAGAGGCAAGAAGCACAGATTCTAGAGCTTTCCCTCTCGTGCCTCAGTTTCCCCATCTGTAACATGACGATAATAATAGTACCTACCCACAGAGGTGTCAAAAAGGATTAAATAAGTTAAATGGAAGCTGCTTAGACCAGAGCCTGGAACAGAGCAGGCACTACTGAAGTTACAGCTATTACTACAGTGAACAGTCACCCACCCACACACCTGCTGATCGCTCCATCCCGATTATTTGTACAAGCAGAAGGGTTGGGAATTCTTGACCAGGAGTGATTTTCACACAATTTCCTTCCAATCAGATCCTTTCTCTCTCTCCCCATTCCTGTATCGGCTCCAGCCAGATAGGTACTACTTAGCCTCTGACACTCAGTGCATTTTCTTCCGACATCTCTTGACCTTATTCTCTCCCCAGCCCACCTGAATGCCTTTTCTTCTTCCTCTCTCCTAATTCTTACTCATCCTTCAGGACTGTGGTCCTTTATGCAGTTAGCTCTGAACAGCTATGAACAGACATGGAGAATAAAACTTGAAAGTTAAATATCTGCAAACGTACAGTAAATAGTGTACATTTAAGGCCAGGCACCAGCTCCTTTGTGAGCTTTGCCAGGCTCAGCCATCACCTGGCTGCCCTCCTCTGGGGTCCTTCTTCCAGACACTTAGCATAAGACTGCCTTGAAGTGTCAACTACCTTTCAATTTGTAAATCTAAACAGACTTTAAACTCCTCGAGAACAAGGGCTACACCTTTCTTTGCTATATATTTTCTTAGGCTTCTCACAGCCCCTTGCAGTGGATGCACAATGAAATCTTTCTTCGACCCAGGCTGCTGCATCTGCTCTCTGAAGAACCTGCCCTTGTTTTTAATGCAGCCTCAGATATAAACATGATCCAAAGGCTTTGCCCCATACGAAACATTTCACTTGACAGTATCTTTCGTGCTCACATAAAGCAGAGGGTGGTCCCCAAACTTCCAAGCTGCATATCTGCGCATTCGGAGGCCAGGGCACATGGAAGTACTGATTGGGTGTCACCTGGTACCCCCCCAGAACATATCCAAAGCCTAGCATGAGCTGTGTCTTCTTTTTCCTCCCAGCAAACCCATCATTCTGCCTGAATTCTCTATTGGGAGGACTAATGTGATTAATGGGTGATGCTCTGAAGGTGACAGGACCAGAGTCCTTTTCCTGCTGTGGTCTCCAAGAGACCACACACATGGTAACAAAGCAAGGGAGAAAAAAAGCAAGGCTGCAGACCAGGACTTTGGTTCCAGCACCAGAGCAGAATTCCAGTGAGCTAAGCTGGACCATGTTGTTTATATGGATCCCTTGCTTAGAACCTTCCAGTACCTCCCACTGTACTTAGAATGAGATCCACACTCATCTTGGTCTGCAAAGCCTGAGGTGACCCGAGCCCTGACTACTGAAACCGTACCACTCTCCCTCTCATTGCCTATCCTCCAGCATCTGTTCTCTAAACAGGACAAACTCAACTCTATTTTAGGTCCTTTGTTCCCATGGCTTCAAGTCACAGTTCTACTACTTACTACTGTGTGACCACAGACAACCTACTCAATTACTTTGAAACTCTGCTTCCTCATCCAGAGTATTTATCAAGTGCCTACTACGTTTGTGTCCTATTCTAGGCACAGGAGATAAAGCAATGAATAGAACAGACAAGGTTCCCACTTTCCTTAGCTCATCTTCTACTGGACCAAAGGCCATTAAATAAAAAAATAATTTCAAACAGAAGCAAATTCTATGAAAAAAATTAAATAGAGCAATAGGACGGGTGAATGAAAGTGGATACAGCAGGCTAGATTCGAGGGATCAGGGAAGACTGCCTGAGGAGGTGACATTTGAGCTGAGATCTATTATTAAGGGAAACTGGGTAAAGGGTACATGGGATCTCTCTGTATTATTTCTTACAACAGCATATGAATCTACAATTATCTCAAAAAGCTGAAAAGAAAATCACCCTGGCTACTATGTAGTTACTGTGTACATACCTACATAATATGTATACATACATACATGAAACTTTTTCAATAACTTTAATAATCTGTTTTATTTAACCCAGCATTTCTTAAAGTATCATCATTTCAACATGTAATCAACATAAAAATCATTAATGACATATTCTTGATCTTTGTACTAAGTCTTTGAAGTCCATTACGTACAATACATCTCAGGTCAGACCAGCCACATTTCAGGTGAACAGCCACGTATGGCTAACAGCTACCATATCAGACAACACAACTACAGAGTTCTATGGAAGGTCTTTGATTATGAGCATTGAACTTCCACCCTCCCTTCTCTCTGTACTTGCTCCTCACCCTCCAGTTTTATTGAGATGTAACTGACATATAACACTGTATTAGTTTTACGTGTCCAACCATAACTCTTGTAGTGGGACAAGAAGAGAATCAGAGACACCGGCAAGCAGGCCGCCGCTGCTGTCACAGTTCACAGTTTGCAGCCGTGGCAGTGTGTGATTTGCTGTTACAGCAATGTAACCAAATGGACCTGGTGTGGCCAGGACAGTGGAAGAGATCAAGGAAGAAGGTCTGTAGCCTAAGCAACTGGGTATTTTGAGTCCTATCTACCTACCAGTGCTGCTGTAAGATTAAGAGCTAATATGTGTAAGACACCCAACATAATGCTAAGCACATAGTAGATGCTCAATATATGTCAAAAATGAAAGAAAAAATGCAATCCTGAAGTTTCAGTATATAAAGAACTAAGGTACATTTCAGATACTGGATAAAATCTCCCAGTTCCTTCAGAAGTTAAAACTAGTTCCCAACTTTATTTTCCAATGATTAACAAGGAGGACCAGGCAGTACATTTAGACCCCTTTCTAATGTCCTTTTCAATCAAAGAAACATAAACATGTATCACAGTGAAGTAAAGGATTCCCACGATTATAAAAATCCTAAGTTTCTACTGTCAACCCTCTCAATCTAGAAGTTTCAATTAGATTTAAATTAAAATTTAAATTAGAAGTGACATATCTTCTAATACAACGCTGGCTAGATGACTACGAGAGGTGATGTGTGCAGGATCTTCTGAAAAGAAGTATCAGCAAAATATACTGGAATTCCAGGAAAAAACAATCGAGTAAAGAGCCTGTGTAATAAAACACTTAAATAGAACAGGCCACGGGAAATAAAGTTAAGAGATCATATGTCATTGGGGCCAAATAGTAGAATTAAGATCTTGCTCTTTTTGAGCTAAAACTGCATTTTGTATTTATTTGTTTCTGTTATTTGGAGATACAGAATGGGGGGTTAGTTTCTTTGAATGAAGATGGTTCTCAAAGTTCAAGACGCTATAAGCTACAAATGGTAAGAAGGCCAAATTTTTACTAACTGAAAGAACAAAAATCAAACTTTTAAAAAGTGAAACCTAATGGCAAGTGGTAGTTTGAAAAGGGAAGGTCTTCCTGAGAATTTAAGTTTAGGGCACTGACTTTCTGACCTGGACTTATATAACTCTCATACCCAGGAGACATGACAGTTAATTGTCCTGTCGAAACACTGCAGAAATTTATTATAACCATCAGGGATATTCCATGTCTCTTCCCACAGTATCTACTAATTCTTATCTCAGACAGATATGTGTGTGTGTGTGGTTTGGATGAATGTTCTGCATAATTAGAATTCTTTGCAGTACTGAGGAGAGAGCAGAGTGTTTAAAACGTAGTCTTCATTTAAAAGAAAAGAAAACTGATTTTTTTAGAGGAATTCTGGCTTTGGGAAAGCTATTTTTAATTAAGAGTTGAGCAAAGTTTTATAAGAAAAATATAGACAAATGAAGATACTGTTTATATTTCAAAGATGGTGAAACAGATTCTGCTACAAAATTTTTCCAACATTAATCCCCAGCAAACCGTTCCTTAGGAAAACTATTTTTATCCCTTTATCAACTTGGTTGATAAGTATTTCATTTCCAGTGCAAATATGGACAAGCTATATAAAGCGAAATTGTTTTCATACTTTAGAAACAAACATTTTGCAAATGGAAATGAAGCTTATTGTACTATAATGTTTATTTGCTAGGCTGACAAATGACTCTGGGGCCCACTGATATCAGGAAGTCTCCAAACAAGTGTCCATACAAGGGACAGGCTTGACTCCCAAAAAGCTCCAAAGAGCACAGTTCCTCCAGATCAGAACACCACTCCAGAAAATTGTGATTAATGTTCATTAATCCAGAACACATTTACATGCATGATTCCACTGCCCTGTGTGGTAGACAGGATGCTATTAGCATTCCTATTTTTCAGATGAAGAAACTTCAGTTCAGAAAGTCTGATGTCCAAGGTTACTAAGTGCCACAGCCACCAAACTCAGCCCCCTCAAGCTATGCAGCAGTGACAGTAATGGCAATGGCAGTAATGGCGGTGGCAGGGGCAGCACCTGAGTTGCACTCACCATGTGCTGGGCATTGTTCTTGACACTGTTCATGTGTCAGCTCGTGAAACCCTCAAAACAACCCTGTGAGGGAGGCAGGCAGGTTTGTCTCTGGGCCACCAGCCTCCTCTTTCTCCATGCTGCCCGTCATACATGCCCTGCTTCCTTCCCCACAAAATCAAAATGGGCACCACAAAGTCTTCATGTTCTCTCTACCCAAATCAAAACTTAGCTCTAAAATGTTAATTGTTGAAGCTAGATGACATGTGATGGGGGTTTCTTTACACTATTCTCTCTACCTTTATGTTTGAAAGTCACCTTATAAACATTTACCATTTTTTTGCTCTCACATGGAATCTAAGCTATCGAAGAGGATAGAACACTATCTACTAACAATGAATTCAAAGGAAATATTACGAAAGATGCCTCTATAATAATAGAAAGTGACAGATTCATTCACTCATTCCATGAAAATAAATTGAGGGCCCGTATGTTAGGACATGTAAAGGTCCAATGAAGGACTGCTGTCCTCAACAAGCTAAGGATTTAGTAGCAGATAGAAAACGAATGCAAAAGTAATTACAAAGGAGGACTATTTGTGATTAATGTAATAAAAAGAAAAGTTCAAACAAAGTGCTATGTGAATTGGAAAAAGAAGTCGCATCAGAACAAATTGCATTACACTGATTTTTCTAGGACAGTCCAAACTTTTTGGTGTATTAAACACTAAACATTATCTAAAATCTGCGAGTGGCCCACAAAAAGAAATGGAGCTTAATCCAAAAGCAAAATTAGGACTGGAATGTCCACATGCCCTCTTTTGTGGGATTATAATGATTTCTAGACCAAAATCCAGGCCTCTCAGTAGAAAGGGGCTAGCACTCCTCCCAAGTCCTTAGATTAAAACATACTGATTGGAGAAGGTTTTGCTGTAAAGAAGCTCAACGGCGCACCATCTCTAACACAAAAAACTGAGAAATAATATAAATGTCCACCAACAGGGTTTGGTGATATCATTCATTTCAACTGATGCACAGTAATCCCTACATAACAATTTTCAAAGAAATAAAATAGAAGCTCTCACCCTGATGGCATCAGGATTAATAATGGTAGAATCCATTACAGGAAATGATGTCCAGTTTTTACTGGAAAGCCACTTGTAAAGTAGTCCAAAAGCAAAAATCCTACATTTTGATGATTTTTTTCTCTCAGTCTTTTCAGCGGTCTCTTCCACCTCTAAATTGACAAGAACTTTTTTATACTCATTCACTTTTACCAGGTCTTTTAAACATTCAACTTATTTTTCACAAAAGCAATGTCTTTTTTTTCTTTTTTGCCCTCATTTTTTTTCATTAGTTTACCTCACAATTATTTTGTAATTACAATAACAAGTAAAACTGGGATAAACAGGCTTGGGGGCAAAGCCAACTGACTCTTGTTGATTCTCATCATCATTGTCATGGCAAATACTTATAATGTGTCTAGTATGTGCCAGCCACTGTTCTAAGTACTCTACGTACATTAAGTCCTTTACTATGCAATAACAGTCTAAGTACTACTGTGACCATCACTTTACAAATAAGGAAACTGAGGCACAGGGAAGTTAAGTAACTTGCTCGAGATCTTACAACTAGTAAATGGCAGACTGAGAATTCAAACCCAGGCAGCCTGGTTCTAAGTTAGCGACTCGGACCACTAAAACTCCCTAAAGCCAAATGGAAGAGAGCTGCAGTGCGCTGGTGCCCTAGAGCAGTGCCGTCCAACAGAACTTTCTGCAATGATGGAAATGTTTTATATCTGGGCTGCTGAATTCAGTAATCACCAGTCACATGTGGCTACTGAGATTGAGAAACTAGATTTTTAATTTAACTTTAATTAACTAAAATTTAAACAGTAACATGTGGCTAGCTGCAATTATATTGGCCACATCATGATATACATATATATATATACTATATATATATATATCACAATGTGGTTAAATGGAAAATATGAATTATAAAACATTATATCAAGTACGTCTCATTACTGGATTAAAAAACCATGAACAGAAAGACAGTAAACACATACAAAACTGTGGTTTCCTCCAAATGGAGGGTAGGGAGGACATGGTTGGCTGTGTGGTGGGCACTGTACGTTGCCAGACGTATAGCCATTTTCTCTCTCTTCCACAGCAAGAGAATTCCTCTGCTGCTGGGAACAGCGACGTGTCCAGCTAAGGAACTACATTCACCAGCCTCCTTCATAGATATAAATGGATAATGAGATGTAAACTGTACGTGCTGGCTGGGACTTCTGGTACTTGAAAGGGTGTCCTTTGCCCTCCCTTCTCCTACTTCTTCCTGCTTCAGGGAAGGACTGTTTGGTTAGAGAGCCAAAAACCCACTTGTGACCACAAGGTGACCATGAGAGTGCCAGCCGTGTGCTAAGGATGGTGAAGTAGAAAGAGAGAAAAGGCTAGACTGTGGCACTGCCATGCCAGCAACAGATTGCCTATTTCGGACTTAATGTTTTTTGAAAGAAAAATAAATAATTTGCCTTGTTACCAGCAGGCAACGCAAATCCTAGCTGACCAATCTACTCAGTGTCCATTCCTCCTAGTCACAGTAAAACTTTCTTCCTAACAGACACGCAATTCTGTTCCTGATTGGCCTAAAGATAATTTCATCCCCCTCGTAAATAACTTGTTTAAGAACCAGGCCAAAGCCAATAAGGCATGGCGTTGCCCTGGTGACAGGAAGTGGCTCAGGAATGGGCACATGACCCAATTCAGGCCAATGACATTGTAGAATTAGTATGGGGGGTTCTGAGAAAATTCTCATTCTTAGGAGAACAGAGGAAGTAAGAATCTTTCTACTGCTTTGGTAGGTGCCGTACCTACCATGGATCTGGGGCCCAGAACTGCTGCCCATATTTTGCTGCTGGCCTGAGGATGAAGCCAACACCCCAGGGAGGACACAACCAAGAGATTCACAGGGCAAGCAGCCTGAGACAGTGGATTACGTTAATGCTGAATTCTGTCCTACTTCTGGGGCAAGTACAAGTTATGTGAGCCAAAAAATATCCACACTCTAGAGAGATCATCTTAGAGGCAATCGACTAGGTGCTAAGTGTTGTTCAAATATTGTGAGAAAGGCAAATACGTGAGGTCTTCCCAAGGGGCATGCAAAGTCGGGCACTGGGTCTTTAATATTTCTGTGCCGTTTCCATAGAGGCCTGATAAAGAAGTTATTATACAGTAAGTTACCAAATACTGAGTTATTTAGGAGAACTTTTGTTCCTCTACAGGCTTTTCCAAAGAAGGTTACTGAATAAGCGCACACGTTTCAAAGGTCTTATAATAATCCTAACAGTTGGTAGATAATGTCAAGTACTTACTACCTGCCAGACCTTGTGCTGAGCCCTTTATCTCATGCAATCTTCACAAGAGATGAGGAACTCTCATTACATCCATTTTACAAGTGAGGAAATGCTGAAGCTTAGGAAGAAAGGTTAAGTAAAAAAAGAAGCAGACTCACAGGTACAGAGAATAAACTAGTGGTTACTAGTGGGGAGAGGGGAGGGGGAGGGGCAATACAGGGGCAGGGGGAAAAAGGGTTATTATGAAATTATATAAAATAATGTTTGTGAAACTTTTGAAAATTATAAAGCACTATAGAATTTATAGAAACTCATTCAATAAAACAAAGTTAAAATTTTTAAAAAACGACGATCCTCCTATTCACATGCTAATCACAATAAGGGCTATTCTACAGTTATCAAGCAAAATAATACATTTTTCAAACATTAAAAAAAAAAAGAAAGAAAGGTTAAGTAACTTGTAGAAGAAAGTAGAAAGGGCCAAGATTTGAACTCATGTCCAAAGGACTCCAATGCCTCCTAACCATGCCTTTGTACTGCTTCCTTTGGACACATAAGAACACATCTATGATTTCCGTGAGACTGCACTATTTTTAAAATATTCTGTTCTCTTGACCCTCTAAGTATACTATACTCATCAGAACACAAGTCCCAACTTTTTGGTTTGGAAAAGATGGCCATACATACCACATACAACAAGCAGAGATCACCAAGAACCACTGAATGTTAAACCCTATGCACACAAGAAAGCAATATAATTACATATGTTTAATTTATGTTGCAAATTCAGATTAGATAACCAACTCTTCTTTCTCAAGTTTCCTTTTGGTGGTAAGTAGAAGGACATAGCAGGTAGGCTTGTGGAATTGGGAATGGGAGAAAAGAAGATAACTCACATTTAATAAGCCCCTTGTAGTGGTCTCATTTTATAATGGTTAACTCTCAAAGGACCTCATGAGATATTTCACAGATAAGGAAACCAAGACTACAAGACCTTGCCCGAGGTCACCCTGGTCTGCCTGAAATCCAAGGTCTTGTTCTTCCCGCTCTACAACTCTGCATTCCTACAAGTTCTAGCATTTTTGAAATATTGGCTGAAAGAGACCAATGGCTCTGAAGCCATAGGAAAGCTACACCATTTTTAGGAGCCTCTCTGGAAATATTTTAATTAAGTTTCAGTTACTTTCAATCACAGTGCCTTCAGCTTGAATACATTATCCATAAGAAAAGAACCTAAATTGAAAAGATCTAATGCCTCAGATTTTAACCTAAAAACCACAAGGAGGGCTTCCCTGGTGGCGCAGTGGTTGAGAGTCCGCCTGCCGATGCAGGGGACACGGGTTCGTGCCCCGGTCCGGGAAGATCCCACATGCCGCGGAGCAGCTGGGCCCGTGAGCCATGGACGCTGAGCCTGCGCGTCCGGAGCCTGTGCTCCGCAACAACAGTGTGAGGCCCGCGTACCGCAAAAACAAAAACAAAAAAAACAAGGAAACAGGTATTATGTTTCAGATAAACTAACTTATAATATATATAGTATTTATTTTCTTAGGCAGCAAAATACAATCAGTAAGCAGTAGAATGCTAGGCTTTGGTACAAGAGTTCAAAGAGAAACACAGTCTAGTCCTAGAAGTACACTGGCTACAGAGAATCACTTTTTAAAAAAATCACCCCAATCTGCCTCATATACGACTAAACAGTCTCATAATAAATTGTTTATGAAAACTTAGAAGTTATATTTTTAAATGACATTTGTATATGAAACCTTCATTCTCTAGCCAGTTGAGATGCCCAAATAGAGAATGTTACAGCACAGAATTACTCTGATACAAGTAAAAATTAAATTAAAAACAAAAAAGAAACATTTTGCTCTGTTTCTTTGTTTACAAGGTATTATCTGCCTATATATCTCCACCAAATCCTACCATTTTCAGAGCCACTCAACTAGGTGCTAATCTCTCTAATATTGGCAGCTATTAGCTGTCTCAAACCAAAGGAATCATTTTTTCAGTAAGAGGCATGTGCCACCAGTCCATATGGAAGCCAAGGCAGCAGCTGAAAAATGAAACTGAGCAGGGAGTAGCAGGAAGCTTAACCAATCAACACTGTGAAACATATTTCAGAAATAATAGACACATAGATCAACGGAAGAGAATTGAGTTGAACTGCCCAGAAATAAACCCACTCATATATGGTCAATTAACTTTATTCAAAGGAGTCAAGAATATACAACAGGAAAAAGATCGTGACTTCAATAGTGTTGGGAAAACTGGGCAGCCACATGCAAAAGAATAAACCTTGACCACTTCTTACACCATATACAAAAATCAACTCAAAATGGATTAAAGACTTGAACATAAGACCTGAAAGCACAAAACTCCTAGAAGAAAACAAGGAGGGGTAACCTCCTTGACATCAGTCTTGGCAAAGACTGGATCTGACACCAAATGCAAAGGCAACAAAAGCAAAAATAAACATGTGGGACTACATCAAACTGAAAAGCTCTGTACAGCATCGGAAACCATCAAAAAAATGAAAAGGCAACTTACAGAATGAGAGAAAATATTTGCAAATCACATAACTGCTAAGGGGTTAATTTCCAAGATATATAAAGAACTCATGCAATGCAAAGAAAAACAAACAATCTGACTAAAAAAAAACCGTCAGAGGACTTGAATAGACATTTTTCCAAAGAAGGCATACAAATGGCCAATAGGTACCTGAAAAGGAGCTCAACATCACTAATCATCAGGGAAATGCAAATCAAAACCACAATGATACCACCTCACCCTTGTTAAGACGGCTTTTCTCAAGAAGACAACAGATTACAATTGCTGACAAGGATGTGGAAAATGGGAACCCTTGGGCACTGTTGGTGGGAATGTAAATTGGTGTAGCCACTATGGAAAGCAGTGTGGAAGTTTCTCAAAAAATTAAAAACAGAACTACCATATGACCCAGCAATTCCACTTCTGGGTATTTGCCCAAAGGAAATTAAATCTCTATTTTGGAAAATCATCTGCATCCCCATGTTCACGGCAGCATTATTTACAATAGCCAAGACATGGAAACAACCTAAGTGTCCATCGACAGATAACGGATAAAGAAAATATGGTGTGTGTATATATATAAACACACACAATGAAATACTAGTCAGCCATAAAAAGGAAATACTGTCATTTAAAACAACATGGATTACAGAGTGAAATAAGTCAGAAAGAGAAAAACAAATACCGTATGCTAACACATATATATGGAATCTAAAAAAAAAAAAGGTTCTGAAAAACCTAGGGGCAGGACAGGAATAACGATGCAGATGTAGAGAATGGACTTGAGGACACGGGGAGGGGGAAGGGTAAGCTGGGAAAAAGTGAGACAGTGGCATGGACATATATACACTACCAAATGTAAAATAGCTAGTGGGAAGCAGCTGCATAACACAGGGAGATCAGCTCATCAGCTCAGTGCTTTGTGACCACCTAGAGGGGTGGGATAGGGAGGGTGGGAGGGAGATGCAAGAGGGAGGAGATATGAGGATATATGTATAGCCGATTCACTTTGTTATAAAGCAAAAACTAAAAACAAAACAAAACAAAAAACATGGATGAATCTTGAGGGCATTATGCTAAGTGAAATAAATCAGACAGAAGACAAATACTGTATGATCTCACTTATATGTGGAATCCAAAAAGAAAACCGAACTCACAGATACAGAGAACAGACTGGTGGTTGCCAGTTGCCAGAGACAGGTGGCAGGGGTCTGGGCAGGGGTAGATAGGTGAAATGGGTGAAGGTAATCAAAAGGTACAAACTTCCAGTTATAAGACTAGTAAGTCCTGGGGATATAATGTATAGCATGGTGACTAGTAAAAATAATGTATTTGTATATTTGAAATTTGCTAAGAGAGTAAATCTTAAAAGTTTTCATTACAAGAAAAACACACAAAAAATTGTAACTATGTGCGGTGATGTTTGTTAACTAAACTTGTGGTTAATCGTTTCATAATACATATATCAAATCATTATGTTGCACACCTAAAACTGATACAATGTCATATGTCAATTATAGCTCATATTTTAAAAATCCTTCTAATACTGTTTTAATCATTTAATCAATAAGGAGAGGTTAAAAATATACATAAATTAAGTTCATTATCAAAAAAGAAGAAAAAAAAGAAAGAACAAAAATAATAATAGCAGCTAATATTTACTGAAGGGTTCCCATGAACAGGCACTATGTTAAGTGCTTTAACTACATAGTCAATCCTTAGAACAACTGTATGCAGTAGGCACTATTATTAAAGAACTTACTCAACGCCATACATTTATTCAGAATATTACAATACTCAGAATATGGTAAAGCCTTGAAACTTTGCTCCCGCATTTACTGGTTGATTCTGAGCAACAGACACTCTCTGATTCCAGTCTCCATAGCTTTAAAATGTTAACTGCACGACATAGTGCAACATCTGCATTTCCTAGGCCTCTGTGGCTGGTGTCACTAAATACCCCACCCACTCATGTCCTAGCCAATCCTAATCAGGGCAGGAACAATATTAGGACTACTTTTGTTACCGCTGTGAGCCTGGGAGGAATGGCTGTCCTCACCCCACTCCCATGCCCCAGAAGCCAGCCAAGAGGCTGAGTCAGTTTCTCCACTGGCCCAGTCCTGACTTCTCTCCTCTTCCCGACCAACTCATACTGATGAGACTCCAGCATGCTTTCAATGATGTCAGTGCTGGCTGAAATCATCTACCCCACCTCAAGGGTAACAGACAATCGAAAGTAACTGTATATGAAAATCCCTGGAGAGTTCACATTTCTCCATGTGTTCAATCCAGCTGGAATGGTGGAGGATTAGGTTATTGGGGGTAATGTAATTTTGGTTAACTGGCGGTCACCCAAAAAATCTTTTAAACGACATTCTAAAATGGATCAATGTACTGCACTATTTTGTTAGTAGATTTGAACATAATCGAATCCTTGGCTGAGAAATTTGCTACATCTCAGGGTGGTCATCTAAACACTGGAACAATATGGTTTTGAACATGACCGCAATGTGGAATACATTTTATACCATTGGCTTACACATACATAAAAAGGGCTGAAAAAAAGTTTTACAAAAGAAAGCTTATTCTTAATATATGAGATATAATCTTTTTTCTGTTCTATTGGGGTTTTTTTCCCACTAAAAGAAAAAAATATGCTGGAACTCCTCTCCCAAATAATTCCTCTATCTACTAATTCCCAACCTACTGTAGGTAACAACCTACAGTTTGAAAAGCACTGGTACAAGCAGCCCTTCACAGTGTGGTTTTGCCAGCACATAAGACCAACCCAGGAAAGCAATGTTGTAAGTAACCAGTATTGGACAGAACATACAGGCTCTGTTTTCTTAAAAAATATATATGAAGCTGAATTATTAACTGAGGGAATTTTCTCCACCTACCAGAGGGGAAAATACATGACAGCTGTGCAAAGGTTTCCTTTAATCAGGAGACAGTGGGATTTAACAGAGCACATGACTTGGCATCAGGAAAACCTGTATTCATTTTGCAACCCCCCCCCCATGAAAGCAATCTTGGCAATGATAATTAACAGCTGCTAAAACCATTCTGTGAAAGGCTAATGAGAAACTTACAATGAAGGGATCGTTCCAACAAACACCTGAACCCAATGATCAATCTTAATATCATACAAGGTGAGAGCCAACCTTTACTGCCTGCTGATATGATACATAGCACCACCCATAAAGTACAATGGACAAAAAAATAAAGGGAATGGAGGAACACATTAAAGGGATATAACCAGCCAAATCCAGAGTAGTTGTACAGGACAAATGACCTGATTTTTCAACAAATAAAGGGCAAGGGCGGGGGAAGAAGAGACGAAATTGCTATAGATTCAAAGATTTACGAGACTATCACCCAGATGTAATAGGTGGTCCTTGTTTGGATCCCAATTCAAACAAACCAACTGTAAAAAGACATTTATGAGATAACTGAGAAAACTGAATACCAAACGGATACCAGGTAATATTTAGGAATTACTATGTTCATTTTCTTAGGTGTGATTATAGGGGGAAAAAGGGGGTGAAAAAAATCCTTACCTCTTAGATGTATATTAAAGTATTTATAGATGATATGATGTCTAGGATTTGCTTTCATATAATCTAAGGTGGGGAGGGAGTGGGTGCTATAGATCAAATAAAACTGACCATACGTTGGTATCTGTTGAAGCTGGGGTATAAGGTATTATACCATCTTTTGTACTTTTGTGTATGTTTAAAACTTTCCATAATAAGAAGCTATAATATAAAAAGAAAATAAGAAAACCTGGATTCAAACTCCGGAATTCATTAGATGTAGGAGCTGGGAGGTTTCTTAAATCCTTTGATCTTCAATTTCCTCATCTGAAAACAGAAATGATAATCCCTATTTAAGAGTTACTGGGAGGAATGAAATGAGATCATGGGTTCACATCTTTTGGACATGCAGCTCTCATAAACTGCAAAACGCTTAAGAACATCAGCATGATAGTTAATTCCCTCTCTGCAGTGCTCTGGAAGCAGAGACACATTACAGGTTTGTGGGCACAGAAATAGGTAATAAGCTGAATCCATCTGAACTCTCAACAATTTGTGTTTTGTAGTAACCCTTTAATAAGACACTGTTTATTTCACTGGCCCCTTTCTCTCCAAAGGAGAGTGTCAAAGATATTGCAATCAATTGCAGGTCTTCCGGCTTCCCTGGTGGCACAGTGGTTAAGAATCCACCTGCCAATGCAGGAGACACAGGTTCGAGCCCTGGTCCGGGAAGATCCCACATGCCGCGAAGCAACTAAGCCTGGGCGCCACAACTACTGAGCCTGCACTCTAGAGCCCGCGAGCCACAAGTACCAAAGCCGTGTGCCACAACTACTGAAGCTTGTGCACCTAGAGCCTGTGCTCTGCAACAAGAGAAGCCATTGCAATGAGAAGCCTTCGCACTGCAATGAAGACTAGCCCCCGCTCGCCGCAACTAGAGAAAGGCTGCGCGCAGCACCGAAGACCCAACACACCCAAAAATAAATAAATAAAATCTATTAAAAAAAAATTGAAAGTCTCTAACTTGAGCTTTTTATATTTCTTGTTTACTTTCCCAATTATATTTCCCCTGATAAAGGTAGAAAGTAATTTTCAGGAGACTGTGTTAAGATAAAACTGAATGCAATTAGGAATCAAGGTAATCTAAATAGGACTTTGTTTAAAATATTCCAAGTGCTTTGAGAAGAACAGATTTGCATCTTCCAGCATTAATGCTTCATCTCAAATAAAAGGAAATTAACAAAGTTTCAAGTCTAAGTAACACAAAGAGAAATCTGTCACTATCTGGCTTCAGCTTGCAGAATGGGTTGGGGGGAGCCAGGGTGATCTTTCTATAATGCGAATCTGATTAAGTCATTTCCCTTCCTTTCAATGGTTTCCCTCTGCTTTCAGGAAAGAGTCCAAACTCCTGAACAAAAAGGCTCAGGTGGCTCTCCAGCCTTATTTCCTCCCTCCTCCCCTAGTCTAAGCCCCTTCTCCCCACAGGCCCCCAAGGCTTCATCCTCCACTTCTTCCTCCCTTACCTCTTAGTTGTCAAGTCCTGTTGATTTTCCTGAAATGTCTCTCAAATCTGCCCACTCCATTCCATTCCTG
>NW_006791814.1:3873640-3895660 GCF_000442215.2 Lipotes vexillifer | reverse complement strand
TTCCTGCTGCCACTGCCCTAGACCAGGCCCTTTTTTTTTTTAACCTTTACTCCCCCATCTCCCCAAATAGGATATATCCTTATTGCTTTTTCCAATTATGAAAGCCATTCATGCTCATAAAAAAGAAAAATAAGGCAATAAGGAAAGGAATAAAAGTCTCCCCATGATCTCACGACACAGACATAAAGAACTTATCTTTCTGGCACATTCATGTTTGTAGCAGCATTATTCAAAATAGCCAAAAGGGGAAAGCAACCCAAATGTCCATCTATGGAATGGATAAACAAAATGTGTTCATAAATACAATGTAGGTACAAAATGTGTATATCCACACATGGAATATTATTTAGCCTTAAAAAGGAAGGAAATTCTGACACATGCTACAACATACACAAACCTTGAGGACATGATGTTAAGTGAAAAAAGCCAATCGCAAAAAGACAAATATTGTATTGATTCCACTTATATGAAGTATCCAGAGTAGCCAAATCCATAGAAACAAAGTAGAATGGCGGTTGCCAGGAGCTAGGGGGAGGGGGAAACATGGAGTTGTTTTAATGGGTATAAAGTTTCAGTTCCACAAGATGAAAAAGTTCTGGAGGTTGACTGCACAACACTGTGAATATCCTTAACACTTAAAAACGGTTACGATAAATTTATGGGTATTTGACCACAATTAAAAATAAAAAATTGTTTTAAACAACTCATCTTTCTAGACATTTTTCCTATAAATATGTATGTATACACTTAAAAAAAACAAAAATAGAAACATACTGTAATCCGTTTTTCACACCTAACCATATGATGTAAACATCTTTCTCATATATATGGCTCCTACCTCCTTTTTTAACAGCTGATAGTACCCATCATATAACTGCATCAGCATTTAACCAGTCGGTTTTCAGTTTTTCAATATTATAAAAACATCACAGTCAACAAGTTTGCATATTTTCTCATCATGTCCATAACAGACATCTGGTTTTTTTACATGTCTTTTTTTCTGGTATCCATACCCTGATTTTCCCAAGGCAAAAATACCTCCTCTTCACACAAGCACCCATCCTGACCCATACCTCCAAACCTCTGGCCAACTCTTATTCTATCTGACTAGCTAGGCACATTTATATTAAAGTTTATTCCTAGGTATTTATTTTTCATGTTGCTATTGTCATTTCACCTACAATTCCATCTTCTTACTATTGCTTTTTGTCTCTCTTGTAGCTTGCTTATTTTTAACTCAATTCTCTTGAATTTTCTCAGCAGATAATCATATCAGAGGCAGACAATCGTATCATTTAGGTAGCAATTAAGAGCAAGAGCTCTGGCTCAGGCAGGCCAGGATTCAAATCCTGTGTGACCTTGGCTAAGCATTTTTTACCTCCATTTCCTCATCCATCAGCTAGGAATTACACTAGAGGCTATCTCCCAGGGTTGATGTAAAGATCACGTTTTCAACTGAGACTGCATGGAGAGTGCTTAACACAATGTTAGTTCAATAAATGTCTCCTATCTGTTGAGAAAGAAAATAGAACTTTCTCTCCATGCTTACATCTTTTACTTATTTCTTCTGGTTGCATTACACAGGTGTGCTCCTTTTCAGCAATTACCTTGCTTCCCACGTCTCCAAAACTAAACAAACAAAAAAGCTGTCATCAGACTCTTTGTAAAGGATCTGTGCTGTGGATCGCATCCACTCTCACGTTTGCTGGAAAGTTGTGCCATTGATTTTCCCCTTCATCTCCTGTATTTTCTCAGTCTCTCCCTCACTACTGGCTGTTTGCCATCAGCATTTAAATCTGCTTGTGTCTCTCTCCTGCTTAAAACGACTTCACCTGATTCCCCAATTGCTCTCCAGCCTTCTCGCTTCTCTTCACAGCCAAACTTCTTGGAGCTGCCTACACTTTGCCTTTACTTTCTCACATCCCACTCTCTCCTCATCCCACTGACATATTACATTGAACCTTTGGAACCTGCCGATATTATAGATTCCACCCCCATCATTTCACCAAATCTGCTCAACTGGGTCTTCAGTGACCTCTATATTTACTTATGCAAAAGGCACATTTTAACGTTTAACTTCTTTTACTTGAAATCTCAGCAGCATCCAGCAAAGTGGACCTCTTCCTTGGGCTTTCATTACTACACTCTCCTAGTTTTCCTCCCACTTCTCTGGCCATTTCTTCTTGGTGTAGTTCTAAGTGAATGGTTCTGCCTAGAGTGTACAAGATAGTGGCCCTGAATGACCTGGGCCTTCAAAAGAAAAAAGAAAAAACTCTCTGGATGGGTCTCTTCCAATACTGATTCAGTTCCAGTTGTACTGGACTGCTTCTGTCTCCAAGAATGTACCTTTAATGTCTGGAATACATGCCATGAGTGCAGGAACCTGATTCCTTACAACTTACGCAGTGCCTGGCACATAACAGGTGCTCAGTTAATATTTTTTTGAATCCCCATAAATGAATAGCTGCAATGTGAAAAACAGACTGGAGAAGTGATGAGACCAAGAAAGAACAAAAAATCCTGATCTTTTGAAAACCATACCTCTGATCACGCAACACACCCTCACTGCCTGATTTAAATCCTTTGGTGCTCCCCATGACAAAATCCAAACTCAGGAGGAGATACAAGTAAAGTCTTTCTTCTATAAGAAGAGCACCTGCTTATCTCTCAAACACACCGAGCCAGATCACTTCCACTTCCCGGAATCTGTCTCTAAACAGGCTATGAAATCCCTGCAGATGCCCAAGAAGCCTGCACTCTCTCCCCAAGACCTTGCACTGGCCGTTCTCTCTGCCTACAACACTATGCACTCCACCAGCTTCATCTTCCGGCCAATACAGAGGCAGCCTTCATGTCTCATTTTGGAAGTCATCTTCTTTTGGAAACTCTCTTTGACCATCCTCCCCAACCTCAGCTCCGGAAATCTGGGTTAACTGCCTTCTCTGTGCATTCACAGTCCCCTGTATGTCCAAAATCATAGCTGGAACCACAATGAGTTCCTATTTATACCTTAAATCTGTGGAGTTCCCTGAGGACAAGATGTCTCATTCACGTTTCTACCCCTGGCAATTAGCCCAGGCCCTGATACACAACACATGCTCAATGATGGACCTCCTTGGAGTAGTAGTAGTAACAACGAAAGCTCCCAAGGCTTACCTGCAAGGATTTGAAATATATTATTTGCTTTGTAATAAGCTTCTAAGATAGGTGCTATCATTATCCCCATTCTGCAGATGGGAAAACTGATGGACAAAGAAGTTAATCCTCTCTGCCCCAGAAGAGTCGCACAGACGCACATTTTCTGCAATTCTGAGTTATTCCTCGACCCCAAATAAGAAGAGCTTTAAAAAGAAAAACTTTCGAATCACGCCAATGGCCCCCAAATATAATAAACAGACCAAAGCGCAGGACGAGTAAAGGGCAAGAGGGGGCGCAGCCCTGGCGCCAAGGGTGGGGGGAGCGGATAAAGGTCAGGCCCCGTCTCCTTCCTGGGAGTCCCCAGCGGCCCAGCCCCTCGCCCGCTGAGACGAGTCGACGCCGGGAACCGCGCGTTAGGACCGCGACTGCCCGCCCTGCCCCTGCTCACCTGCCGTCCCGCCGCCAGCCGAGCCCGGGCCACTGGCCCGCAGCGCCTCCCCCGGGCTGCCTGGCGCCAGCCGAGCGCAGCGAAGCCCGTTGCCTTGGCGACCGGAGCTGCCGAACTCCCGCGGCTCGCGCTACGGCGGCTCGGAAGGGACCAGGAGGCCTCGCGGCCCCTTCCGCAGCCCCCTAGCGGGCGGAGGAGGGAAAAGCAGGCGGAGGAGGGAAAAGCGGGCGGAGGAGGGGAAAGCTGGCGGAAGTCCGGGTCCGGAGCGGAGGGGGACCCGGGTAGGGGTTGGCAGCCTCAAACTTGGCCCGGAGGGACGGGAGAAGGAAGGAAACTTTGGCGGAAAGGGGTACAGCCAGGCCGGGGGAGAACTTGGGCTTCATATCTTGCCTGTGCCTCAGTTTCTCTGTCAGCTGAGATGGAGAGTATTCCGAGAGATGACGGAGCCGCAGGCGGAAGCTTTCTACACTGGGAATATTTAAAGACGTGAAAATTGATGTGGGAAGGGTGGCACATGCCTCTCCCTCTTTAATTTCCAAAACGGTGGTGGGACAAAGAATTTTTTAAAAAAAACTAGAACAAGAAACAAAAAAAAACTTGTTTCTTTGGGCTCATGGTGAGAATTCGATCACCAGATTTAATTTCAATATGAGAAATAATGTACTTTAACTCGTGACTAGCAGTTATACTTCCTGGAATAATCCTGCAGATAATCTTGGAACATGAGCATAAAGAATATGGATTACCAGAGAAAGAATTAAGAGGGACTGAGGTAGATACAGATACAGTTTCCATATAGGCCTAGCTTCAAGCTATGCATATAGCTGTTGACTGAAAAAAAAAAAAGCACAACCTAAAAGTTGAGAATTATGTTTTATTTGGCTGGACACAGCCTCTCAGACAGCTCTGAGAGACTGCTCCAAAGAAACGAGGGAGGAGTCAGAATATATTTGAGTTTTTTTTTTTTTTTTTGCGTTACGTGGGCCTCTCACTGTTGTGGCCTCTCCCGTTGCGGAGCGCAGGCTCAGCGGCCATGGCTCACAGGCCCAGCCGCTCCACGGCATGTGGGATCCTCCCGGACCGGGGCACGAACCTGTGTCCCCTGCATCGGCAGGCGGACTCTCAACCACTGCGCCACCAGGGAAGCCCTATATTTGAGTTTGTGCAACAAAGATTACTGTTAGTTAAAGAAGAACATATCTCAAGTTGAGGAATTTAGCACTTTTCTGTGTATGGGAAGATGCAAGAGTCTGGCCTCACTGAAATCATTCCTTTGATATGCTCCTTAACTATCTAGGGCCAGTATCCTGCTTTTCTCCATCCTGAATCCCCCAGGGTGCACAGCTGGGGGTGACTGCAGTGGCTGAGGTTTGGCAGCCCGTTGGTCTCCATCCTGAGTTCCTTCAGGCCTCGCTATCTGGGGTGTCTGTAGTGGTTTGATGGCTGCAGCATCCTTTGTTTACTGTTATGTGCCACCTACAAATTGGCACTTGCCACCTGCGTAGGATTAAATTATGAGTTGCTGCAGCTGCTGACCTTCAACACCCAGTGAACGGAGTTCAGGGTGGAGATCAGGAAGGAGGCACTCTGTGCTCTAGGAAAAACTGGCAGAACAGGTCTTCAGATGGTTAGATTTTTTTTTTTTTTTTTTTTTGCGGTACGCGGGCCTCTCACTGTTGTGGCCTCTCATAGGTTCCGGACTCGCAAGCTCAGTGGCCATGGCTCACGGGCCCAGCCACTCTGCGGCACGCGGGATCTTCCCAGACCTGGACACGAACCTGCATCGGCAGGCGGACTCTCAACCACTGCGCCACCAGGGAAGCCCCAGATGGTTATATATATTTTAAGAGAAGATTTTATGAGCCCAATTCTTACATTTCCTCTTATCTAGAAAAGCACTAAAATCTTTCATGGTGATGTCTGCTTCTCATGACTAGCAGCAACCTTCTGCAAAAATGTGTGCTTGATTGCATGTACTCCCCCTTCACCAAAATCACATATACAGTGACCTTCCCCTCCCCCACCTCTTTGGAGCCGTTTCTCAGAGCTATCTGAAATGCTGTCTCCCAGGCTATAGTCCTCATTTTGCCCCAAATAAAACTTAACTCACAGCTCTCACGTTGTGCATTTATTTTCAGTCGACATATGGCAGGCAACATTTTTCACTTCACACAACGACAGTCTCCTAACTAGCCCTGTCTTTGCTTCTACTCTAACTTCCAACCCTGCCCCAGTCTCTTCTCCACCCAGCAACCAAAACGATCCTTTTAAAATGTGAACATGGGGCTTCCCTGGTGGCGCAGTGGTTGAGAGTCCGCCTGCCGATGCAGGGGACACAGGGTCGTGGCCTGGAGCGGGAAGATCCCATGTGCCGCGGAGCGGCTGGGCCCGTGAGCCATGGCCGCTGAGCCTGCGCGTCCGGAGCCTGTGCTCCGCAACGGGAGAGGCCACCGCAGTGAGAGGCCCGCGTACTGCAAAAAAAAAAAAAAAAAAAAAAGAATCCACTCTCAGAGGGAGAGGGCAGACAGGTGAGGAGCTGCTGCCCTGAGCTTCTCTGGCAAGCCGGTTATGAAGGGCATACAAATGAAAGGGTGAAATAGTCACTGGGGAAAGAGGAGTTTGGGGGTTGTATTCCCTGATTTTCATCCCAACTCCATCTTCCCGAGGGGAGGAGGGATTTTTGTCCTTATTTAGTTTTGATCAGAAGTGTTGTGGCGTTGGTGCATGATGGGTACTTCTAATCTGCTAATTTAATAAGGCTAATTTTATTGTAATGAGAGCACAATGAGCAACAGGTTACATTAGGATGCAGGAGATTCCTGCCTTTCCTCACCTTTCTTTGTCTGCTTCCAGGACACTTATAACCCAAAATGTGTGGTTTCCTGTTAGTCTGGAGGTTCCTGCTTTTCTCTGTCTGACCATGGACTACTGCTGTTTACAAGATGCCTGAATTCCTCCCACCTGGCCCCTGCCCCTATTTCTCTGCTCATACCTATCTACCTGCCTGCTCTAACATTTTCACTACAGCATAAACTCTTTTCAGGGCAAGCATTTCGCTGTTCCCTGCTGTTCTCTCATCACTGGGAACAGTGCCTGGCACATAGTAAGAGCTTGGTAAATATTTCTTGAATGAATGAATAAGTTATGTGATATAAGCAATGTACAACACCACGTGGTTGGAACGCTACAACAGGTAAACGGGGAGTGGTAATACACAACTGGCATATGCATACAAGAACTCTGGAAAGAGATTTGGGAGATGGCGGGGGTGGGGGGGGCGGGGGAGTAAGCTAATACATTTTCACTGTATGTACTTGAGAAATAAAATGCTGCCTGCCATATCAGTAAACAAAGGATCTAGCTACTACATTACAGCCTCCCGTTTGACAGTGAACCCTGAGGGAACTCAGGAAGGAAACAAAGAATGCCTGCCATCTAGTAGTCATCAGACTGCAGCCACTCCCAGCAGTGCAGCTTGAGGAATCTCAGGATGAGAAAACACAGGATATGCACCCAGATAGGTGAGGTGCATATCAAAGGAATGATTTCAGTAAGCCCAAACTCTGGCATCTTCCCATACGTAGAAAGCGCTAAATTCCTTAACTTGAGATATCTAGTTTTCTTTTACTAAGAGTAGCCTTTTGTTCCAACTACCTTGGTGGTGCTGCAAAAACTCCTATCTTCCCCCTTTCCTCTTTGAAACAGTTTTCTCAGCCTTTATCTGAGATGCTGTCTCCTCGGCTTTAAGTCCTAAGAATATCTGCCGAATAAAACATAACTCTCAACTTTTAGGTTGTGTATTTTTTTTTCAGTCGACATTCTTTTATGCAGTATTTAAAAAAAAATCAAGTTCTAGTAATTGCAATAAGACAAGAAAAATGAAATGTTTAAGTATTAGAAAAAAGAATAACATTGTTTATAGATGACATGATTGTTTATATAGAAATTACAAAAAATTCTATATACACATTATTAAAGTTAATATGTTTTGCAAGTTTGCTGAATACTAAGTCAATATACAAAATCAATTATATTTCTATATACCAGCTACAAATAGAAAATTAAATTTTACAAGATAACCTCTAAATGGACTTGAGGACATAGGGAGGGGGAAGGGTAAGCGGGGACGAAGTGAGAGAGTGGCACTGACATATATACACTACCAAATGTAAAATAGATAGCTAGTGGGAAGCAGCCGCATAGCACAGGGAGATCAGCTCATCGCTTTGCGACCACCTAGAGGGGTGGGATATGGAGGGTAGGAGGGAGACGCAAGAGGGAGGGGATATGGGGATATACGTATGCGTACAGCTGATTCATTTTGTTATACAGCAGAAACTAACACAACATTATAAAGCAATTATACTCCAATAAAGATGTTGAAAAAGAAATAGAGAATCCAGTTTAAAATGGGCAGAGAAACTGAACAGTTTTCCAAAGTAGACAAAAAAATAATTAAGTTACATTAAAAAAGTGCTCAACATCACTAATCATCAGGAGAACACAAGTCAAAACCAAAATGAGATATCACCTCACCTTTCAGAGTGGCTATCATGCAGACAAGTGAGAACAAGTGCTGGCAAGGATGTGGAGAAAAGGAAATAAAGCTATCATATGTTCCAGCAACCCCACTATGGATATATATCCTAAGGAAATAAAAATAGGGTATTGAAGATATATCTTCATTCCCAAGTTCATTGCAGCATTATTCACAATAGCCAAATTATGAAAACAACCTAAGTTTCTCTGAAGGGATGAATGGATAAAGAAGATGTGGCATACATACATATAATGAAATACCGTTCAGCTATAAGAAAGAAGGAAATCTTGCCACTTTCAACAACTTGGATGGACCTTGAGGATACTATGCTAAGTGAAATAAGCCAGACAAAGAAAGACAAATAATGAATGGTATCATTTATATGTGGCATCTAAAAAAAAAAAAAAGGTCAAACTCATAGAAACAGTCAGATGTGGGCTGGAGGATGAAGGAATTAGGGAGTGGTTGGTTAATGCATACACACTTTCAGCTATAAGAAGAAAAAGTCTGAGTATCTAATGAAAACATGGTGACTATAGTTTATCACACTGTATTGTGTAATTGAAAATTGCTACGAGGACAGAGCTTAAATGTTCTGAACAACAACAACAACAAAAAGATAAATGTGTGAGTTGAATATCCGTTAATTAACTAGATCAGAGTAATCCTTTCACAATATATACAGACATCAAATCATCATGATGTATACTTTAAATATCTTAAAATTTTATATGTCAATTATACCTCAATAAAACTGAAATAAAAATTAACACATTAACCTAAAAAAAAAATCAAGTACATGGGTTACCTTTTGAAACAATATATAGGAGTGTAAGTGATCAGATCATTCCACCCCCAAATACGTCACTTTGGCATAAGGATTACCTCCAGCTGAAGACACCTGAGAAGTAGACACAGAAAAGGTCTCTGCCCTCCCTCTATAAATTTCCCTTTGTCACGGTGTTCCCCCATCTCCTCTCTACCAGGAGGGGCAAAAGTTAATCACAGGAGACAACTCTAGATAGACTCTCATCGGTGAGAGGAATCTACAAAACAAACCTTTCTAAAACAACTCTTATCTTCCATTAGTTTCTCCCATATATTTACCTTCCTACAGGCTGCCCCCTAAAAGTCATAAACCCCTTTCCTTTGTCTTATCACTTCTCGACAAATTTAAATTGTATCACTCTTTGTCAGAATGGTATAAAAGCCTCCATGCCTAGCTGGCCCAATCACTAAACCTAAGAGGTGCGGGGGAAATTTTTCCTCCCCTCCAGGGGGGAAAACAACCTAGTTTTGACTGTATGAATATGGGCGGGGCTGCTCTGTGTGACAGTGAGCTCCGCCCCCCCGGCGCCCCCCCACCCCACCCCGACCCTGTGCTCCCAGAACAGATGTTGCTGAGGGATTCTTACAGGAGGAGGTGGGAGACTGGAGCAGAGGATCTCAAAGATCCGCTCTCCCCCACCTCTGCCACCTAGACAAGGCACACTTAACCACTTAGGGTCTGAAACACTGAGAGAAGGGCAGGGTCCCACATTTGGGAGGACTAATGCTTGCAGGTCAGAAAGTGAAAAACCCTTCAGCCGCCGGCTAGACACATTGTTCCTCACTGAACATAAACAAGTGCTCACAGAATATAAACAAATATCAAACAAGGCCACTCTGTATTTGGAACAAGGCATAGACAAGGCCACTCAGGAACCAAAATATGACTCAACATCCTCCTCTTCTGACTAACATGAGTGGGTCCTGGTTCTTTTTCAGTGACAACTCTGGCCCTGCTTTAATTCTCCTACCTTCTGGATAAAAATTAAGATACCTGTTATAGAATTGTCCCTGCTTCTTGACTGTGTCCAATTCAAAACTGTTCCCTACTTCCTTAAACCCCTCTTAGAGGTACCCAGCACATACCCAAATCCTACAATAAGTTTTTCCCAACTCCCTCTTACCAAGATAACCTCATGGTTTCTCTTAATGCATTCTCCCTTAACAAACAAGCTAAATAACTCTAATTCATTTTGACTGTGGGCATGTTCCTGGTAGAATTTGATCACAGTCTTAGCTTTATTCTGCCCAGTCCAACAATACCCAGACAGGGAGAAGCAAGGATTTTAAGGGCTACCTGGAAGGTTCAGTGGTCCTGAAACAACCTGACTTGGGTAAGTAGTCTGGGGGGCAGAAAGAGAGAAGGGAATTAGGAAAGCTTGAGTAATTCTTCTTCCTCAGCCATCAACCCTTTCTGTGGCTTTAGGCAAACCATCTCACTTTGGGTCTTTTTCCATTTCTGTACAAGAAAAGATTTGAATCTATTTCTAAGGCGTCTTCCAACCCAAATATTCTAGGATCCAAACTCTACAGGTCCTCATACTCCCAGGTAAATGTTCCCCTACACCAATTATTTGTAGACCATTGTCATCATTGTTGCCATATCTACATACCACCTGTTCTGTTATGTAAGTAAATAATTTTTCAAAATTTTTTCTTTAAATGGACTCACTTTTTACTTAAATTTACAAAGGAAAATTTACACCACTGCTTAAAGGGAAATCAAGTATTGCTTGGTAGAAGTGGAAGAATTTCTACAAACACACATATACACAAACCCTAAAACAATGTTATTTAACTGTATATGTTGTTACCTTTTGATGAGATTTGGAAGCCTTTGCTCTGCTAAAAAGGGAGATAAGCAAATGTTAGAAAAATGTTAAATACGTACCAGTCGCAAACACACTTACTCTTTAGTTTGAAACAAGACTTTCTCACTCTGCCTTTCAGTGTTACTTAATGTCCTATATATACGTGCATCCTTACATCCTTTCGGTCACCCCAAATGGTTTATATATCCCACAGTTTAGGAAACAGTGCCTACCTTTTCTGTTTAACTTGGGCTCATCCTTCAGTTCTTAGACTTACTATAAATACCTCAGATTAAATATAAAGTCCTTCCAGGACTACTCCCTAACTGATTACCTTCTCCTTACATAGTAGGCATTAAATACACTTTTACTGAAAGAATATTTCCTCGTAATACTTTTTCATAGTAATTATCACAGTATGCCATGGTGCGTTTCTGTCCATTGTCAGTCTTAACTTGGCCATAAATTCTTGTGCACTTTTGTACCCCAGATCTTGACAAAGTGGACTCCCAGGGAATGCAAACGAGATGAAGGAATAAACCCTCCTCTGTTCCTGCAGCCTCCGGCCGGTTTAGCCCCGCCCCCTCCCCCCAGCCCCGCAGACGGCGGTGGGCGGGGCCACGCCTGACGCAAGGCCGCACGTTTCAGGCCTGAGAAACCGTTGCGTTTCTGAGGAGACGCTTCAACCCGCAGTTACTACCGCGCTAGGAGCTTCCGCCTCGGCCACCTCCATCAGCCGCATCACCATGGGAGCAGCGCTGGGCGTCTTCTCCCTCGCCAGCTGGGTGAGTTCGGGGTCTGGTGTCTCTGTCGGTCCTGTGGTTTGGGGGAGGGCGATAAGGGCTCCCCAAGCGCAGACCCCGCCGGGCCTGGCGCCCGGGGCCCGGGGTTTGGGGGTCCGGCCCTGGGCTGCAGAGGGTATCCGGGGGGGAACAGGATAAAATCCGCGATGCCCTGCAATCAGGATCAGGCGGTTCGCCTTCTGTGATTGTGGAGGAACGTAAGAGGCCAGCCCTCCATTGTTTACAATTTTGATTGCCCCGCCCCGTGAGCCTTCCGGCCTCTGGGTTCCTCCGGAGATGGAATGGGACCGGGGACTGAGCTCTGCTCCCGGGGCCCGGGCTCTCTGGTTCATTTCCAAGCACCTTCTTAAGGTGGCGTCATTTATTTGAGCGGGGGTGGGTGGGGCTTGAATAATATTTTTATCCCCTAGCACAGGATTTGCCAAAGCTACAGAGTCTGTGGCAGAGGTGAGATTTTAACGGAGGCCTGTCTGCGGTTCTGGCGCAGTGGAAAGACGGCCTTGTGGATTATTATTCAGAATTGGAAGTCATGGCCTGAACATTTTGGGACCCTGTACAAGTCATTTCTTTCTGGCTTACCTTAAGATGAGGACAGTCACCCCAGCGTTCCTCGCCTCAAGAGCTGTTGTGAGGATGAAGTGGATAAATAGTTTGAATCACTCTGTAGATTGTAAACTCCGTATTTTAAAAAAGGAATTTTGGGATCTATGGAAGAGAATATGATGAGTTCACTCATACACTTGCTTCCGAGGAGCATGATTCCTTAACATCATTTCCTTGTTTCCTAATTCCCCAGCTGACTTAAATGACCAAGGACTCTATCTCAGCTAATGCCACTACCTTTTCTTAGGGACAGAATGTATTTTCCATCCTTTAAGGTTGTTGATCTTAAATGAAAAGGGCAGTTGGTCTTTTAAGGGCCTAGATTGTAGTGGCTTTCCAGTTTTTCAACCTTGACCCAAAGTAAGAAATAAATTTTACCTGCTTGATTTAATACACCCATTTAGACACACGTTTCGTGAAATAATTCTTACCTTTGCCCCCTGCTGTACAATTTTTCTTTTCTGTCACGTTAAAAAAAAAAATCCTGGTCAGTTGATTTTCTTTCTTTCTTTTTTTAAATTTTTTTTACAGTTTACTAGTGGATCAAACTCACTGTTTACAAAATAGATTTAGAAAAAAATAGTTAAGAAGGAAATAGGGCGTGAATTGGTAATTTGAAACTGGAAACACATTTTGGCTTTGATGTAAAGCTGAGATTTGAATTGATGCCATCAAAGCATTTCTACCTATAAATCACTTTTATACTTTATTAATTCCTTTTGTTCAAGAGGAACAGCAAGGAATTCAGTGTACCAGAGAATGGCATGAGTGAGGGGAAGAATAATAGAAAATGAAGTCAGAAAAGTAAAGGGAGCCAGATCACGTAGATACCCATTGGCCAATTTAAGGACGTTGGCTTTTACTCTTATGTGATTATGGGGATCCATTACAGAAAAGAGGAATGATGTGATCTGACCAGTGTTTTAACAAGGTTTCTGTGTGGAGAACAGATGTTAGAAAAGAAAGGGTAAAGCAGTGTAGGGGAGGAAAAACTTCCATTCTCGATGGGTCAGTGGTTGGGGCCTGCGAATTAAACTGAGAAAAGACAAATTAGCAAGAGAAAAAAGGAGTTCATGTACTTGTGCAACCCACATACACACAGGGGTTCTTAGTGATGAATAACTCAAAGGGGTGGTTAGAATATAGGGCTTATATGCCTAACTTAATTGGGGTTAGGGTTAGGATTGGGTGGGGCAGAAAAGGGCTTCCATGGGAATAACAAATAGGTTTCTTTAGGAACGACAAATGGGTTTTTAGGAGAACAAACAGGAGATAAGAAAGTTTGTGATAGTACTTGTTTCTGTGAGTGCAGAGGTCTTTTTATCTTCTTCATGGCCATAAAACTTCCTTGGAGAGAGAATTTATGGCAGTTGCTGCTTTCAGTCAGATGAGAAAAGCTCTGAAAAGGCATTTTTTTCTGCTTCTTTTTAATCTCACATGTCTTCATCTGAAAATAATTTTTATACTAACTCAGGGTTCTGAATGGGTTGCTATAGCAGCGAGACAGGAGCTATTGCATTTAATCCAGGTGAGGGATGATAGTAGTGGCTTGGACCAACGTGATAGCTGAGGATGCTATGAAAGTGGCCAGATTCTGGATACATTTTGAGGATAGAGCTGATGTGCTGACAAATGGAATGAGGGTTTTGGAAAAAGAGAAGGCATGGAGGATGACTCCAAGGTTTTTGGCCTTGGAGGAAGAGTATGGCAACAGGCAACAGTCACATACCCTTCCTTCGGCAACAGGAAGAGTATGTGACTCACCTGGGTCCTTGGACTCTTTAATCAACAGAAATTGATAAGAGGCCAGAGGAGAATTTCAGCCAAGCGAGAGGGAGGTAAAACAAGTAACAGATGGGGGAACTGGTTCCTTAAATGGGATATGGGTAGGGGCGAATCAGTGGGTTGAGCAAGAGGTGTGGCTTAGGTAATCTGCTCTCCCGCTTGGTGGGGCTCTGTGCAGGGATCATGCACAGTACCCTGCTATTGCTCTGCCCACCTCAGAAGTGGCAGTTGGTTTGTGGCTTTGTTGTATCTTACCATTCATGTGTGCAGTTATTTTGAGTCCCTTATAGTTTCTTTGTATTCTGTTGAGTGCAAGCACTCAGGTAAAGGGTCCCAGGTTCCAGCCTATCTCAAATAGAGTTGTTTACTGAGAGGGGGAAGTGACATAACGTATAGTAGGACGTTTGTTCCACAGATTGAGTACCTACTGTGTAAAGGTGCAAGAGATATAACACTAGGTGGGCCCCCCTCAAGGTACAAGATGTAATCAAGTAAGCAGGTGTATTGGTTTGCCAGGGCCTCATAACAAAGTACCACAGAATGGGTGACTTAAATTACAGAAATTTATTGTCTCATGGTTTTAGAGGCTAGAAGTCTGAGATTAAAGTGTCAGCAGGGTTGGTTCCCTCTGAGGGTGGTGAGGTAGACTCTGTTCCAGGCCTCTTCCCCAGTTCCTGGGGGTTTGGTAGCCATCTTTGGTGTCCTTGCTTTATCAGTCTCTGCCTTCACCTTCACATGATGTTCTCCCTGTGATGCATGTCTGTGTCCAGATTTCTCCTTTTGATGACATCAGCCATGTTTGATTAGGGGCCCACTCTTCTCCAGTATAACATCATTTTACCTAATTACATCTGCAGCAACCCTGTTTCCAAATAAGGTCACATGCTGAGGTACTGGGGATTAGGACTTAAAACCTACGAATTTTGGAGGACACAATTCAACCTATAGCAAACAGTAGGCAACTATCATTATTTAATTGGCTGGGGGGAAAAAATAGCTGAAGGGAGTCAGGAGTGTGAGAGTACAGACAAAATAAACCTGAAGCAATTAGTGTCATTGTTTTCAGGTGTAAAATGTCTGTATTTCTGTGTGCGACCAGATACAGACTTCTATTACAGTCTTTTGACCCAGACTGTAGTTAAGTATTGGAGATGAGCCTGGGTGGTCAAGTCCCCATGGCTGTTTTGATTATGGATATTAACGGTTACCTTGATATACGGAGCCCCTGCTATGAAAGGCATTGTGCTAGGTGCTATGTATTCCTGACATTATCTCATAAAAGATTATTACTGGGACCATACTGTAAAACCAGAATCCCCCAGCGTTGCATTTGCTGCTTCTGCTGATGATTCTGAACTAGCCTATCCTTGTAACGTGACTTCATAACATCACCTATCAAAGCAGTTCAGGTGGTTTCCTAATCAAGCATATAGAAGAATGACTCAAAGTATGTCCTCTCATCTGGAATGCTCATTAGGAGAATTTAGCTGACCAAAGATCCAGGTTACTTTTTTTTCTTTAATTGAGGTAAAATTCACATTACATAAAATTGACTATTTTAAAGTGACATTCAGTGACATTTAGTATGTTCACAGTGTTGGGCTATCATCACACCTGTCTGATTCCAGAACATTTTCATCACCCCAAAGACAAACTCGATTTCTGTTTAGCAGTCTACTCTCTTCTCCCCACTCCCTCCAGCCTCTGGAAACCTTCTCTGGAAACACTGGTGTTTCAGAAACATTAGTGTTCAGAAACATTAGTGTTTCTCTGGAAACACTAATCTGCTTTTTTCTATCTCTGGATTTACCTATTCTGGATATTTCATATGAATGAATGAAATACAATATGTGACCTTTTGTGTCTGGCTCCTTTCACTTAGCATGATGTTTTCTAGGTTCACTTGTGTTGTACCAGCTATCGGTACTTAATTTTTATGGCCAAATAGCATTCCATTTTGCGGGTATACCACATTTTACTTATCCATTCATCAGTTGATGGACATTTGGGTTGTTTCTGCCTTTTGACAATTGTAGATGGTGCTGCTTTGAACATTCATATACAAGTTTTTGTTTGAATACCTGTTTCAGTTCTTTTGGGTGTATATGTAAGAGTGGAGTTACTGGGCCATATGATAATTCTATGTTTGACTTTGAGGAATCTCCAGGTTACTTTTTTTTTTTTAATTTATTTATTTTTGGCTGTGTTGTGTCTTCGTTGCTGTGCATGGGCTTCTTCAGTTGCGGTGAGCAGGGCTACTCTTCGTTGTGGTGCACGGGCTTCTCATTGCAGTGGCTTCTCTTGGTGTAGAGCACGGGCTCTAGGCACATGGGCTTCAGTAGTTGTGGCACGTGGGCTCAGTAGTTGTGGCTCACGGGCTCTAGAGCGCAGGCTCAGCAGTTGTGGCGCATGGGCTTAGTTGCTCCACAGCATGTGGGATCTTCCCAGACCAAGGCTCGAACTCCAGGTGACTCTTTAATGGAGCTGAATGTCTCTTGCTTTCATTATTTATAAGGGTTTCCATGTAATGTTGCCTTATGCTGTAATATCAGATTTGGTAGCTAGGATTCCCAGAAAACAGCAAGTGGAGTTAGTTTCTATTTTTCTCAGTATTAAGATATATTGTTTTTAAATAAAATATGCTGTCTGTGAGAACATAACCAACATTTATTGGGCTTTTACTGTGTTTTAGGCACTGTGTTGAATGTTCATTTAATATAGCAATGTCTGAGGGAGGAAGATTCTGTTACTGAGTTTAATTTACAGATGGAGAAATAAGCTTACATTATGTAACCTGTTGAGGTAAAGTGGCAGAAATAATATCAACTCCAGAGCCCATGCTTTTAACCACTTCCTCCCAGCTATAGTTCTCAGTTAAAACTCTCAAAGCCTGGTTTGCCTCATCTTCTGTTCTGGATGTCACAAAGGAGTCTGCTGAAGGAGGTCTCAAATGGTGAAGATGTGCTTATTACAGGTTCCATGCCTTTGCGGTGGTGCATCATGTTTGCTGTGTAGCTGCTGCCCCAACAGTAAGAATTCCACTGTGACTCGCCTCATCTATGCTTTCATCCTCTTCCTGGGCACTATTGTATGTTGTATCATGTTTCATGAAGGGATGGAAACTCAGCTGAAGAAGGTAAGTAGAAGTAACCATAACCTTATTTAACGTAGGGGTTTTTATTATTTTTATATTTTGCAGAGTTTTAGTTGTAATTAGTATTTATTTCTACACTGTTGTGAAAGTCAAGTTCGTTGGATTTGTTGGGATTTTAAATTTTGGTTATAGTCAAGACACAGAATATAAAGGTATCAGTCTTTTCCCAAAGTAAAGGTAGTCAGAATGAACATCTTTAGTCTAACAGCTTTGGAAAAGATATTAAAAGAGTGGCCCTAAAACTTTATCTTTTCTTGTATGTTTAGTTTTAAACATTTAAACTAGACTAGCCCTTCACCTTCGGAAGGAGTGGGTTGTAGCATGAAAACTCATGGGAAAATGGGAGATAACCTCATCCACAGATAAGGGCCAAAAAGAGAGCACTCAGGACTTCCCTGGTAGTTCAGTGGTTAAGAATCTGTCTTCCAATGCAGGGGACGCGGGTTTGATCCCTGGTCGGGGAAGTAAGATCCCACATGCCGTGGAGCAACTAAGCCCGCGGGCTGCAACTAAGAGCCAACGCAGCCAATAATTAAATAAATAAAATATTAAAAAGAAAAGAGAGAGAGAGCACTTGCCTTTTATTTTCAAGATGCAACTTGTTTATACTATTTGGTGACAAGATTGTAAGTGAATTGGAAGGCAAAGAGAAAAGTCCCACAGGAGAGTCTTGCAGTTGTTTAAGTGGTCAGTTTTAAAAATCCAGGCTTTCCTATTGTGGAATAGGATCTCTCTTTAAATGTGTATATTCCCATAACATTAAAATTGCTTTTTCCAGATTCCTGGATTCTGTGATGAAGGACTTAAAACCAAGGTGGCTGATACAATCATGGATAAAGATTGTGATGTGCTGGTTCGTTATAAAGCCGTATATCGAATCAACTTTGCCTTGGCCGTCTTTTTCTTTGCCTTCTTTCTGCTCATGTTAAAAGTGAAAACGAGTAAAGATCCCAGAGCAGCGATACACAATGGGTTTGTAGGAATTATTTATTATTAACTTGTTATGTTATGATGTGCATCCTCCCCTTCAGCAGTTAATGTTGCCATTTTGATGAAAGCAGTAGAGTATGTAAATCAGTGGCCCAGATGTATTTCCGACCTACTATACATGGGAAGTTGTTTCAATGTCATTTTCAGTTGGAGACCTGCAGCATGGAAGAGGTAGAGTGGACAAGAAGAATCTTGTCTTTTTCCTGTATTTTTTAAAAATACCTTTGCTTAAGGTGCCTAGATTTTTATGGAACACCTATGAAAACAGTTCAAGCATTGTACTAAGCAGTACACACACACACATTTTTTCTTTCTATTGTTAAAAGAGAAACATTTACCTGATATATTTAAACAGTATACAGAAAGATAAATAGTGAATATATTTGGGCCACTGATTCACATATTCTGTCGCTTCCCATTCCTGATTCCCGGTTCCCCTTTACAGAGAGGTTAAATAAATTGCCTGAGATGTCTCAGCTAGTGAGGGTTGGAGCTAGGATTGAAACTCAAGTCTGTCCAGCTCCAAAGCTGCTTTCTTTATACTCCGCCATACAAGGCAGTCTTTAAAGATTGACTGAAAGCCAGGTTTGGTCCTGGCTTTGCCAGTGACGAACTGTGTGATTGTGGGCAAGGCATTTGTGTCCAATCGTCTGACGTGCAGCAAGCCAACCTGAGATGCTGAGGTTTGCAGCAGAGACTGGAAGACAGACCTCAGATCCGCCTCCCCGAAGGCAAGAGGCTTTAGTTATTTATGGGATAGAGAAGCAGAGTAGTCTTAGGTTTGGGGAAAGGGAATTGGAAGTAAGGAAAACGTGAGGTAATCACTGTTCTGCACAGGTGTATCTGAATTACATGCTTCTTAATAGGATGCATGTTCAAAAATGGATATGCTTAGCGTAATCTGAGGGTAGAGTTTTTGGCACTCTGACATCAAAAGGATCATTCATTTTTGGCACTGATATCAAAAGGGTTATTCATTGCACATCTGTGCAGGCCCTGTTTTAGGGTCAGTGGTCCCAACTAGTCTTAGGCAGCTTGAAAAACTAACTCCCAGTTTCTGAAAAACAGCTTAAGTCCCCGTTACTATAGTGACCCATAAGTCAGAGGCACGTTATCTATAGGGGTAGTTAAAAAAGAGTCTTGTGGTATATTATCTAGGCTATATGAAGGTTGGAGGGTGTGAAATTTGAAAAAAACCCAAAAATTACGATGAGCCTTTTGAAGGCAAGGCTGCAAGCGGGGGCGGTTCTTTAACCAGCTGTTCCCTTAGCACTGTTCTGTAAGGCAAGCTCAAGAATTTCTGGTGGGCACCAGTGTCTGTTAACGATGGGGCACGGTTTCAGGATGGGTTAACACCATGGGGCATGGTTTTACCATGACGTAAAAGAAGGATTCGGTGATTCACTTTCCCCCAGATCTAAGTTGATTGCTTTATATTTAGCTAAAATCATTAGTTTAGAATGCTCCAGAATTCTAGAGAAATTCCTACCTTTAAGTGCTAAAAGTGGGGAAATACTAAATAGCATGTTTCTTTCTTGTGAATGTGCATGATTTGGTCCCTGTGCTAACGCTTGTCCTTAAGTTGTGTGAAGTATCGAGTGAACTAGTTTCACGTCGAATGAAGAAATGAGCCTAATCGTGCTGGAAGTGGCTAGTAAGCCTTTATTCTTGCAGTTTAGAAATTCATTTTTCTCAGCGTAAGGGCAAAAATTAGCACTTCATAAATGCACTTTTATATTTTAATAGGTTTTGGTTCTTCAAAATTGCTGCTATTGTTGGGATCATGGTTGGATCTTTCTATATCCCTGGGGGCCACTTCACCACAGGTATGGTTCACTATTAGGGGGGCCAATCATAATATATACAAACTCTACAGATGATTGTGTTAAAGCTACATTTTCATTACTGATTTTTGCAGAACTGGTAATTAAATGAGATGGTGTCCAATTACCATGACTTGGTACTAATATTAAGATATTAATTGATTGATTAAAGGCGGGAGGCATTCAGCCCACTTCTCAGCTGTTCTGGAACCATATGTTTGTTTGCCAATATTTTAATAGTTTCTCTTCTCACTTGGCAATACCAAGCTTGTCAACGTAAGGACTTGTAACCATGTGTTCCACTATTCCTGTCTTAACCTGCTTCCTTATCGTGACATCTGTGGATTTCCACTGTGATTTTTATCCCTGTAAGTAAAGGAAAGGGCTTATATCTTTTCCATTTGGAATCCCCTTGGCACAAGCTAGAACAGGTTTTAAAAGGTCTGAAACCTAACAGAACACTTCTCAGAGAATACCTTTGAGTTTGGAATTGCAATAATCTTGCTGTACTGCTGGAGACAATGTCTTTATTACCTCTCTATTACTTGAATTGAAATCTTTTTAGAATGTTGGACAGTAACATTCTGAAATGTTGCTCCTCTGGTGAAGAGTAACTGTGCTTTTGGTTTGTAGCCTGGTTTTTTATTGGCATGGTGGGGGCTGCCTTCTTCATCCTCATCCAGCTGGTGCTGTTGGTGGACTTTGCTCACTCTTGGAATGAATCATGGGTAAATCGAATGGAAGAAGGGAACCCAAGGTGCTGGTATGCGGGTAGGTATCTAAACCCCTATGAGAGCCATACTGCATTATGCTACGTTAAATAGGGTGAAAATTGGTCCTCGTTAGTATAAGAGTTTGTTATGACTGTGGGCATTAATGTTTGTTTTCTTTTTTCTAGCTTTACTGTCTGTCTCAAGCATGTTTTATATCCTGTCAGTCATCTCTGTCATATTGCTCTACACATACTACAGCAAACCAGATGGCTGCACAGAAAACAAGTTCTTCATCAGTTTTAATCTGATGCTTTGCATTGTGGTTTCTATTATGTCAATCCATCCAAAAATTCAGGTATGGTTGTGATTTCTGCTTCTTCCTCCTGTGAAGGATTTTTAATTAATGCTAAACTTGAAACCTAGGTAACCTGTTGTATGAATTTATGTCCAAGTTTACCTACTTAAACATTTTTCTGGGCTTCCCTGGTGGCGCAGTTCCCTGGTGGCGCAGTGGTTGAGAATCTGCCTGCCAATGCAGGGGACACGGGTTCGAGCCCTGGTCTGGGAAGATCCCACATGCCGCGGAGCGGCTGGGCCCGTGAGCCACAACTACTGAGCCGGCGCGTCTGGAGCCTGTGCTCTGCAACGGGAGAGGCCGCGATGGTGAGAGGCCCGCGCACCGCGATGAGGAGTGGCCCCCGCTTGCCACGGCTGGAGAAAGCCCTCGCACAGAAATGAAGACCCAACACAGCAAAAATAAATTAATTAATTAATAAACTCCTACCCCAACATCTTCTAAAAAAAAAAAAAACATTTTTCTACTTCAACATGATAAAGTCTTCTTAATTATAACTTAATCACTCTAAAATGTGCCATTGAGGGCCAGTAAATGAATAATTTCCCTATTATTTAAGAAAAAATCTGTGTAACTTGAGAATTTATCATTCTTATAAAATTGCTTATATCATGGGAATGATTCTTAGGAATCTTTAGCAAAGATATTTTAGGGGAGTTCAACTAGAAAAAATAATTGATTTTAATATTTAAAACACAACTCATGCTCCTGAGTTTCCTCATTTAAATACAATATTTTTAAAATTCAGATATGAATTTAGGTATGAAAAGAACATCTAGACATCACCTCTCCTTCTTTATTTTTATTTTTTAAATTAAAAAAAATTTTTTTTTTTTCGGTACGCGGGCCTCTCACCGTTGTGGCCCCTCCCCTTGCGGAGCACAGGCTCTGGACGTGCAGGCTCAGCGGCCATGGCTCACGGGCCCAGCTGCTCCGTGGCATGTGGGATCCTCCCGGACCTGGGTACGAACCCGTGTCCCCTGCATCGGCAGGCGGACTCCCAACCACTGTGCCACCAGGGAAGCCCTC